>NW_003852518.1:869260-881936 GCF_000181295.1 Otolemur garnettii
GCCCTGTGGGCCCCCCGCCAGTCTGGTCCCCTCACCCAGCCCTGTGGGCCCCCCGCCAGTCTGGTCCCCTCACCCAGCCCTGTGGGCCCCCCGCCGGTCTGGTCCCCTCACCCAGCCCTGTGGGCCCCCCGCCAGTCTGGTCCCAGCCACACCCACCAGCCTGTGAATCTCAGCCATCACATTTACCCGTAGAGTCTTTCTGTAAAATAACATGTTTTTTGTTTTTTTTTTTTTATGAGAACCTTAATGTCATTATTACATCTAATTGCTTACTACACAGGGCACTTCAGAGGTTTTGAGATAGACTATTTCACTCTCAAGAAGCACAGTGGACAGCGTTCTTATCTACCCAGGATGAGAGCACAGTTTATCTTGCTTGGCTCATTGGAGTTGCTGGGAGGACTGCATTTGTTTCTGTCTGCACAGATTTTATTTCTTGATTTTTGTGTGTCTCAAAACTTTCATAATGACACATGTATCATTAAAAACTGCAGTGATCACGTAAGAATGATATTTGAACTGCACTTGTGCAGTTCCAGGACATGGAGGCTGTGCTGCAGGCTCACCCATTATTCCTGCTGCCTGGGTACCTGCCCCAAGCAGAAATGGGCACAAATCTGGGATTTTGGCCCCCATAGAGGTTATCTGGTGAACCTGGCTTTGAAGTGGAGAGCCCCTGCACCAACCCCTCAGCCAGGCTGCACCCCTGCCCTTTCCTGCTGGTCGCTAGTGTGACAGGGGAGCCACCACTTCTTCTCGGGGACTATCACTGCCATGTGGGCTTCAGCTTCTTTAACTAGAAAACCTGGCTCTACTTATAGGACTTTCAGCTGTTTAGACCTGAAGCTGGCTAAGCCCCCCAGTGTCTGTGGAGCAGAAATGCAGGCTGAGGCTCTCCCCCACCTGTTTAAGTACCATCTGTCTCCCTGGCTGCAGCAGAGACTGGGCTGCGGCTCACACTCAGGCTTGTCTGGTAGGCACAGGGTGCCCTGGCTCTGCCCACAGAACATGACGAATGGATGTGTCTGTCTGGGACGATCAGGTGTTGACGGTTTACCCTACGAGGGGTATGTTTGTGCATTACCCTGTATAACCCTTGACATAAGCATACAGGACAGCCCCGTTTTACTGCCGAGGACACTGGCAGTCAGAAGGGTTGACACAGCAGCCCAGGAGCCGTAGGTTCCAAGTCCAGGCTCTTAGCACCGTGCCAAGATGTCTGTCCACAGTTGGTGCTTTTAGATAGTTTGGGGTGTAGACGCTAGGCAGGGGGAGGCTGGGGACCCAGGAAGGGGGCTGCACAGGGAACACGCTTGGTAGGAGTTTGTCGGGTGGGAAGGGATGTTGATTAGACGTGTCCACGGCACTGTGACACTTGTTTAACATTAAGGAGTCGGATTCTACCAAAAACAGGTAGAACAGGTTCATTCCTAGATACACTTCCTTGCTTTATTTTAATGAAGCCTGGCATGAGGCGGGTCACCTGAAGGAAATACACACGCACACTGAGACTCACGTATGAAGACGTTCCAAGGACTGGCGTGATAAGAAGGAGATCTAGAAGGAATCCCCGTGGGCAGCACTGGGAAACTCTTTAATGTTTGGTACGACTATGGGAAGAAAAATCTTGCAGGCTCTAACACATCCAAGAAACCCAGTGACCCAGGGAAATGTTCACGGTGTAATGTGAAGCTTCACGAACCTGACTGCAAAACTGTGTGTGCAACGGATTGTGATGATGTCAACGTGTTTGTTAAAATGTCAGTGCAGAGACTATAACACAGGTGTGCCCTGGGCCTGTAACAGTGAATCTAGGAATTGTGTGACTATCAGGGTTTTTTCTTTCCCTTTGTTCCTTGTTCATTTTTCACATTTGTTAAGTGAACATGTTCTTTTATAATAAAAAGGTAATTTGGGGCAGTGCTTGTGGCTCAAAGGAGTAAGGCACCGGCCCCATATGCCGGAGGTGGCGGGTTCAAACCCAGCCCTGCCCCCAAACTGCAAATAAATAAATAAAAATAAGAAGGTAATTTATGTATGTGTCTCTGCCCGTGTGTGTGTGTACATGTCCAGGTATGTGTGTATTTATGTGTTACCTGTGTGTTTCACATGTTTGTATGTGCACAGACTGAGCACTCCTTATCTGAAATGCTGGGGACCAGAAGTATTCCAAATTTTTCCCAGACTATCTGTAGTCTTCTTACCATTTGAACATCTCTAATCTCCAAATCCAAAATGCCCAATGAGCATCTCCTTTAAGTGTCATGTCAAAAAGTTTCAGATTTCGGATTTCCAGATTAGGGATGCTCAACCTCCATGTATGTGTGTATTTGAACACATGTACACATGTATGTACGTGTATATTGTGTGTGCACAGATGTGTGTATGTGCCAAGTCTGTGCGTTTGTGTATGTGCATGTGTGTGCACCTACTGTATACGTGTGTATGCATGTGTGTTGGTGTGTGTTCATGAGTGTATATACATAGGTTCATAAGTTTGTGTACATGTATCTGCACGCATGTATGTGTACAGATATGCTCATGTATGTGTTGCATACCTGTATGTGTTTGTGTGTGTGTGTGTGTCTAAGTCAGAAGTTCCCACGCCTGCGTCCTCTTTGGTTGGCCCATCTGGCCACCTAGTTCTGAATGTGTGACTTCCCCGCATGTCCCGGCTGTGTGTTCTGAGCTCCCCTTTCCTGAGCTCAGGCTTAGGCTTCTGAGGAGTGCATGGGGCTGAGAACTGCAGGTGGAGAGACCCCTAGGCAGGCGGTGAGCTGGGTCAGAGAGCCCCAGGGCTTGCCCATAACTCCCCGCTGCCTCCGTAGCCCTGCTCCTCAGGTGAACAGCAACCCCTGCTCCTGTATGCCATCTGCCTGGCACCCTCAGGAATGGTCTGCTCAGCAGAGTCCACAGATGCACTTGGCTCTTCCCATTCATGGTGAACCTGTAGGCCACTGAGCACCAGGCCAAGAGAAGGGGGTCACCGACAGCAGTCCCCAGTGCCGACACTTGCACTTGCCCAGTGTCACCAGCTGATGGGGGAGGGCTGAGTAAGCAGGGGCAGACACTTGCTGGCCGTGCAGCTGCCCGTGTATTTGTGAAGGCCCGCCTCGTGTGTGTCTGGAACTCCGGGTTCTGCCCTCCCCATTTCACACAGCTGCAAGAGACTGTGGGTGGCAGCAGGAGGCAGCAGCTCTCAGCTGCCACCACTGTCCTTCCACACAGGGGACTGAGTGCCCCCAAGAGTGCCCTACCCTGAAGGACATTCTTGTCCTTGTGTGTTCTGAACTTACCGCCCATCCCAGCTCTTACAAATGTGACCTTGTTACCCAGTGTCAGGGCTTCCTGATGCCCTTTGGGGACATGTACATGCCCCCTGTACCCCACCCTGGTCTGGAGGCCTTTGCCTGGGAGCTAGAGGAAGCTGTTCAGACAAGGACATCTTACTGGAGCTCTAGAGGGGAGGTTTAAACAGTCACCAGCAGAATGTTCTGTCTGGGAGTGGAAGAAGGTATGGGATCTAATGAAGGCCACGGCCAGATCATTTCTGACAAGGCTGACACTGAAGTGTAGTGGAAGTGGTGCAGGCAGCTCTTCCCACTCCCTGGGTTTCTTTTACCAAACAGAAGAACCGAGGGCGGGGGGCAGCGTAGAGCCAGGAAGAGCCACCAAATGTGACCTGCTGTCCTGGAGCTCAGGAGAGGAGAGAGCCGAACACCTTCCCAGCAGCAACCACAGGCACTCTTTGTCAATTGGCATGACTGAGTTCCTGTGACCTACGTGACTGGCCCTGGAGAAGGGTGGCATCATGTCACATTTGAGGAAATGAGGCTCAGAGAAGTGTGGGGCGTCTCTGCAAAGCTCCAAGGTCCTACGCAGCCTATGACCACCAGACATACTTCCTGTCCATCTGCAAAATAATAATTTGGTGCAGTTTACTGGGTGCAAGGCATCGGTCATGTAGGAGGCCAGAGTCCAAAAGCTAATTCCAGTTTAAGAACTTCAGTCCCTACTCCCAGGTGTCCTGGGTGAGGTCAGTGAGGGCAGAAGGAAAGGAGAATTAAAAACCTGAGGTGACTTCACTGGCAGCTGAGCTAGGGGGAGGAGGAGGAAGACGTCCCTCTGCAGTCCAGTTTCGTGACACGTCCACTCAGGGGCAAACACATGTATTGTCCACAGTGTCTGTTTAAAGCTCAGAACCTTCAGGAGGGAGGGACTGAGGGGTTCAGGGCCTCAGTATTCAGCCTCACAGTGATCCTAACAGTGTCACCATGATCACCAAATGTGTGACAACCTTCCTGGGGATACCACTCAAATGATAGTTACCTCAAGGGGTGTGGCCATTTCTCCAGCACCTGTCTCTCTGTGCTGGGCCTGCTGCTGTCCTGACCATGGACAGTGAAGGTGATAATTTAAATTATAGCACGTGGCCATAATTTGGGCATATCTGACATGTACAGCCAACCTGTCTTCTCAATGCCAGTTTTCTGCTCCAAGATATACTCACCAAGGAATCACATCTGAAAACAGAAATCTCTAGCTGTGAAGCAAAGCAAAGAAGCCCTTTGGGGATCTAAGCCCCAAAGCACAGTAACCGTGAGAGGGCCCCTCCCTCCATCCAGACGAGGCTCGCAGCAGGTACCCCCGGGCAGGACCATGGTGTTGGTGGTCACAGCTTGGGACCCTTCCATAAATACCTGTCTTCTCTTTGGTCCTCTTCAGTCCACCAGTGAAAACTTTTTTTAAGTAGCTTTCAATTTTATTTTCTACAAAATGAAACCACTTTATAAAAATTGCTTTTGTTAAAATGACAGGCTGTGCATATCCATTTTAGAAAAAAAAGTCAAAAAACTTCAGATGAGCAAGTCAAAACTGATTCTTCCAAATAAGCCTGTCTTCCTAATAGAAAGTGGAACTGGAGGCTGCTGCCCAGCGTTGTCCATCTCCCGAGCCGGTCAGCCCGTTCACGGACACAGGCCTTCTTAGGATCTCTAAAGCCCACACTTGACTTTCGGGGACTATTTTAAATGTCACTTTTAAAACTTTATCTCCTTTAGAAAGAGTTTTCAAGGACTCAAAATATTTTTAGTTCTCACTGAAAACTTGAAATCTATAGATTATAAAGCAGATTTTTTAAAATAGTTAGAGTTACTGTATTTGAACAGGACTGTTATGTGTATTCTCAGTGTGGTAACTGGAGCCACATACCGGTAAGGATGCGTGGCCTTCTAGTTGTCACCCCTCACATGTACATATCTAGAAGTCACACCATTAATTTGGAACAGAACTGGGGGAATGACTGACTGGTAGAATTGTATCTTTTCCACTGAGATTAGCTTAACTTTACCTGGTTGGTTCTGTACTAGTCTGAAGAAAATTTAATGTATCGCCAAATCTCTTAGATTTCAAGGGCTCACCCAATTGGAAGGTTTTAGGGCCCTCGAATCAAAAGCCTCTTCAAGTCTGGGCACAGCGGCTCACACCTGTAATCCCAGCACTTTGGGAGATGACAGCAGCAGGATTGCTTGAGGTCAAGAGTTTGAGACCAGTCTAGGTAATACAGTAAGACCTCTTCTCTAATAAAAAGAAAGTATAGAAAAATTAGCTGGGTGTGGTGGCACATGCCTGTAGTATTAGCTACTCAGGCCTGAGACAAGGGGATATCTTGAGCCTAGGAGTTTGGTGAGCTATCTTCACACCACTACACTCAGCCTGGGCAAAAGAGTGAAACCCCATCTCTAAAAAATAAAAATAAAACTCTGGCATTGTATGAGACCTCGAGGTCTCTGGGAGGGAGGATTCTGGGTGCTGAGGCCTGGCTTGCTAACGGAAGGAAAGGTAGGCCCTGAGCGCGGTTAGTTCCTGCTCCAGTTCTTTCCATCTCCTTGATTTTGCTTCCAGAAAAGTTCCTCCTCTGGTCAGAGCGGGCAGTGACATTTGCCTCAGAGCTGGGGTTCCCGCTGCCTGCCTGGGCACAGGGGAACAGTCCTGCTCTCTCCTCAGGGTCCCGTGGAATCAAGCTAGGGTCGGGCATGCCTCCTATCTCACCTCCTGTGTCTGCAGACCTTCCTACCTGCTTTCTAACCGTGATCCGGCAGCTGACTCCTCTTAACTACACCATGGTGTCTCCAGTGCCTACCAGTATTTACAACAGACTTCAGTAGTTACTGAAAAGCCCAGTGTCCATCCTAAGGGAGCTTCTGTAAATTGGACAGAGATGGGGAACTAAACAGAACTGATCTGAGAGCTGGCAGCTCTGACTCCCTCTGAGGGCTCAGTTTCTGTGGGGGGCTCTGGGTAGGGGTTGGAGGATGGACCTCAGCTGCTCTGGGTCACTCTGTGCTCTGCAGAGACCGGGGACATCTTATACTGCTGGTGGCTCTGAGAAGGACAAAGAGCTGAGAGTGCTGTGTTTTCTACTGGGCAGAGGCACACAGTTCATGTCCAGGGGTGCTGTGAATTTAGATGTGAGCCCCTGAGCCTGTAAGTCAGCCCACAGCAGCAGGGTCTGTCTGTCACATGAAGCGAGAGTTAGGATCTACGCTGAAACTGACAGTGGGAAGGCCCAAGTGCCCCCACCTTCTACCTGTGGGGCCACCAAGTCAAAAAAGCGGACTCCCACACTGGAGTTTGGTGCTGTAGAGGTACCTACCCTCAATGGTAATCATTCTTTTTTTTAAATCATAGCTGTGTACATCAATGCAATCATGGGGTACAATGTGCTGGTTTTATGTACAATTTGAAATATTTTCATCAAACTGGTTAACATAGCCCTCATGACATTTTCTTAGTTATTGTGTTAAGACATTTATATTCTACACCTAGTAAATTTCACATGTACCCTTGTAAGATGCACCGTAGGTGTGGTCCCACCAGTTACCCTCCCTCCACCCATCCTCCTCCAGCCCCTCCCCTCCCTCTCCCCTTTCCCCCTTCTTCTTGAGCTATAGTTGGGTTATAGCTTTCATAAGAAAGCTATAAATTGGTTTCATAATAAGACTGAGTACATTGGATACTTTTTCTTCCATTCTTGAGATACTTTGCCAAGGAGAATACGTTCCAGCTCCATCCATTGTTCTTAAACGCCTTTAAGTTTGGAAAAAATTAGGCTTTTGATTTGCCTTCCATACCATGAGTGTATGTATAAAAGTTGTAACATACATGTATAAATGTATAAAAAGTGACAACAGAAAGTCTGGGGAAAATGGGGCCTTCTGTTACCTTGTGGAGTTTGTATACAGGGGTGCAGTGCTAAGCCAGACAGGGCTGGGTGGTTCTGCAAAGCCTTTCTCCCCCTACTAACTCAAAAAGGAGAGTGTTTCCATGCTGTTGGAGTAATTATGCTTCTTTAATACTACTGTTTTATTTTTTTAAGTGGTTAGCTATTTAGTTTCCTTTGTGGTAGGGAAAAGGAAATTGAGGACATAAGGGCTAGCTCTTCCGATGGTGTTGCTCCTGCTGCATCTTATGAGTCCTGAGGTTAGCGACCTCAGAATTGGGACTCTGAGTCAAAGCAGCCTTTCCCCAGCGGTCTGCAGGCTTTCAGCTGGAGTCTGCCTTGTTCCCAGACCCATGTTAGATCCAAGCACATCCCAGGGAGAGCAGGTACAGGTGGCTGGGAGCGTCTCAGGACATCACCTTATCAACTGTGTCATGCGAACACTGCTGGCCACTGCCACGTACCAGTACCCATTTGACAGATGAGGGAACTGAGGACAGAGGCTGGGTGCTTCAGCCGAGTTCCCACTGGTGGTCACTGGTGGAGCAGGATGGAGTCCAGTACGACTCTGGAGCTCTTTGTTGCAACCCGTACCCTATACTAAGATGGGTCAGAACTAAAGCGGGAATTTTCAAATATTGAATGCTGGGCTTTGGGGTCATTGCTGACTCTCAGAGTGGTCCCTGATGTGGATGAGGAAAGTGAATCTTAGGTGGCAGAAAGCTGAGAGGGACCTTCAGGGGTCCAGCCTTACCCCATCCCCCTGTATTACCCAGATCATAGCCGGGAAAGTAACTGTTCTTGGCACCAAGCTTCTCCCTGCTCAACTTTGAGTTACTGTGAGACAGGGCCTTGACCTGCTCAAAAGAACCTCCTAGACCCTCCCTGTGCAAGAGACTTGAGCAGGGGGCAGATGGCTGTAACAGGAGCATCAGCCCAGTGTAGAATCACGGTTGTAGTGCCCTGTGTGGTCAGGATGCTGTGGAGAGGCAGTGGAGGGTGACGGGTACCTTTGTGTCTAGCTCCTTCCTCTACCTACCCCTCCTCTTGGGCTCCCTCCAGGCTGGCCCCTGTGAGAGGCCAAAAGAAGTACTGGTGGATGTGTGACCAGGCACATCTTACATTATATATAGACCCCCAGGGAGGTGGCCCTGGGCAGCAGGGGGTGAGGAGAAAGTGTGACAAAAACACACTAGGCCTGGAAAGAAAATGAGAGAACCAGGTCAAGGGCAGTGGCTTATGCCTATAATCCCAGCAATTTTGGAGACCAGGGTGGGATGATCCCTTGAGCTCAGAAGTTCAAGACCAGCCTGAGCAAGAGTCAGGAGAAAAACTAGCCCCTCGTGATGGCCCAGCTACTCAGCAGCCCCTGGTGATGGCAGGCACCCGTAGTCCCAGCTACGCGGGAGGCTGAGGCAAGAGATCACTTGAACCCAGGTTGAGTTTGAAGTTGTTGTGACCTATGATGCCATGGTACTCTTTGTCCTGCTCCCCATAAAAAAAAAAAAGAAAACAGAAAACTGGTGCCATGGCTGATTTGCATGGAAAACTTGGTACATGGACCTGGAGAGGCTTGAAATATGCATAGCAGTGTGACTTCACTTTCTTAGAGCAGGTCATGCTTATCGTAATTGTAGATAAGTTCATTTGGAAGAATGTGCGTCAAGAGCACTGGTCTCGTGGAGGGAAGCTTGGCCACGCTGCAGCCAGTACGCTGACCAGTCTTCTGTGGATGCGTTTGGATAAAGTTCTTACCTAGAAGCCAGAGACATATTTTCTTTGGTTATATTGGATATTATTTTTATAGACCTAGTAAGGCCAACTGGATTTGGACATTTCATGTGTTGGGTAGAAGTGACCCTCTCAGGGAGAAGAGTGGGTTTCTGTGAAAGTGAACGGAGCAGAAAGCAAGTCCCCGGTCCCCAGTCCCCAGTCCCAGTCCCAGTCCCCAGTCCCCAGTCCCAGTCCCCGGTCCCCAGTCCCCAGTCCCCAGTCCCAGTCCCCAGTCCCAGTCCCCAGTCCCCAGTCCCAGTCCCCAGTCCCCGTCCCCAGTCCCAGACCAGCCCCAACCTGGGATTTCTCTGGGTTGGGGAAGGAGCTAGGAGGTGTCAGGCTAGGGAGGATGGCCGTGCCTAGGTCTCCCAGGCTGGTCCTTCGTCCCTTGAGACCCTTAGCTGTGCCTCAGGGAAGGGCCGTCCCTGCTATCACTGAAGCCCCCTGACCTGGGACCTCAAGGTCAGAATGGTGTTGACTTCTTCCTGGATTCAAGATGGCAGCTGGCTGGCTGTGTCTATAGAGGTGCAGTTTAGTCCCTCCTTTGGCAGCCGTCCCTCCCCGTGCTTGCTCATGGCTGTCACTCTCCCCCCCTACAAAATCAAAGTTCAGACAAAGTAAGTGCTCGGCTGGAAACACACCAGCCCAGCCAAGACGGAGCAGGACACTTAGAAGGGAATCTGTCAGGGAAAGCTGACATTGACTAAAGGACAGAAGATCCAGCTTTAAAGCTGCCACTGATGCATCGATTGTGGGGATGGAGATTATTCAGAGATTTGGCAGAGGATGGTTGCAGACTCAGAGCATAGGCTCCAGACTCTCTCTCACCTGCCTGTGTTCCCACTGGGGCCCCTGGGGGCATGGAGTGAGCCTGGGGCACTGTTGATCTGCCCAGTGAGATTTGATCCACAGCCCGAGGGGCCCCACATGAGGCAGCCTGGGGCCCTGGGAGGCAGGTGGGTGGTTTCCTGCTGCCCAGAGACAGCCTGCCTCTGGGCACACAGCCAGCCAGGGACTCTGGGGAGGGGCAGAACAAGCTTCCTTGCAAGAGGCAGGCTCAGTTTAAAATGCCATCTTGTTCTTCCAACTGCTTTTTCCATGCTGTGGAGGGTAAGGGTTTTTGTTTTTTGAGCATTTCACATTCCCTGGGATGCTTTTAAAAACCCTTAGCTCCACAGTAAGGCGCAGTGTTGGGTGCTGTGGCCTGCAAAGAGTACCTTTATGATCCTCTGAACTTTCACTTGGCATTCTATCCTTTTGCCTGGGAGCTGCTCAGTTTCATATGGGAAAATGAAGCTTGCTTATACTTTCATAGGAATAAGGGGCTGAAGAATTCTGTGGCTGTGTTCTTACTGTGTCCTTTTTATTAGTTTAAATTTCACCTTTTTCTTAGTAATTAATTTCAACTTTGCCCTATGCCTTGAGGACTGTGAGAAGCAGGGTCCCACAGGAGAGGCACTGGGTGCTGACTGCAGAGACTGGGGCTCTGGGAGCAGAAGGCAGGTGGAGTCATTAGAAGTAATGGGAAAACGGTGACCTATGGGAGACTTCATTGCTTTGCATGTTTTTGCAACTGGTTCAACTGTAAAATATCTAGCCCCAAGATCACCCAGCAGTATTGTAAGTGAATCCTGTGACTTCTGAAGACATGCTGTTGGTAGTTCTTGGCCAGGGCTGTGTGCTCCCATGAGGTGTCTGGGGGTTGTAAGAATGTGGTGTGGCGACCCACCTGCTCTACCCTGTGGAAGTGGGTGGGGAGGAAGGAAGGGAGCGTTGGTGGCCCTTGTCCTGCATCTCTGCTGCAGACAGGGACCTTTTGGTCACTTGGAGCCCTACTGCTTGTTTTTCTGATTGTTTTGTTTCAGTTTTTATTTCTTCAAGATCCCGAGTTGTTTATCTATACACATCTACTTTGTGTGTTGCAGGATGTGAAAGTCTTTAGTGAAGATGGGACAAGCAAAGTGGTGGAGATTCTCACAGACATGACAGCCAGGGACCTGTGCCAACTGCTGGTTTACAAAAGTCACTGTGTGGACGACAACAGCTGGACACTAGTGGAGCACCACCCACACCTAGGACTAGGTACGAAAGCATCCGGGGTTGGGACAGTCACGAGGGGTGCTGGGAGTGTCATCAAATGCAGTCCACCTCTGCCAGATGCCAAAGGTGTGACCTCATGGTCCCCTGCCACGCTAGGAGGCAGGGTCTGTGTTGCCCTTCAGTCTCCCCCTAAACATTTTACTTTGCTCCCTCCCCACCCTCTCCCTTCTGGTGCCTTGAGAATCCAACCTTGGATGGTTGAAGCCGTTCCTGGGGACTCAGATACCTGCTGCACACCTCTGCACTGAAGGCAGAGGGTGGTGGCTGCCACTCTGCAGAGAGCAGCTTATCTAAGTTTGGGTCTTACCTGGCATCTCTCTGAGCTGGTTAGAAATGCCCAGAGAGCAAGAGAGTATTGTATATTGTGGAATATTTGGAAAGATTTACTGTTTACAGAGCTCACTGAGGTGTTTGCTTCACTTCATTTGTTCAGATGTTCTAGTTCAGGTAAAGAAGCTTTTGGCAGACTTTTGCTTAAATTTTTATTGGATAAATTGTGGGACTTGAAAAATCATAGGCAAGTATTTAAAAATAGAATTTTCACCAAATCAGCAGCTATATTTCTGCCACGTCTTTGAAGGAGTGAAAAATGGCACAGATAGTGAACTTCCCATAGTTCTGAGTTCTTCTCCTTTGCCTTTGATTAATGAATGAAATTTAAACTTCTAGGTCTGTAATGTTTATTTAGTTGCGTACCACTCTACCAACTGATAACTGGTGATTTAAGCATGAATAATCTGATGTGAATTCCAGTTGACATTGCTTTAAGTCACTTTTCTAGCCCCGCCTGCACTTTTAGGCATGTAGTATACTTCTTAAAGTAATCTGATAGAACTCTCACCGGTTTCTTGCCCATCTCTGCTGATTGCCAGCGCATCTGTCTGACAACAGAACCCTTCTCCACTGTTGCTGACAGCTCTCTTCAGCCAGGTTCCTGCACGAGGCCCACAGTTAGTGACCAGGCTGTCATAGTTGTTCCCATGGAGACTGGCTGTCCTTTCAAGCTCCAGCTTGGGACACCCACAAGTAGCTCCTGCAGTGGCTGGTAAGGCTGCCAGAAGCACCTATTGACACACAGATAACTTGGAAATTAAACCCTATTAGGAAACATGAAGATTGTGTTGCTATGTATAAGTGTATATATGTGAAAAATACATATATGTAAAACTTTAAAAATGAATCTGTGTAGTTGGACCCAAATATAATAATTATTGTTGAAAGACTTTTGCAGACATCTGATAACTGAATATAATTGAACACCTAGGGCATGTGGAAAATGGGTACAGATACACATCAAATTTTAACATGCAAGGAACGCTTCAGAAATTTTGATTTATATATTTCTTGTGATACCCCTTGATGTCAGTACAATACAAAGAGCATAAATGACACATTAAAACTCAAGAAATAATCAGCCAAATGAAGAACAGATTACTGTGAGGGAGTAGAAAAGGAAATATCCATGTGCACTCAGAGATCTCAGGGATGTGCGATTCGTACACCTTTTTACTTGTGTGCACTCAGTGATCTCAGGGATGTGCGATTCGTACACCTTCTTACTTGTGTGCACTCAGTGATCTC
>NW_003852518.1:882363-922106 GCF_000181295.1 Otolemur garnettii
TGTGTGCACTCAGTGATCTCAGGGATGTGCGATTCGTACACCTTACTTGTGTGCACTCAGTGATCTCAGGGATGTGCGATTTGTACACCTTCTTACGTGTGTGCACTCAGTGATCTCAGGGATGTGCGATTTGTACACCTTACTTGTGTGCACTCAGTGATCTCAGAGATGTGTGATTTGTACACCTTCTTACGTGTGTGCACTCAGTGATCTCAGGGATGTGCGATTCGTACATCTTGGTTTTTTGCTCATGTACAGATTAACTTAACACACACTAATGGCAAGGCTACTTTGTTTTAAAAGCAAATTAAAAAATAGGAACAAAAGAAAGGGGAACAAGTAAAATGACTGAAAAATAAAAAAACATTTGGCTCAAATTTTGGTTTTTGGTCGACAAGAGGAAATTGAGTGACTCTCCCACAGCCGAGACTCAGAGATTTGTGGGATCCTTTGGAACATCTTTCTTGGTTTTCTTTCCACTCGTTTCTTTCTCATTATCATCAAGGGAACACACTTTCCCCTTATCTAGGTTTTGTGGCAGTTTTGTAAGGTTTTAGAGCCACCAAGTCTCACAGTCCTATAAGGCCAGCACCCTACCCCCTGCGGCCCCCATTCCACTATGGACGCAGCTTCTACATTCCCAGTCCTGTGATGTCCCTGTGTGTTCTGTTTGTGACCCAAGCCTATCACTTAATTTTGTAAAAGAAAAAAAAATCTGTTAAGTTGCTGTTTAGCCAGAAATACTAACCTGAAGTGATTCAGTTGTAACCAGCCCTCAGAAGCCCACTAGCAGGAAAGCATGGGCGTGTAGGGGTGCCTGGCAAAGCCCCTCAGTGTCTCAGCAGGAAACCTCTGGAATGAGACTAGAGAGCCATGAGCCTCTGGGGGATTCTTACCTGTCCTAAGTGATGTCCTAGGGGAGTCCCTGGGCCCTTCTGAGGCACACCTGCCCTTGGGTCAGAGCCACCCTGTCCCCACCTCCCCAGGCAATGCTGTCTCTCTGTAGAAAGTACATTTCTTGGGGAGTTAGGTGCTGGGTGTTCTCCCAGGGACGGGAGACATACCAGTGCTTGGTATGTCCATGCTTGCCGGTCCATCGGGCAGGTACCAGGGTGAATCATAGCCCAGACAAACCCCTGGGGAGTGTGTGAGGCTACTGATTCTGACATGGTTTTAATCTGTATACAGCCTCTGAAATTGAGATTTCAGAGCATAAATCCACAAACCCAAAATTTTAAACGTTCCAGAGTCTAAAACATTTTGAGGTCCAAAACTTTATGCTAAAAGGAAACGCTCATTGGAACATTTCAAATTTGAGATTTTTGGATTTGGGATGCTCAACCAGTAAGTGGAATGTAAATATTTCAAAATTCAAACAACTGCAAATTCAAAACACTTCTGGTCCCCAGGCATTTAGGGTAAGGGATACTCAACCTGCTTACTGATCTCAGCAGCAAAAATATTAGACCCTGAATGATATGAAACCTTTTCCACACCCAGAAAGGAGAGATGCTTTAGAAAAAGGTGAGGGCAGTTCCCGAGGTAGCCCTTAGGAGGTGCTCTCCTCTCTTGTGAGAGGAGACACCTGCATCCTGTCTCTCACTCCCTGTCCTTACTCCTGAAAAGCACCAAATCTAGAGTCTGCAGATAGACAGAAGGCCGCTACAAGGCTCGTCCACATGCCAAGTGATTTCCATCTCTCCTTACCTTCTCCTGATCGCCTAGCCTGGGAAATCCCTTTCTTTTACCCTGGGGTGTGAGCTGAGTGAGGATGGGCTGGTGTGGCAAAGGCTGGTCTGCAGCCAGCCCGAGGGCAGCAGTGAGGTCAGGCCAGGCAGTGAGGTCAGGCCAGGCAGTGAGGTCAGGCCAGGCAGTGAGGTCAGGCCAGTGGCGCAGCCCCTCGGCTCCAGGCGGTGGCTCTTCTGCAGCCCCTCCCCTGCCCCGCCGGGCAGCCTGGGCAGCTGCTGTGGAATCACATGTTCACAGCGTGTGTTAAGGCCGAGAAGTTATGTTTCTCTTTTTTGATTTGTCTGATATTTCAGTATTTTTCTTGTAAAGTAGAGCAATTAATGGTGTCGATGCCAGACTGAGTTTCAGAAATTCAAAAAACACAGAAGTTCTTCAAGGAATTCTGGCCTTTTCCATTTGTATAAAAATGACTTTTGGAATATTAACAATGAAAAGCAACATTCCAGTTTTACTTAGACCCACAGATAGTGAAGTGATTGTTCAGTATGACCCCCCCCCCCAAGTGTTCACCTTTAAAGGGAAAATGAAAACTGGACAGAGAGCTTTGTCCTGATGTCTTGCAGACTGCTAATCACTGGGATGCTGGTGTCCGGGGGACGTTCATTCCCGCCCCGAGCTCTCAGATTCTGGGGCAGGAGCTCACCTGTCAGTCTGTTTAGTGTCCTGACTTGCTGTGAGTGAGAAAGGGATTGACTAGGTTTTGTCTTGGGACCCACCTCTCGGGGTCCAAGGCCCCACTGCAGGCACCTCAGTGACTGGGGTCACAGAGGTCGCTCCTTTCGGGACACACAGGCAGATTGGTGTGATCCATTGGTTACCCTACATCCCCAGAGTGCCCTTTGCCAGGCCACCACACCCTCACCTGCCCACCTGGGTCTGAACCAACGGCACCTCCAGGGGGCACATCTGTCCCAAGGTATTTTCCAGGGAGGCTCAGGGACAGGGAGGTAGGAGGTGTGTGCAGGACTGGAGCTTCCGGTGCTTGAGAGGGGCCCCTTAGGACAGGCAGCTCCCTCAGGGGTCCATTTGGCTCTTTTCATCATTCTTTGGAGACAAAATAAATACCTTTTTACTTTTGAAAGAAGACATCTTGCCCTTGCTTAGGTAGCTGCCATTTCCTTCTGACATTTCTCCTTATTTTGCCTGTTAAAAATTTTTATTTCTGTAAATCTACGATCAGCGGGCTATTGGGCTATTGATTTGGGATTCGATTTTTTGCTGGTTATTTTTTTCTGTAACTACAGAAAGAAATTTTTCTCTAAATAAAAATCTCAACAGAAGTCATTGATTTGTTTTCCTCCTGGAAAATCCATTTTAAATGAATGACCTGGAGCCTGCTTTATGTTTTGAGAGCAAACATAACGACTTTAGCTGCACACTCAGGTTGTACACAGCTTCTTTCTTTTTCTGTCGTGGAGAAACATAAGTTCTGTGTTTTGGTTCACGTGTTGCTAGCAAAATTCTCTCCTGAGGCAGGAACAAATGGGAATGGTTCCAGGTCTGCAGCGATGCCAGGTGTGAACTTTCTGGCAGCCTTGGGGAGAAAATTCCTTTTCTTCACAAAGTCTGACTTTAAATATGTTTTAATCAAAGGATCCTTTCCTTGAAAAACCAACACCAAAGCTGGACAGTTCAGGTCCAGAATCTGTTTCTATGCACCACTGCGGCCTGTCTGAGATGAGCACCCATGGCCACAATCGTCTTTTATAGACAGAAAGGCTTTCTATGCATTCTGAGGCTGCTTTGAATCAGAAATGCTTTTGCAGTAAACTTTATCCCTTCCTTTCAAGAGGAGACTTTTCTAGAGACCCCCTTCTGGTTGCGTGACAGGAGGTGGGGGCATGCACACTGCCTGGGCGTTGGTTCCCTAGCGTCTTTGTCTGTACCATTCTGCATCTGTGCCCCCACCATCCTGCCGTAGGTGTGCCCCTCTTGTTTACCTGGTTACTTAATATGGCAGGTTTCTTGGGGCCACCAACCCACTGTCGGGACAGTTTCTCCAGAGGTACCCCTGGGAAGGGGATCACCCCCATCAGAGCAGAGCAGAGCAGCTTCTCCAAGCACATGTAGCTCTGGAGTGTGCAGAGTTCTATGCTCAGTGTAGAACCCAAGTGTTTCCATAACAAGAGAAATAACTTTTCTTATTTTTTTTATTAAATGATAGTTGTGTACATTGATGCAATCGTGGGGTACAGTGTGGTGTTTTCATATGCAATTTGAAATATTTTTATAAAATTGGCTAACATAGCCATTATGTCATTTTCTTAGTTATTGTGTTAAGATGTTTATATTCTACTCTTAGAAAGATTCACTTGTACCCTTGTAAGATAAACCATAGAGGTGATCTTTCCAATCACCCTTCCTCTACCCACCCCCCACCCCCATATTCCTAGGCTATAATTAGGTTATAGCTTTCATATGAAAGCTATAAATTAGTTTCATAATAGGGCTGTGTACATTGGATATTTTTTCTTCCATTCTTGAGATACTTTGCTAAGAAGAATATTTTCCAGCTCCATCCATGTAAACATGAAGGAGATAAAGTCTCCATCTTTCTTTATGGCTGCATAGTATTCCATGGTATACATATACCACAGTTTATTGATCCATTCGTGGATCAATGAGCACTTGGGCTTCTTCCATGATCTGGCTATTATGAAGATAAATAACTTTTCTAGGATAATAATGATTCTAAAAATGATGCCCTGAAGTGGGGGGAGGAGCAGGGGTGCACCTGCACACACACACACACACGAGTCTCACATTATGGAATGTGTTTTCTCCTCTGCTGTCAGGTGTGACCCTGTCAGTGAGAACTCCTCTATGGTGTGGTCAGTGCCGGCTTCAGAGGGAAGGATGAGCATGTTTGCACTTACGGTCTCTATGACACATCAGCTGCCTCCCTCCCATTCCATTCCCCCACACAGATTCAGGTGACCAAGTGTCATTTAATGAAAAAGCTTCCGTCACGTTGCACCTCCGTGCCCTCTCCCCCCACTGCATCTTACCAGGCCGGCCTCCTTTCTTCATCTTTGGCAATTTTCTCAGTTATCACAGTTTTTCCTTACAAGAGTTGAAATGCCTTAATTTAAGGGCAATGTATTTGCTAACAGTTTTTGTTAACTGTCTTAACATTTTTTAGAAACCACATTCAAAGGAAGTCTGTAAGTCTCAGCCTGACTTGGTGATGCTGTGAATTTTAGTGCCTCCTAATCGCACAGTGCCGTAGAGAGGGGCCAACCTTTAGTTTAGTCCCGACCTGGTCTTCGTTCCCCGCATTTAAAACACCAAGTCAGCCAGGCTTCGACGTGGCTGTTGGGCTGCCTTGCAGTCCCCGCCTGCGGGTCTCACGTGTGCTCCTTTGCTCCTGCAGAAAGGTGCTTGGAAGACCACGAGCTGGTGGTCCAGGTGGAGAGCACCATGGCGAGTGAAAGCAAGTTCTTATTCAGGAAGAATTACGCGAAGTATGAGTTTTTTAAAAATCCTATGGTGAGTCACCTCTTGGTTCAGGGTTTGAGACTCTTAAAATCTTGACATTTACACTTGGCTTTAATGATATCAGACTGAGATTTATGAAGTGGTATATAAAAATCAGAGTTGCTGTTTACAGAGTATTTGCTGTTAACCTAATCTCTGGTACTTAACCAAATGTCCTTTGGACTGGTTAAAGGCAGTAATCTTCTTCTTCAGATAGTGAGCATGGAAAGGGCTTGGTCTCTAAGTCAGGAGAGCAGGCAGAGGCAGGCCCTTTCCAGTTACTTTGAGAGTTCTCAGGCAGACTGGATGAAATTGATCAAATGTTCAGCAGAAGGAAAAAAATCATTATTCTTTGCAAATGGCCAATACAATTGTGTGTTTAAATGTGGAAGAATCAGCAGACGAGTCAGTGTGACTGACTGGTGCCTTGCCAGCCTGCTAAGTCAGCCCTTCCTTCTCTCTCCCCGTGGCCTCCAGAGCACTTACCCTTATCCTGTGTCACAGCACACAGCAGTGTTACCTGCAGAGATGGCCAGGTCCACCTATGGCTCTGCTCATTTAACTTCTTTCTTTTTTTCCCCAAAAGTAAGAAATTTGAGAACTTTTGGGTAATACAACAGAAAAGGCTTTTGTGCCTGACCGTGCCCACCTTTTAGTGTCCCCTGAATGGTGCTCTGGCTCCCTCTGCGCCATAGTACATGCTGTGAGACCCAAGTTCCCTAGTAAACATGATAGATGTTCAAACTTGGATGCAGCATTTAGGTAGGTGTTTCCACTGTGTGATGAGGGACCCGAAAGGACTGTCACTTAAAGTACAGTTGTGCGTGATTGTGGGAGTGGGGTGAACACTGACGTATCTGTAGGTGTGCTTTTCTCCACTTTGAAGTTCATCTTTAACATATTTGTTTTTCCCCATTTCTTTAGAATTTCTTCCCAGAACAGATGGTTACTTGGTGCCAACAGTCAAATGGCAGTCAAACTCAGCTTTTGCAGGTACTGGGCAAAAATAGACTCCTGTCAAAATAGACTTTCTGGGTGGAAGTCCCCTTGGAGCTGACATGGCAGCGTTGCAGAAACCTGAAGAGGTTGTGTCCTAATCCCACCTCCAGCTCGGTTCCTGCTGGAGTGGGAGTAACCAGAGGTAACAGTTCCCTCAGGAAAGTGCACGGAGCAGGTCCTGCAACATGAACCCAGCACTGTGCTGGGTGTGCTGCTGTGGCTCTGAAGCCCAGAGTGACGCTGTCACCAGTGTCAGAGACAGAAGCCCTGGTCTCCAGGCTTCTAGCTCCCCAGGCATGGCTCCCTGGGCAGGCCACTGGCTAGCTGTTTGGGAATCTCTGCAGAAGTGCTGAGTCTACTCCATAGTAAAAAGTGATTGAGTTATTGGGACGTCCTTTGTAACATGCCTTATCATACATTGAAAATAAGGAAACCCATGTTCAGTGAGGCTATCTTTCTAGGGAAGCCTGGTCTTTCCCCAGTGTCCCTTCCATTGGTGGGGCCGGCAGAGCTGCCATGCTCAGTGCCGACACCTGCTCCTCCTCAGGCTCATGGATGGGGGAGGGGAGTGTTACAGGTGCACCCTAGGTGTGCTTGCTCCGGGGCAGAACAAACCACTCCCTAAAGCAATCAACAGCATCCAGGTGTCATCAGATGTAAGAGAAACTACTACAGTTTAGTTCCTGCAAAATTCTGCCCATAAGCCCTTTTTCCCTGCTTCGTTGTCTCCAGATTTCTTTCACCATCTAAAAGGTAAGCGCTTCGGAGCTCTGCCCTGCTGGTGTCTTCAGAAGCCCCAACCGTGGCATTTGTCTCTTCCGCGTTTATCGACACTCAGCTGCCATCACTGGACGGGGCACAGTGAGATGGCACATTCTTTGCCATTGCCTTGACTTTGAGAAGATTCATGGGCCTTAGAAGGGTGTGCATGATCCCTGGGGCTCTGGAAGAACTAGACCTAGGTGCACCAGGGCTCTCTGTTCAGCTAGCCTGTCCCCACTGTGGGGTAGGAGCTCTTTCCCCTCTGGACAGGATCTGCAATGCTATCTCCTTGACTCTGTTCCATGACCTTGCTCTCTCCCCTATAAAAGCATGTTTTTTTCCAGTAAAGCCTTGCTGTTAAGGCTGCCTCTGTGAGGATTTAACTGGGACGAGGGTGTCGTTGGCATCCCAGGTACCAAGTGTGCAGACAGGTGACGTCTTTCACACACCCTTTTATTGGGGGTGACCTGGTAAAAATAGTCTCTGGGTGCTCAGTCTCAGTTCACAGCACCCCACATCAGCTGCTCTTGGCCTCACTCTGAAGATCAGATTGGCTATTTTATGAGAAGCTAGAATAAGGGGAAGAGTCCTTCAATGTGCTGTCTGTCCACAGGAATTAATAACTTTGTGTTTCACTAGTGTGAGGCCCATTTGCTTGTGTGTGTTTCAGTACTAATTAAGTTCTGTGTAACACCAAGTTAGATGGAGTTTCAAGACTTTTGAAAGGGTAAAATTCTTGGTTAGACCTGAATTATTAAGTCTTCTAATAATTCAGAAAATGTCAGCGATGCTAAGAACTTACTCACCTTAATTATTTTGGGTTAGCATTGTCTGATTTTTTAAAATTTGCTCTTCCACAGAATTTTCTCAACTCTAGTAGTTGTCCTGAAATTCAAGGATTTTTGCATGTGAAAGAGCTGGGGAAGAAATCATGGAAAAAGTTGTACGTGTGTTTGCGCAGATCAGGCCTTTATTGCTCCACAAAGGGGACTTCAAAGGTGAGTTGTGACACCCACCTGCACCAGCTCTGCTGCTGGTCCAGCCACGCTGGGCTGGGAGTGTGCAGAGTGAACTTGGGTTTCATTTTAAAAGCCTCAACTCCTCCAAGCTTGTGATAACTTACTCTTAAACTAGCTGTGCAACAACTGAGATTAGCATCACTGGTCTGCCAGCTGACCTCATAACTAAAGGACACTGCAGGCAGCACCCTCCCACTTCCCCACTGGGCCCACTGTGGGTTGGGAGTGGCCTCTCTTGTCTGTTCAGTCCCGTCAGAGACAGATTTAGTCCTCATAATTTGGGATCCAAGCTAGCCATTTATAATGCCGAATTAACTTGTATTATTGTAGGTACTTTATGGAATAAATTGCACTGTTGCTTGAGAGACAGAAAGTAGCTGCAAACATCAGAAGAGAGCTGGTGGTGTCATGGGCTCAGACGGGGCCTCATTCGGCCTCTCACACTCTTCCCTGCTCTCCTGCTGTGACTGTCCTGTGCACACACTGTGTGGGAGCCCTGCCCTGCCAGCCTTGGCCAAGCATTTACCTTTAAGAGCTGTGGGCTCACCTGTTCTTGCCGGCAGAGAAGAGCAAGGAGCTGGTGGGCCCCAGGCACTGAGTATGGCTCTGGAAGTCAGCACCTTCCACACAAGCCAGAGAGAGGGGCAGGGCCATTATCTTCAGAGAGGGGCTTTGACCTGAGGCAGGGCAGGGTGACATCTTGGCCTCATAGCTCTGCTCTGTGGCCTAGTCACCATACACACATATGAAAAGCCAGGAGGATTGGGGGCCTGGAGCAGGAAACAGAACTAGGAGAGAGAGATGAAGTGCGAGAGGGTGGGACGAGCCACTGATGTGAAACCCCAAGACTGGACACACAGCACACCCAGGGCGGACCTGCTGTTGAAGGCGTGCACCTTGACCCTTGGGTTGCAAATTTTTCCTGGTTTTTACCTTATTTGGTCATGGGGTAGAAGTGGCAAATACATCTCAGCAGTGTCCAAGGATTTAGGAGGAGGGCTTTCTGAGTGAGAGCTGGGTGGGTTTGGTTTTAATTTAACAGTGTTTCACACTGTGGTTCTAACCTCTAAAATGTCAGCAGGATCGGACCTCTTCCAGCTGCCCTCTTTCGACCAACACGTGTGAAAACATTTGCTCTTGGCTGTGCCCGAGACCTGTTCTCTTTTCTTAAGCCTGGCTGGTGTTTTCATAGGAACCCAGGCACCTGCAGCTGCTGGCTGACCTGGAGGACAGCAACGTCTTCTCGCTGATCGCTGGCCGTAAGCAGTACAGCGCTCCCACCGACCATGGGCTGTGCATAAAGGTGTGGACCCAGAGCTGTGCGCCGCTGGCCAAAGGCACTTGGGAGCTGGGAGAAAAGCAGACGGGTGACGAGTGACACTAGTGGGTTTGGTGTCTTAGGGCTTGTGGAGTAGGCTTATTTAGCCAGGAGTAGTAGTGGAAGGAGGAAGCTGATTAGGGGAGGACCTCCAGCCTGTCCCTGGTGCCTCCATGGTACTGAGTGGGCTGATGCCGTCTGTGTGGGCTTCTGGGCGTGGGCAGTTAGATTCAGAGCATCACAATGCTGTCCTGTGATCTCTTGGGCGTCCAGCCTGTGGCCCTGATTTTGTGAGGATTATTTTGCTTACCTATGGTGTCAAATGCCACAAAATTTGTCCTCGGACCTTTTTTTTTTTTTTCTTTTTGCTCCTTAGTTTTCGTTAGTGTTTTTATATTTAATATGCATTTCAGGACACCCCTGCTCTGCATGCATGTGTGAGATGGCATGTACACGCGTGTGCACACACACCCACACACATACATACAGACCCATGCACACACCTATGGCCCAGGCCCGCCCTTCTTCCCTGGTTGTGGTGATATTGGCAACCATGTGGTGGGTGACATTTCCTGCATACGTACTGCACGAGATGCTGGCTGAGGGTTTTGCGTCATTCACCTATTTAGTCTTTGTAGAAACCTGTGGGGTAGGAGCTAAGTTGGCCTCGCAGCCCCCACCGGACAGCCGGTGAGTGGTTGTTCCTGGAGTTCACCCTGTGGGCTGACTTCTACGCCAGCCCCGTCCTGAGGGTAACAGGAAGAAGATTCCATCCTATAGTCACTTATACCTCACTCAGGAAGCTCTTTTGGTTGTTAGCAATAAGATCTACTTCAAACCAGGCCAAGGCCAGAGGCAGCCTCTCAGGTGGAGCTCGAGAGGGGGCCTGGCAGCCGGCGCCCCCCCGACCCTATCCACTGCTGAACCAGCTGTGTTCATGTCTCTCTGCAGACCAGTCCTGCTGGCAGTGCCTGCTGAGCCTGGCTGGGGTGATCACTTGTGTCCCGTAGCCCCTCCAGATTCCTGAGCTAGAGAGTTGGGGCAGCATCACTCTCCACGCTGTCCTTGAGTCTGGGGCCAGGGTCCTGGAGGAGGCCCAGGCCAGTTTGTCCCTGCAGCTGCCCCTCCTCACTGGGAGCCCCGCCTCGGGCCTCCATCTCCCACTCCCACTCTCTGCACTTCCCACGTGAGGACCTTTGTTTGGGCAGCTCAGACATGACGTGGGGACTGCCCCCCTCAGCCTGGCCAGGAGCCCCGTGTCCAGCTGCCCCCTCATGGGTCCGCTGAGCCCCTCGTGTGGGTGGCATCCAGCCTGTCACCCCTGGCTGTGTGCCGTGAGCCCCACCCTGACACAGGAGTGTTTCTGACCCACCGTTGCACTGATTTGACTCTTTTACCTCCTTTAGCCAAACAAAGTTCGGAATGAAGCTAAAGAGCTGAGGCTGCTGTGCGCGGAGGACGAGCAGAGCCGTGTGTGCTGGATAACAGCGTTCCGGCTCCTCAAGGTACGGCCACCCAGCAGGGCCGTGCTGCCTGCAGAACCAGCTGCAGCGGGGGTCTGCTCTGGCAGGGGGATGCTCGTAACTTTTCCAAGGTCCTGTCACAGTATTTTATTTATCAAGTGTAGTACATAGCTTTCTAATAAGACCTCAGGAGTTTCTGACGAGGGCTTCAGAGTAAGCAGGGTAGAGCCAGGTTTTCCAACCTCAGCTCCACTGACATGTGGGGGCTGGGACCATCTTGGCCACAGTAGGATGTTCCAAAATGTCCCTGGTCTCTGCTCTCTAGATGCCAACAGCACCCCTTAACCTGCTGAGACAACAAAAATGTCTCTAAACCTTGCCAAGTGTCCCCTGGGACGCAGGGACGGGGAATTGTGGCCCCTGGTTGAGAACCACTGGGTTAGAGGAATAGGATGGAAAACCAGGCAAGAAAGGAAATAGTTTGTGAGGAGGTTCCCTGTTTCCTGGCTGAGCAGACTCTCAGCTACCCACAAAGCCAAGGGCACAGGGGAAATAAAGTGAATTGCACGGCTCACTGCAGCCCTTCAGGGGAGATGGCGTCTCCCGAGGGGAGGTTCTAAAAGAAATCTATTTCAGGAGCCCCATTTGGGATTCTGCCCAGACAGCACACTCAGAGAGGTGTCATGAGCTCATCCCTGTAATCGTTTGGTGACACTAAGAATGTCATAGTACAGTGCCTGTCCCCGGGTATCCCATACAGTGCTCCTCTGTACACATACAGTGTCCCACGTGTCTAGAATTACTTGTGTCTGTAAAGTCCATGTGGGCTGCAAGTTAGGGATTGCCGTCAACTTGGCTGACATCCAGGGGCCTCTGGAGGAGTCATTAATTTAGTCAGCTGTGCCCCACGTGTGCAGTGGTCTGGGGACCTCTATAGAAGTTCCCAACCTTTGTGGAACTACAGTGGCCTTTTAGCTGATAGAGAGGGTCAAGGTGAAGTTAGATAAGGGGACAGAAGAGTCAAAGGGGACACGGCTCAAAACGCTTCATAGTACCACAGAGCAGCAGCTGCACCGTCAGCTTCCTGCTTCTCTCTCTCAACCTTATGTGGTTTTATTTTTTCCACTATTAAAGAAGTATTAGAATCAAAATTTTACTAACTCATACAGAAATGGAAATGTTGATGTCAGAATGAGTTAGTATACATTGTGGACACCTTTACCAGCCAGCTTTAGCTCTGTCATCAGTGAGAACTGATTCAACTTGTAACAGGATGTTGGTTGAGAGGAATGGGGTTGCTTTTGTGTTCTGTTGCAAAAAAATTAACAATTCAAAGCAAAGAGTGAAGCAGTGTAGAGAGAGCACTCCACATTTGCTGGGGAGGATTGGGAGGTTTGTGTTTGTGGTGTGCCCAGGGCTGCTGTGTGAGAGGGGACAAGAGACAGCTGTGCCCACAGGGCAGCGGCCAGAGAGAAGCTTCTGACATTTTATGTCTGATTTTGCTTTTTTATCTGCAAATGAATCATCTATTTTGGAAGTGGCAGGAAAGGAAATAAGAGGAATGAGGTAGGTCACTCTCGAAGCTATAGATTTTATTAGTTTGGGCCTGGTGACTGGTTCTTTTTTTTTTTTTAGAGACAGAGACTCACTTTATCGCCCTTGGTAGAGTGCTGTGGCATCACAGCTCACAGCCTCTAACTCCTGGGCTTAGGTGATTCTCTTGCCTCAGCCTCCCAAGTAGCTGGGACTACAGGCGCCTGCCACAACACCTAGCTATTTTTTGTTGCAGTTTGGCCAGGGCCGGGTTCGAACCTGCCACCCACAGTATATGGGGCTGGCACCCTACCCACTGAGCCACAGGCGCCACCCTTGGTGGCCAGTTCTTAACCATTAATTTGTGAGAAAGAGCAGGTGTCACTCCTCTTGTGCCGTAACTAGCCAGAGGTGAGGGTGTGTGCAGAGCGGCTGGTGACGATCCTGACTGGTGACGATCCTGACTGGTGACGATCCTGACTGGTGACGATCCTGTTCAGGATAAGGTGTTCTGTGATGTTGTCAACATGTCTTGAGCATTGACTGTGGGCCAGCAGCTCGTTATCACTTTACTCCCACAACAGCTCAGGGACATGAATGCTGTAGTCATCCTCACTGTACAGGCGACAGAACTGTGTGTGATTGCTGGAATGCAATGCAGCCAGGCTTAGAGCCCCAGCATTCAGGATGCAGGCAAGCTCTTCTAACTATCACACTTGGCTGTCCTCCTTGAGACCACTGGGAAGCTACAGATCTGATTCTAAACATGGTGCTGTTGCCCTGGCCACTTTGCAGAGAGCACTTTGCATCAGCGATCCCTAGACTTAAAGACATTAAGGAGACATGCTAGTGCCATTCTTCTAGGAGGGTGGGGGCCTGGACCTAACAGGCACATGACAGGGACAGGCTTTGGGGACAGTGGAATGAAAAAGTTGACTTGCACATTTCTGTCCCAGCTAGTTCTGGCCCAGGTCTGTTGCCATGACCAGGCCTCTCCTGTCTGCAGCTACCATTCATTCTGACATCCCAGTCCCTCTCCTCCCGGCCTGCCCTTTGTCAGACTGTCTTGGTCTGACAAGGAGGGGAGCCATAACAGGGAGCTGCTGATCCATGGTGACCTCCCCACCCTGCGTCCCACAGGGCCTCCAGAATGAGGTGTGGACTTCAGGGACTTGTGCCTTTTGAAGCTGTCAGGGAACATGAAATCCGTTTCCTGTCCCTGCTACTTCCCCCAGGCCCTTTTTGGATGTGACTGTCAACTCAAGTCCATGGTCGGTCTTGGCCTCCTCAATGAGGAGGCAGGAGCCATGGAGGGGCTGGGGCTGGACCCGCCTCGGCAGGAATTTCCCTGGTTCGCTGTGGTTCATGGGTCTGGGTGGCATCTTGGCTCCCCTCCAGCGTCCTCTCTGGGAATAAGGACTGGTTAGCACTCGGAACATAATAGATCCTCTGGAAAACTGAATTGGGTGAACATGGGAATCAGCTGAAACTTGCATCTCTGGCTTTGGGCTTTCCTGGCTTGTTACTGTGTCTGCCTCATCTGCTGGATGTCACTGCCAGAGACAACCAGTTGGACTAAAGATGCCGTAAGATCCCCCTCAAACAGTCTGATTCCCAGGCCTTCATGACATCTCACCAGCACAGACTAAAGAAACTTTGGGTTATGTGTTTTCATGGTTGACATGAAGATCTTGTCTGCAGTAAGTGGGGAGGGGTCCCTGTCAGCTTTAGCCTCTCAGACACTCTTGAGCCCCCAAAGTGGATCAGATCAGATTTTTGTGTTCCCATCTACAGGAAGTGGAGGACACACATGAGAGGGCCTGTTTTGTGACAGTTAGCAATATAGAGACCCTGAATATTGAATTGTAAAGAATTGTCTTCCCCACCTGCCCATTCCTAGCTCTGTCCAGTTATCATTTCTGTGCAGTGGATGAAGAATCAGCATCAGCGGTATTGAAATGGAAATTTGATCACAGTAAAATCCTGGGGATATTTGGGACGGGATTAGACTAGGACCTTCTTATATCTTTAAGTACCTACAGTTATACTTTCTTTAAAAACATAAAAAAATCTTACAGCTCTGACCTACATCGTGGGTCAAAGCCTAGCATTGGTGCACACGGCTTTAGAGAAAGACGCTCTTCTAAGATGGTGCCGCAGGTAACCTTTTGTGCCTTGTTCCTTTCTATCACATCCTTTGTTAAGTGATTTCTTAGACACTATACAGGCTGTTCCAGGAGCAGTAAAACTCTTCAACAATTATTTATTACTTCCTTTCCTCCTCCCTCTGTCTTCTAGAACATTCTTAGACTTCTACAGTAATTATCCCTCAAGAAGGTGGAGGTCTTACATTATCATGCAAGATTCCATAGGCGTGTTTGCTTTGGTTTTATATGATGTGGGTTTTAAAAGTGATTAAATTAGATGCTCAGCAAAGCAGCCATCTGAGGGGAAGGGCAGGCAGCTGCTCCACTCGGCACCGCTGACGTACAAAAGAGAAAAGCTGCATCCACCCTGGGAGGTGGCAGGGGAAACTCAACCAGTATGATTGACGTTCTCCCTCCACATCTTCAATTTACTATTTTCTAGGGTTTACCCTGAAAAATGTCTAGGGTAACATACAGCATGCATCTTGACCTATAAAAATCTCCTACAGTCTAGCAACTGTCCCACTTTCTGACGGGCATTCTTCTCTCTGGACCTAGAAGGACTCATCTTAGCAATTTTATTCATATTGGCCTAAGAAATAGTCTCAACTTTGGTTTTACCTTCATGGTTGAAGAGACTCTTCCATGGTCATGGGTGCCAGTCAGCAGTTACATGGTCATGGGTGCCAGTCAGCAGTTATTCTCTTCTGCTTTCTCTCCCATTCCGTTGTACTCTGGATCTTATCATTTATGTAAAAATATCAGCTGTCTTCCACTTGCTTCTTGGAAAATGGTCCTTTTTTTCTGGTTGCTTTTTGACATTTTCTTTATCTCTGTTTTTTTAGCAGTGGTATGCCTAGGTGTGGGTTTATTTACCCTTGAATCTGAAGCTGGATGCCTTTTTGTCAGTTTTGGAAAATTCTTGGCCATTATCTCTTCACATATTTTTTCCGACTCATTCCCACACTTCTTCTCTCATGGGAGTGCTGCTGTACCAATGTTAGACTCTTCATCATGTTCCAAATATCTTTAATTTAGAAATGAATATATACTATGCGAATTTAATTTAGAAATGAGTGTATACGAGGTGGGATGGAGCGCACATCCCATGAAGGAAGGTCAGGAGGAAGGTGCAGCTGACTTGACAACTTGGTTTTTTTGTTTCTGACTTTTTTTTTCTTTTCTCAGTGGTTTGAGTAGGAAACTCAAGAGAATTTCCTCAGGTTGGGATGTTGCATGGGGATGAAGCTTTGCAGAGCCCTTAGTCCTTATTGCCGGGCTGAACAAAGCAAGGCTTCTAAGCTGATTAGGCAGCAGCCTGGTGGTTGGGAGAGCACTGTTTTGGAGCAGGCTGCACACATGTGGATCCTGAATCCTGACTTTGGGCAACTTGTTTCATTCCTGTATGCTTCGATGCTGTTCTCTGTAAAAAGGCAATAATTATATTACATAGCTGAAAAAATGGAGAGGAGTAAAGTAATAACACAAAGTACTTAGAATAGTATGTCACCCACAGTAGCACTCAATGGCATACTTGTTCTTGATATAACTATTATATATATCCGTCACTGCCCTGCCCTGCTTATTTCGAAACCAGTCAGCTCTTACCTCCTGTGGGGCAGTAGTAGCCACAGAACTGAGATGGGCACCATACTGGATCCATACTTTACCCTTGAACAGCACAGCTCTGAACTGTGGGAGTCCATGTGTACAAGCATCTTTTCTCCAAAAAATATACAATAGAACCTCCACGATTGACCACATCCCTTCATTGACGACCTCCTTCAGTTGACCTAATTTTTATAAATTAGGCCTAGAGCCTTATGTTGACCAGTTAGTTACAGTCCCTTAGATGGTCACCTAACAAGAGTTTCTACTGTATTAAAAAAATTTTTTGACATGTGCAACAATTTATAAAATTTCACAAACTATTAGGATAGAAATATTAAAAAATAAAGAGAAACATACATCACGAATGCATAAAATATATGCAGATACTAGTCTATTTTACACTAGTCTGTATCATTTATTATCATAAAATATATGCAAACATATTATAAAATGTTAGAATTTATCAAAACTTAGCATGCAGACTCTTAACAGACCACACATGGCGCCACCTGTAATCAAGATAAAAGTAAGGATATAGTTAGTATTAAAGTGTAACTGCGCATATTAACTGCAGCGTATTCTGCGCTACTATCATGATTCTGTAGCCACCTCCTGCTATTGTGATGAGCTCAAGTGCTGCAGGCATCCACTTAAAATGCTGTGTGACCCTAGTTATCTCTGCTTGGTCTCTTCAGCAAATGCGTATTGTAGTAAGATGTGGTCTCACAAGGTTCTTGGGTAACCTGTGGGACCCACAGGACGTGCCACTGGTGATGCTGGAAGTTCTTCCAAGAAGCAGAGAACAGGCACAACATTACAAGAAAAACTTGGAACTGTTTGACATGTAGTGTAGATTGGATGTCTGCCCCCACCCCGTATCAGACAGATGATTCATCTCATAAACAAACTATGTAAACTTGTGGTACAGGTAAATACAGTACTGTGAAGGTGTTTTCTCTTCTTTGTGACCTTCTTGATGCCATTTTCTGTTCTCTACCTCCCTTTGTTGTAAGAATATGGTATGTAATACATACAACATACAAATATCTGCTAATTGCCTCTTTCTATTATTGGTAAGGCTTCCAGTCAACAGTAAACTTCTGAGTTAAGGTTTGGGGGAGTCACAAGTTATACTCAGATTTTCGACTTTGGAGGGGGCAGTGTCCCTGACCTCATTCAAGTATCCTTTGTACTGTAGGCTACAACCTTTTCATCTCAGAGGTTACACGGTGTTGTCGTCTGTTGTGTGCTCAGCATAGCTCTGGCACGGCACGGCACGTGCTGCATGTTGGGGCTCCTGGGCTACTGACTAACTCTGGTCTCCCCCACAGTACGGGATGCTCCTTTACCAGAACTATCGAATCCCTCAGCAGAGGAAGGCCTTGCTGGCCCCGTTCTCCACACCAGTGGTAAGTAAAGCCAGCACCTTCCAGACTCCAGTGTCTTTTCCAGCTGCTGTGTCCTCATGTGTTAATGAAATGTCTCATTTCACACGGGATGGCCAAGAGAAGCTCCAGAAAGAGCGTGCACATTTCAGGGGAGCCGGTATGTCCCCAGCAGTGTGACTGTGGGGAGCAAGCTTCTGCACCATCCTTGTCCCATCCTTGAATACTGTACCCCTGGGGGGTTGTTTCGCTCATGGCTGTCTTTAAGCACGGGGAAATGTCAGCAGCAAGTCTCAGCTCTGGTCAGAGCCTCCCCTGCCTCTGGCTTTCATTTCTTTGAGCCGTGGGACTCAGCAGTGCTGCTGGCCTGTAGGTTCCAGTCATCCCCTGGTGAGAACCTAGAGATGATAGTCACCCCTCTTGTGCTCCCACATGTCCCTCACTTCCCAAGGGGGCAGAAACACTTTTCCCTCTTAAAATACGATCTTAAAGGTCCTGCAAGGTTTGCTATTGCAAGATGTCAGATGACACCACAGAAAGTCCACATGTCCCCTGAACTCACACAGCTGAGGGGTGACTTTTGAGGACCAGGCTTTTCCTGGCATTTCTGTCTGCTTTCTGGGGGAGGCCATATGGCCTCTGTCCTCCTGGCACTTGGTGGCCGTGGTGCCTTCTTTGAATGCTCAGAGAAGACGTGGAATGATCTTTATTCTTATTAAGAAAGACCAAAGTCATTTTTATCTCAAAGGCCACTGAATTTCCCACCTCAAAAAAGGAATTTTCAACCTGAAATGTCAGGAGTGCAGAGGTGGCCCGATGGGACGTTCTCTCTGATTATTTCATGCTAAGATGTCCCATCATCCTGCAGTGACTTACTTCCCCACATCTGAAGACCTTGTGGTCCTTCCTTTCCAGCGCAGCGTCTCTGAGAACTCCCTTGTGGCAATGGACTTCTCTGGGCAAACAGGGCGCGTGATAGAGAATCCTGCTGAAGCCCAGAGCGCAGCCCTGGAGGAGGGCCACGCTTGGAGGGTAAGGTCGCCTGGGAGAGGTCCCTGGTAGACGAGGTGCTCGCCCCAAGGCTTGGCCTTCTCCCGGAGAGTGGCTCTGCGAGTGGGCAGGTGTGGGCTGTCTCCTGGGGGCTTCAGAGTACTCACCTGCAGGCATCTCCAGGGTTCCTCACCCAGCTATTCCCACTGCCTCTTTGTCCCCCAGGCTCTACCTTCCTCAGCATGTGTGTAGAGCTGTTCTGGTGATAAGTTGTCACCATCTCCTGTGGAGCCCACCAAGCCCAGGCCTGCAAGGCCTCCAGGCATTCACATCGTGGCTCCACCACTAAGGGCTTTGAGGCCCCAGACAGTTCCTTCATCCCCAGGGTCAAGTTCTTAATCTCTAGATGGGAAGAAGATTTCACCCAACTCCCAAGTTCTCATGAAACATAAAGGCCGTGTGGAAAGCACATTAACTTCAGAGGATAGGGAGGAAGGAAAACATCCCCAAGCACCAGGGTTCCAGAGACCGATGTCTTGAGAACTGCTGGAGTTAAACAGAAAAGCTCATGTATTTGTCAGCTTATCCTAAGGGGTATCAGGATGTTCCTGGCATCTTGATGTGAGAAGCAAGTGTCTCTCCTTCAGTGCTGAGATGGCCGGACATATACACCAGGACATCATGGGTTTGATTTCTAGCAAGCGGGATACTAAGCTCTTCATTCTCAGTGGCGGGATGGGCTTCAGGCACGCAGAGCCTCCCCTGAGCCTGCAGCTCTGCCCAGCCAGCCTGCCCTGAGGTTGGGGTGTCCGTCTGTGTCCTCAGAATTAACATGGGGTTTCTCTTGCAGAAGCGAAGCACACGGATGAATATCCTAAGTAGCCAAAGTCCCCTCCACCCTTCTACCCTAAGTACAGGTAAACATGCCCTGGCTCCGGATGTTCCTTTACCTGAATAAAATCAAACGGCTCCCAGCCCTCCACCATCCCTCAGCTTCCCAAGGTTGGCCAAGTGCCCAGAGTGTAACAGCAAGGGGCAGCCCAGGGGTGGGGGCTTGAGGTTCATGAACATTGGTTGTGCTGCCGGGAGACCCCTTCAGCAGGGGTGCCACTGTCCCACCTTCCCCTTCTCCTGCCCCACAGTGATCCACAGGACACAGCACTGGTTTCACGGGAGGATCTCCAGGGAGGAATCCCACCGGATCATTAAACAGCAAGGGCTTGTGGACGGGTAAGGAGCCTGCGCTGCTGAGAGCCAGCGTCTGCCAAGGTTGATTGTGCCAGGCTGTATTCTGTTTAAGGCCTAAGACATCCTTGCGGCAGAGGCGGTAGTTTCATCCTCATTTTAAAGGGGAGAAAGCACAGGCTTAGAAGCATAAGTGGGGTACAGAGCTTGCCCAGCGAAGGGGCAGAAAAGGATTGTAATCCACATGTGTCTAGATGGTGTCCGTAATTAACTCTTGAGATGAAACTTGAGCAGATGAACACAAGCTAGTTGCTTCACCTTCATAAGACAGTGGACAAAGAAGAGAAAAAAATGTCTTCCTGCGCCTTTAGATCCATGCACTTTATCAGACAGCCCCAAACCGTATTGCCATGTGTCTCAGCTGCCAGCTTCTGAGTGGCCCTGCTCACCCAGGCCTGCTTGGCTGCAGCTGGACTGTCCAGGGTGGCTTCACACATGTGGACAGTGGACAGTGTAAGCTGTCGGCACTGGTGACAGGGTGACTGGGCAGGTTGGCTGGAGTCATTCACAACGGGGTGTCACTGGGCTCTAGGAGCAGCATGAGAGGCCGGACCTGGTGCAGAGCTGGTAGGCTTCCCAGGTCTCTGGCTGCATCATGCTTGCTGCTGTCCCATTGGCCACACCAGATCCCAAGGCCACACTCAGCTTATCTGAGAAGGGACTGCCCAGGGGGTGGATATAGGCAGGGACATGGGGTCCAGTTACCATCTGCCAACACTGAGGGCAGGGGTCCTCGAACTACGGCCCACGGGCCACATGCGCCCCACCTAGGACATTTATCCCACCCGCCGGGTGTTTTTGCTGTTGCTGCCTGTCCTGCTTAGCAGCTGACTCATCCTGGCCCGCAGTCCGGCCCTCCAACAGTCTGAGGGACAGTGAACTGGCCCCTGTTTAAAAAGTTTGAGGGCCCCTACTATGGGGTCAGCTCTCTATGCTCCCAGGGGGAGCCCTGAGTGAGTGAGGTGCGCTGGCCCTTCCCGTGGGAGCTGCCCCACATTGCTCTGCTCAAAAAACAGGTTCTTGGAAACTGCTGAATACAAAGAACCACCCTTTTGTCTTTTTCATCTCTTCTTCTTCCCACATTTCCTTCTCCTTGGTCTCCTCGTCTTCCTTCTATTTTAAAGGAAATCCCAGCTATACAGATCTTACCAGGAAAATACACTTCAATGGGTGTCTCTAAAAAATAAGGACAAGAATTCCTTACTGTCATCTAAGAGCCAATCCATGTGCAGATTTCCCCAGTTGTCATGCAGAAAGTTCTTTAAATTAAATTAAAGTTAGGATCTGCCTTATCAGGACAGTCCTGAAGTCTAGAATAGTCTCTCTCCCTTTTCTTCTTTTTTCCCTGATCTTTTAGTTGTTTGCTAATCACACGCTTGTGGTTTCTTTTGATACATTCCTGTCTCCCTTATTCCTGGTGGTCAGAAGCTGATTAAATGCACACTTGCTCTGGCTGTGGTCCCTGTGGCCCCTGTGCCCCTCCCCTGCTTAGTTACGTAGTCGCATTAGGGTTGAGCCCAGGTTTGAACGCAGCGGTCCTGAGCCTTCCCTAGTAAAGTCTCTCATCCCTGTCTGCCTGATGCCTTCGGCAGCGTTTGGGGCACTTGCCCAGGTTAATGTTTCATTAGGGTTCCCAAATTGTCATCATCTGATTCCCTCTATGGGCTGACGTCCTTTCCCCATCACATGTTTCATTTTCTGGGAGAAGCAGCTACATGCTTGATTTTTGCTGTGACAAACAGGTCAGTTCTCAGAATGATGAGTTGGCTTATGTTCTGCCTTCTTCCACTGCTGACAGACAAAGGATCTTTGGGTTTGTTTGGTTGGTTTTGTTTAAGCTTTCACTCTGAACTTAGAACTTTATGGTTTGACTGGTTTCAGCCAACATTTCTTTCTCTCCTTCATGCTCACTTTGACCCACACTGGCCATGGCCTTTCAAGTTGGTTCCTGAGTTCTTTGGACCTCAAACCTACAATGTTTGATTTCACAGGCGACAAAGGAGCTTAGGCTCAAGTGACACATTCTCGTAGGAGCCCTGATTCTTTCTAGAGGCAGGTGCATCTGGGGGCCGCCGTGTTCGGGTCTTTTGTTAAACCAAAAAATAAATATTTGGGGTTCACATTGATGTTGCTAATTCAACTTTGAGATCAGAAGGTTTTTATTTCTTTGCTTTTGTTGTATTTCTTTTCTGTTACTCTAAAGATCTCAGTTACTAACGGCATTAACATAATTACTTAATTTATTTATATAAGTGTGTATGCTGACACACACTGAGAAGATCTAGTGTCTTATATTCAATATGACTCCTGAATTGATATTTCTTTTTTTTTTTTTTTTTTTTGAGACAGAGCCTCAAGCTATCCCCCTGGGTAGAGTGCCGTGGCATCACAGCTCACAGCAACCTCCAACTCCTGGGCTCAAGCGAGTCTCCTGCCTCCGCCTCCCAAGTAGCTGGGACCACAGGCGCCTGCCACAACGCCCGGCTATTTTTTGGTTGCAGCCGTCATTGTTGTTTGGCGGGTCCGGGCTGGGGATTCGAACCTGCCACCTTAGGTGTACGTGGCTGGCGCCTTAGCCGGCTGAGCTATAGGCGCCGAGCCTGAATTGATATTTCTTTGCAGTCCCTCTAATCTGTAAAGATTATTCCAGGCAGGTTGCCCTAAATGACCGTGGCTAAAGTGACTTCTTCTCTGTGGTTCTGTCACCAGACTGTTTCATGTCAGGCTTTGTCTCAGGTTCTTTGGTGTTTGTAAGTGGATTTGACTATTTTGTGTGGTTAGGTGCTGCTTTTCCCTGGTTCTGAGTCAAGCCTATAAAATTGGGCACCTCCTCTGTCAACGACTCTGCCTCTGTACCCCAATCTGTGACCACGTTTCCTCTTGTTTGTTGATGCTTCTGTCATTTTAGACATATAAGCAAATCACACTTGTTTTTATATTCGGTCTCTCCTTAAACCAAGGCAGCACACCGGCCCCTGTGCAGACTTGCCCCACCGGAGTCCTGAGGACCGGCCCACTGCAGTTTCTTTTCCACACCCAGGTTCTTTTATGTAGATAGAACATCAGTTTTTACAGCCGATCTCCATTGCAGGGCCTGTGGCTTGTTGCCAGGCATGTCATGACAGACAGTGCTGCGTCATTCATAACTCTGCCGGTGAGTCTGCCCAGTGGGAGTGTGGGTTTGAGGGGAAGGCTGACATGCTGTGGTGAAGTACAGCCAGACTTCCCTCGGCAGGGTCTGTGCCCTGCAGTCGTCCTGCCAGAAGTCAGCAATCAGGACGGTTCCTAGAGCCTCTCCCCAGCAGCACCCCCAGCAGCACAGCTGAGCTCTGCGGGCCGAGTCTTCCCGTGTGCTTAGGGCTGTTCGCATTTTCTTCTCTTTTGGCGATCCCAAACAGTTTGTTTATACTTTTAGCCCATTTTTCTAATCTATTCCTTTAAAGTTTCAGGCTCTTTTGTTTTTCTCACTTGTAAATCCTAAAGGGAGTTGTTCTCTTTGTTCTAGTGCTTTATTTGATTTTTTCCTCTTTCTCCTTCCTTCCTTCTTTCCTACCTTCTCTCTTCCATTCTTAATTTTTTTCTTCCTTCCTTCCTTATTTGTTCATTTTTGGTTTTAGTTTTGTTTTTGTTTAGATCCCAGATGCATCTGGAACGTATTCGTCCTTATGTACTGTGTAAAGAAAGGGTCTTAATTTTATTGTTTGCCATGTGGCTATAACCTCATTCCCAGACACTTACCTGCTACATCAGCTTTGTCATAGAGCAGTCTTTGTTAAAGCATTAAAAATGACTTTCCCCATAACTATAAAAAAGTATGTTTTTTTCTCTAAAGTTTCTGGCACACCTAAGAAATGAAAAGCCTAATATTTGAAATTTCTCTTTCTGTGACATTTTGAGTTTATGGGAGGGGTTACTTCCTGGGGTTCCTATAGTCCACACTCATTTACAGCCCTGAGCTAATTCAAAACTGGCCTGCAAGGGGGCAGAGGTGTCACCACTAACCCAGCTGTCTGGCACTTGTCCTATGGAGGCCAAGCTGGTTTGCCACCCACGTGATGTTTTTCTGCTGGAGAGTGAAGGCCCCACAGGAGGCTTAGTTTGGTGGTGTGGCCAAGAAGTATCCTTCCCAGGGTCAAGGACAATGGGGCTGCGTCAATTGAGGAGCAGAAGTGTCCCAATATCAGGCCAGGGGAGGGGGAGGGAGTAGGGGATGGTGGGACATGTATGTTTTAAAGAAGCTTCCCAGCTATGTGGTTCTAAGAGAAGGCCCACCCTGGCCTGCTTTGAATTAAGAGGGCCACCCCTGGGAGGGTGCAGGGTGGGGCACGTTGCAGGCCAGCAGGTGAATTGTGTGGCAGCCTCTTTCCCCCACGACAATGTTTGTCTTTCAGCTTTTCCTAGAGTGGAATTCCACTTAATGAAGCTCCCATCCATCCTTCCATACTAGTAAGGAGATAGGGCGTCACCTGTGAACTCTCTTCCCCCCAAGTAAAACCTGCTAGTGGGATCAGCCTGGTTTGTAAGCGGGTGCTTCTCACCATCCTCCCTGGAATCCATCATTGTCATTAAGGGTGTCATCACCAGCTCCCACCTGAGGCTACTGAACCACTAACATGACACAGAATTAAAGATAGTGATGGGGCCACTTCAGATGCTATCACTCAGGCCGCTCATCTTCCCCTCATTCCTGGGTTTGGGGAGGAAATGTGTTTGCAGAACAAGATACATTAAATAATCAATTCCTAATCTTGACTGGTCCCTGCAGAGAACATGAAGACAAACTAGTTTAGAGAGAAAACCACTTGGAAAGACAGCGCAGGGTTCAAAGTGGCTGCCGTGTGACACCAGCCTGTCCTGCATCCTCTGTCTCAGACGATACAGAGAATCAGGGAGAGAGCAGATAGAGCAGGAAAGGAAGGGACGTCCGAGCCTGAGCCAACCTGGGGAGTGTTCCTGAAATCCCTGGTATCCAGTCCCTACCCGCTGGTGCAGGTGATCGTGTGAGCACCTGTGCCCCCAGCCTGAGCCTCACTCACTGTCCTGCCCGCCACACCCCACTCAGGGCCTGCAGGAGAAGGGTCTTTTTAAGGGCAAATCTAGCTGTCCTCCTCCCTGCCACCCCTCACTATCTCCTGTTCATCCCCCTGGGACCATGCAGATGCTCCCCCCTGCCGTGCTCACCCACTGTGTGGCCTCTCTGCTGTCCCCAGTGCCAGCCCCTGTGCCGCCTGTCTGCACTTCACACCCCTCCCCTGTTGGACTTTCCCAAAGTGTTTTCCAAAGAGCGTGAGTCCTACAAAATACTATTTAAAAGGTCCTGGGGTGGGGGAGGCATCTGTACTCACATACCATTGGAAACCTCTGCATCATGGAGCCCCTTGACCAGAAACAGTGACTTAGCAGATGATTGTAGTTTGGTTTCTAGTGCCTTCAAAATATCTTCCTTCTTTGTAGCTTGGAATAAGGCTTTGGGACTTTTTTCTCTTCCTTCCTAATGTGTAACTGTTTATCTTATTAGCTAATTCTAGATTATTTCATGTAAAAGCAATAATTGTATACCTCTTCATGCCATTCTAATTTAACATTTTTGTTGAAATACTTAAGGGGTTGTAGAAAGGTGTGAGAACAGTACAATGAGTTCCCATGTACATTCCACCTAGCTACCCCGGTTGTTAATATTACAGCACATTTATAACCTCAACTATTCTTTTGTCCTGAACTGTCTGGGAGTAATTGTGGCGTGATATCCCTTTAATCCTAATGATTTCATTGCAGAATTTCTAAAATCAAGGAATTCTCTTCTATAACCACAGTACCATTATAAAAATCAGGAATTAACAGTGATACAGTTCTATTATCTAATCTACACATGTATTCAAATTTTGCCAGTGGTCCCAATTGTACCCTTTATAATAAAAAATTTCTTGGTCCTAAATACTCTGCTGTCCCAGCAGGTTTTCATAATTCTGACACTTGTTATAAGCAGAAGCTAGTTCTTTTTTTATTTTTTCTTCGGGGTTTTTTACTGAGACAGAATCTCACCCTGTTCCCTGAGCAGAGTACTGCGGCGTCATCATAGCTCCCTGCAACCTGAGACTCAGTCTGTGGGCATCCTGCTGCCTCAGCCTCCGAGTCACTGGGATTACAGACACTCACCACAGTGCCTGGCTGGGTAACCTGGGAGCTGGTGCACAGAGTGCACCTCGGTTTAGGCTGGACTGCTTCCTCCTGGTTGGATTCAGGCTGTACCCTTGGGGTGGGACCACCCCAGAACAGTGCTGCATTATCCATCCTCCCAGGAGGCCCCTCAAGGTCAATCAGTGTCATGCCTGGTGGTGTTAATTTGAAGACGTGATGAAGGTGGTACCTACCAGGAAGGCTACTATTTTGCCCTTTGTAGTAAATATTAGGAGTATGATGGTTTAAGAGCGAGATAGTCTTCTGTCTCACATCCGACTTTCACCTGCCCATGTTCGCATTCCTGGACGATCTTCTCCTTCATTGTTGCCGAGGGCAGTTTCTGATGCACCATTCTTTGATTTATGTGGCTTGACATTCCCCTTTCAGCTAGAGCTTCCCCTTCTCCCCTGTCTGCTCACTTACTTGTAAATGCCAGCATGGACTCGGCTTCCCATTCTATTCGGTATAATCCAGTACTGTGCTCTTCTTCCTTTTGGTGCCCAGATTTAGCCGCCTGCCCCCTGTGTCTTAATGACATGTTCCCTCTTCTATGGGCTCTTCCTGACTCTCTGGCGCAACATGTTCCAGCTCTGTCCTGTAGTTGCCCTGCCTTATCCCTGGAGCCAGACAGATCCCAGAGGAATCCTGGTTTCAATGGGGAATGGCAATTTGAGTTTGCTGCTGCCACTAGAGGCCACCTGGACACCAAAGCTGTAAAGCTTCATGGCTCCAAGCTGTTCATTGCTCCTAGAGAAAGAGAGAGAGAGTGTGTGTGTATAATTAGTTTTGGATTTTAAATGTTTTTTGCAATCAATTATTTTCTATTCTCTAGGCTTTTTCTCCTCCGTGACAGCCAGAGTAATCCAAAGGCATTTGTACTCACACTGTGTCATCACCAGAAAATTAAAAATTTCCAGATCTTACCTGTAAGTACTAATATTTTCAGAACCATCCTGATGGTTTTATTTTTTTGGTTTCATTCTTAATGCAAATTTTTGAGCTAGAAACTAACAAAGACTATAGGTTGATAAATGTCACATCGTTTCAAGCTCACAGGTGAGAAACTTTTCAAGAGTTTATTTAGCAGTTTGTTCTTGAAATTGGAGTCACGATGCCCTAGAAAGTGGTGGTACTGTGCCGATGTGACAGCCTGTCTCCCGCCTCTGAGCCCCCAGTTACAGCTGAAATGACAGCTGACAGGGGAGATCAAGGTCACAGGATGGGGATGGGGAGGAGGACAGTTAGCAAAGGGGCACAGTGGCCATATGCACCTGTGGTCAGGAACATGGGCATGTACTGCAGATTTGACTGCACTGGCAACCACTAGAGTCTAAGGGACATTCTGATTTGTGCTGGCATATACTGGGGCTACTGAGGCAGACATAGGAGAGCTGTCCTACAGACAGGTGGCTCCCTAGAGGGAATCATGTTCCTTCTTCTGTGAGTCCTGGGATCAAAAGACAGATTCTGCCTTTGAACACCTCAGAAACTTGGTCACGGTGTACCTTCCTCAACACCACTTCTTTCACAGAGTGATTATCGTTAGATCTGTCTAATATGGTTTTAGCTCACTCTTCAATATGCTGAAGTTCAAATTCTAGTTCTTGATTTGAGTGTTAAGTCAACACTGCCAAGAATTCATAGTTTAATTGGGGATATGAGACATAAAATTAATAGCAGAGGTTTTTCATAAAGATCAATAAGGTAACTTTTCATGAAATGCCAAGGAAATTCTGCCAAAAAAGAGTGGCCATATAGTCTGTAGTTTCCTCTCAGAGACTGAATCTGCAGGTCAGCAAGTAAAGCCTTCGAAAAGGCTCAGTGGAGCCAGCTGCCCCTGTTCTACTGGAGTGTCCAAGCTTCCCTGACCCCTGGGCCTTTTGACTCCAGTCACAAGCATCATGTACTGCCAGGAAGCTGGGGACCAGCACACCACCTTGGGCAGTCATTTGCTTCCTGCTGTGCTCTGATAACCCCATTTCAGAGAGGAGGAGACTGCCAGCTGTCAGCCACTTGCCCTGCTGAGGGAAGGGAACAGTGCCTGGGCTGGAGCCCAGACCCCGTCCCCAGATCCCACCTCACAGCATCTGCTCACATGGAATTACTATCTGAGGAAAGTGCCTCTTTCACAGTCCTTTCTGATTTTCTGCCAGCACTGCACCGTTGGCACTTGTAATTCTCTTAGCTTAAAAAATAAAATAGAATGGAAGAGCATTTCAAGGTAGACAGAGTATATAATACCATTGTCCCAAATAACCCCAAACCTTGTAAGTAACAGAGGAACAGTAAGTTGGGTCCGACCACAGCAGACTTGCAGCTTCCATGCCTGAAAACGGGCTGCGGGGGTTAGAGTTAAGAAATGGTTCCAAGTTCAACTACCAGCTAAGGGTTAAAGCTGACCTGCTTTATGACCCAGTTCACCTGTGTACTGGGTTCCAGTCACTGACTGTAAAACTTTCTGAGTTAAAATAGATGATAGGACTCTACTTTTTTCTGGAAGATATAGCATTCCGCTATTTAAAGAGAAATAGCTGCAAAATGTTTCAGGACCTAGGAAAGTTGCTTTATCTGCATGATCATGTTGACCCCTCACAGTGATGTGACAGTTACTTCTCAAGGAGGCACAGGTGCCTACAGGGGCTGTTAAGAGGTGGCCTGTGGCCATGTAGTGAGGACCTGGGTCTGTTCACTCCTCATGGAGTATGCTATGTGCAGTGAGTTCTTATAAGTTAGCTGGCCGCTTGGTCCTCATGCAATGGGTGAGACCCCAAAGAATAGGGAAGCCAGACGTCCCTGTCCCCAATGGTTCCTGTAACCCACCCGACATTTGTCACTCAGGGACGTGGCAGCCCCAGCCTTCTTCCCCCTGTGTGGTCTCGCCTACCTTGCTCATCCACGTATCCCTTAAGAATCAGACCTGGGGCGGACAGAGCCGCTGCTCCCCACGGGCCCCGCTTCGCTCCCTGAGCCTGTGGCCTCTAACCTGGCAAGTGTTCTTGTGTCTCTGCAGTGTGAGGATGATGGGCAGATGTTCTTCAGCCTGGATGACGGAAACACCAAATTCTCTGACCTGATCCAGCTGGTCGACTTTTACCAGCTGAACAAGGGAGTCCTGCCTTGTAAACTCAAGCACCACTGCATCCGAGTGGCCTTATGACCTCAGATGTGCTCTTGCCGTCGGCTGAAGACTGGAGGAAGTTAACACTGGAAAGAAGAAGAGGTCTGTATGTTGGTTAAGAAATCACATCTGTTCTGCACCTTGGGACTCAGAGTGAGATGGGTTCGTTAGGTGCCAACTGACCAAGAATGACTAGTTTTGTTGGACTTAATGACAATTTGCTGCTGCGAATCCAGCAGGATCGCCTACCCTCCCCACCCCCTGCGTTCTTTTGGCTAAATCCGGGAGGGCATGGAAGAGCCAGCGTGAATTTGAGAATTAAACTGGAATGATCATCTTGGCTGGACCACTGAAGAACAAGAACCGGAAAGAAGTGATTGGAAGTGAACTCTTGCCCTGGAATAATCTTGACAATTAAAACTGATATGTTTACTTTTTGTATTGATCACTTTTTGCACTCCTTTGTTTCCAATATTGTATTCAACCTATGGTAGGAGGGGCATGGCTTTCCAGCTCACATAGGACATAAAGAATTTTGAATGTGCAGACTTCAGACTGAATACAGCCCCCCGAGTGTGGCCAGAGGGTGACGCACACCCTCTGCTCATCACCAGTGTGGATTCAGCTCCCAAATTACAAACTACCCCCAGCCCTTCCCGGTATACTTGAAAAGCTTTTCTGTTAAAGTTACAAGTGTCAACTGTGGTAGGCATTTGGCATGTTTTGTGGACTTAGTCAACCAACCACAGTGTGTTAATCATTTCTCTATGCTCAGATGTCAGACCCTCTTGTTATTATCGTGTCTTGTTCTCCACAGTGCAGGAGACTTTTTTTCTTTGGGAAATTCACTGTTCCTCAGCACAGCAGGGCTGAGTGACCTTGCCTATAGATCACTGTAGGCCAGCCTTCTCGGGACACGCCTGGTCCCCGTCGTCTGCCGGCGGTGATGCCGTGTAGGCCACCTGGGGCCCTCGCAGCCTCGTGTGTCCGCAGCCTTCAGCCTGCTCTAGAATGATCACTGCCCCTCCTGCTGCAGTGGCGTGAGTCATTTCATGGCTGACATCCCTCGGGGGATTAAAGGATCTAAAAGAAAATGACACCGGGTTGGCTCCGTGCTGTGTCCTGTGAGTTTCCATGGTGATAAAGACGAGGAAACACTGCAAAGGGCACAGGCGCGGGCTGACTCTTAAAGACCTTTGCTTGATGAGCTCCGTCCTGCTGACAAGCCCCACAAGCCAGCATGCGGTGCAGCCAGGAGGCCCCTCCTGCGCTGGCCGAGGGTCACAAGTACCTCACAGTGGCTGTGGACACTGAAGAGTCTTATCAGCATGACACTTGCTTCCCGCTCCGGAAGATGGGTCACACGGTGGCTTGACTTGTCACCTGGTCCCCCGCATGCCCCCCGGGCGGCACCCTTTGCCACGTCCCCTTAGCTGAGTTATCAGGTGTAAGAGTGGCCATTTCTTTGCCATTGATCCCTGCAAGGCAGAAAGGACTCCCTTGACAAGCATACAGACTACTGTGGTGAGCAAAACTCTTTCCTTTTCTGAGACAACACCTGACTGGCTCTTCTGAATCTGTGCTGGCCGCTAGATTGCCCCAAACCCAGCCCACTGAAGTGCTCCCTAAAGAACGGCACCTCTGCGTTCCTCCACTGACCCGTATAGCTTAGGGCAGGCGCGGAACGGGCTTCAGTGGGGCAGATCAGCTGAGGCCAGTCTACGGCATAGAAACACTGTATTGTAGTTCGCAGACCACACTCTAGTTGTTTTCCATGAAATGTGTACTTATACAAGTGAAGAATTTTTGAGCAAAACATGTTTTCAAGCATAAGTGCGCAGTTGCATCCTCTTCCTCTCGCAGCCAGTTACTCTTTCGAACCATTGACGGTGAGGTGATTCTTGAGCTCATACCTGGCAGCATGACTCCCCTGAACTTCACTGTAGGGACAGACGCTTCAGGCACACCATACCTTTTCCCCCTTCACTGGTTTGAGGTAAAACCTTTTAAAGGAGAAACAACTCTAGGACTTTCCTGTTTACGTAGACCAGTGCCATCAGTGCATCCCCCTCTCTCATGCTCTCCAGTAGCCAGCTAGTGTCTGCAGTATTTCGTATTTATAAATATGCGTTTTATTTAAAAGGAGAACAGAAGCTTGACTCTGATTCGCAGTTTTGTACGTAGCTGGTTTGATGTAGTTTTTTGTACTTTCCCAGCCGAAGTGGATTGTTGGAGGATGTGATCCGCCCCGTGCGGTGCAGACTTCCTAGGCCCCCAGCCCTGGCCGTGAGCCGGGCAGCTGGCAGTTTTCCACCTGAAAACAAGAAGTCCCGAAAACCAGGGATGGAAGGACAGTTGACTTTTATTTTTGTATTTAATTGACATGAATGTAAAGGGGACAGCTCAGGGTTGTTTTGGAGCCTGTTGACTTTGTATCTCTGCCTGTGATTTTCTTTTCTAAATGAGAACTCCGTGTAGCAAACGGGACACAGTTGAGAAGGAGCGCGGCGAGCGCTTGGTTGGCAGAGTTGGCAGGTGAGCTCTGCTGCGTTAGGTGTTAGAGTTCCAGGACTTCTTTTGTTGTTGTTGTTGTTGTTGTTGTTTGCTAAATCTTGAAGAAACATGTGCCTCAGCCTAGATGTTTGTCTTTTCTGCACTTAATACCTGACAGTTTGACTGCCGGGCACGCCCTGGCAGGGGCCGGGCTTGCTGGTTGTAGATTGGTGGCGTCACAGTGCAAACCACAGTGACGGCGACACGGCCCGATGTGTGAGCGTTTTCAGGGAACGCGGGAGGTATTAAGGACAACACCTTTACTCCATGTGCTTCGCTCCATTCTGTACATAGCTCCTTGGCTCGTGAACTTAATTGTAAACTTTCAGGTATTTTTGTACAAATAAAGGACTGATGTTCTGTTTCTTGTAACTAGAAATAAACATGGATACTGTGTTCTTCACTTCCTGTTGCTTGTCATTTTCTGTGTCTGTGTTTTAAATACTCCGACCGGCCATTCACTAAATACTTTGAAAACACACTTCTTACCACTAGGGAGAAACCAGTGCCAAAAATCCATGGCCGTGAAGGGTGTCCTTTGGGATGTCCTGCACAAGTGCTTGGCCCTGGTGGCAGGCTGGACTCTCAGCTCCCGTGGTGCGCTAAGTCGGGGCCAGCCTCCCCTCCTGACTCTCTCCCGCAAGACTCACAGACCTCCGGAGGTAACAGATATCCATGCAGTTTAACAAAGACCTCGAGAAACTCATAAACATTTACTTCGACGGGCCCAAGGGGCATTTTTTTCCCCTGCAGGGGGGACAGCCTGTGAGATCCACAGCATAGAACACGGGAGGGAGGGCAAAGGAGGCAGGCAGAGCCCAGGGGGGACAGGGCCAGACCAGGGCTTGCCAACCTTTTATCTCACAGCACATTTCAACCTATAGTTAAACTTTTACATCACACTTAAATTATGTTGAAAAAAAAAGTAAAACAAAGAATATTCTTACTATGTTTTGAACTTCTTTCAAAAATAATTTATGATCTTTACAGCACCCCTGAGATCTTCTCATGGCACACCAGGTGTGTGAAGGACGGTGTGAGGGGGAAGTGACCACAGGCCTATGTGTATTCTAGCCAATAGGAGATCCCCAGTCACAGGTGACTATTTAAATTTTGATTATAAAGTTAGAAGTCAGTCTCTTGGTTATACCAGTCACATTTTGGGTTCTGTACTCTGGAGACAGTTACAGGACGTTTCTATCATCTGGGACAGTTTTATGGGCTGCCCTGGGCTCGGTGCAGACAATGACAGCCTAACTTGCAGAGGTGCGGCTGATGGGAAAGAAGAGAGTTTCATCTGAGAATCAGTCGTCCTGTGTCCGGGGCGTCTCTGAATCCTCAAAGCTCGGCTTCTACCTCGTCTCACCCACAGGCGAGACCGCACTTCATGGCAGGATGAGCAGCCCCCTGCCTGCTGTCTCTGGGCTGCTTTCCCATTTTAATGGGATGCTGGTGGATTCACGTCACAGGGTTGTGTCATACACAAAACTGTGTCTTCCCACCACCCTCTTCCTCGGGCCTCCTAAGAAAAAGGATACTTCCCAATCGGGTACCAACCTCCCCAATCAGCACATGCTCTGGAGTAAGCTGGGGGAGGGAAAGAAATTCTGGGCTTCTCAAGTTAATCGCCATGACTGTGAGCACGCTGCCATTTCAGCATCTCCCGGATCTAGTCTCATTTTACCATGTAAGCATGAAGGGGCTAAGTTCCCACAAGGCCCCCAGTACAAATAGAAACGTCGTCTGCAGACACAGCTTCCCCTTTGGCTGTGGGAAAAGAGTCATCTGGGCAGGACTTCTCTAGGGACATGCAGCTTTGTCCTGAGCAGTTACTTTTAAAACAGGTATCATTCTACGTAATCCAAACTTACCCTAAAAAGGCCTGGAGGGTCTTTCTGGATTGACGAGGCCACTGTGATGGGAGTAGCCAACAAGCCACTTTTCAAGATTGTGCAACACTTGGCATATTTTTTAATAGTGGTGAGGGGACTTGCATTATTTTTCCCTTTGTATAGACATTAAAATGTTAGTAGTACTGTTTCTGTACGACTTTACTTGTACATAAAATGCACCTGTACCAGCTTTCTGGGAGGATTAAGGTATTTCCCAGCGTAATTTTGAGCATAGGTGGTTTTTTTCCTCCTTGCTGCGCCCAGCTGTAAGACTGGGCTGCACTGAGCTTTCTTTTCTGACACTTTCTCTCCAAACTGGGTGTCTTCAGCGTGCCACAGGGCAGACACATTCCTGGCTTCACACCAAGGTTCTGATTCAGGAGGTTGGGTGGGGTCAGAAACGGGCCTTGGTACCAGGCACAGCCCTTACTGGGAAAGAAATTTTAGAGGCCATCAAAGGAAGCACAGCGAAGCTTCCTCTGCCACATGGTAGCAGTGACCTGGAGAACCCTTGGACGCACCTGTGGAAGCGTGCTGTGGAGTCACACCAGTGCAGCCACGAGCCTAACACCCACTCCCTCTCATCTGTAAACCGGCCCTTCTCCTGGCCCTCCTTGCCTACAGAATGAACTCTCTGTCTTGATAGTAAGTGTTTTCTCCCAGAGTGCCACAGGTGAACAAGGTAATCTCCAGCTTACCCTGAGTGCCTAGACTGTGAATCTGCTGCATCTCCATCCCTCACCAAACTGTCAGAGACTCAGCTTCCAAACTTACTGGGGTTCTGGTAGGATGTGGCAGTCTGAGGGTTACATTCAAAAGTGCTTGAAGCTGCCCTCGGAGAGTATGCCAGCCTGCACAGGGGGCACAGGTGGGAAAGGCCTTGGAGGCTTGCTGGCCCTAGGCAGGACGTGGGCAGCCACTAGTCGAGCACAACCCCATAAAGGGCTCTGTGAGCATGGGGTGCTGTGGACAATGTCCAGAGATGGAGGCGATGCAGCCCCTGTTGTCTCCCTCCCAGCCTGGGCCCCGCCCCCTCACCAAAGGGAAAGGAAGCCAGCCAGCTTGCACATTCAGGGTCACACAGCTGCTACACAGCAAAGCCAGGCCTGCAGCTGGCCTCCTAGTGCCCAGGCTGGGTCCCCCAGTGCCCTGGATCCCTGCTCTTTGCCACTGAGACCTACACTGAATCATCCATTATACAACCTAAGACACTAGGTAGCCTTCAAAGTCACGTTGAATCTATGGCCAGGTGACTCAGCAAAAGCCAACAAGCTGAGGGAAAGCACACGTGGCCAGGGACATCATAAAGGAAATAGAAGAGTGGCTGGTTTACGATAGGAGTTTCATTAATCACTGACTAATCCTCACTTTCAGACTTCCCAAATCTTGACAGTCTTTATTTCTATAGAAAGAGATCACCTGTTTATACAGGGTTTTGAAGTTTTCATTTGCAACCTACAGTAAGAAAAATGTTTTATATTATGACCCAGTACACTTACACACAACTGAAACAGAAGTTTCAAAAAGCAATATTCCATCGTAGGTACAATGTCCTCTCTGTCCTACTTTGTTCTGTTGTATTTTATTTTTTCTGATGCCAGCCTTGACACCTGCAGAATGATGATATGACCCAGCCACAGGCTGAGGCTTGTGGTCTGAGAAACACGGACGGGAGAGCACAGTTGTTAGGCTGATATTCCCCGACTTCGAGACTTCCTCTAAACAGAGCAGTCAAGGCAATGTGGCAGACAAAGTAATCGACAGCTGAATGGAGCAGTGTGGAGAGCTCAGAAATAGACCCAGCCGGATACAGACAAATAATCTCTGACAAATGAGCAAAGCCAGTCCAGTGGAGAGGGAGGATCTTATGGTGCTAAAACAACTGGACGTCCACGTGCAGAAATACCCATCCAGACACAGGTGCAATAGCTCTGACAGAAATTAACTCAAAATAGATCACAGACATAAACCATGAAACTCCCAGAAGATGCACAACAGAAAACCCGGATGACCTTGGGTTTGATGATGACCTTTGAGACAACACTAAAGGCACAATTTGTGGAGACTGGCACATTGGACTTGATTAAAAAACTTCAGCTCTACAAAAAACAAAAAAAAAAACCTCAGTGCTGTGGTTCTCACCAGCTCCTAAGCAAATTGGCTTTTCAAAAAAAATGCAATTTCCCTGGCATTCGTCCCCTGTGGCTTCAGCCACCGCATGGGCACCATAGTGAGACCACTTCTCTTCTCAGCCTTGATGTTAACAAGGCCGCCAAGGTCCCCCCCCTTGCTCAAGCAGGAAGTAGTCTCAGTAGGCAGCCTGTGCCTGCCTCCCCACACCCAGCACACTCAGGAGAATCTCTCCTGCATGCACCATCTTCCTCCTGCCATGTGTGAGAGATGGCCACTGGCTGCTTCAGCAGAAGAAAAAATAGCCCCCCCATATAGGTGTAGCCTGGCCACAGTATGAGCTGCCTTCCCCTACCCTAGGGCACAGCAAAGTCACACTAGATCAGGGAGTCCCAACCAGGGTGGATTTGCCTCTGGGAAACTCATGCAGTGCCTGGAGTCATTCTCCAGTGTCACAACTGGGGACTCCTGGCATCTACCAGGTAAAGGCGCAGCTGTGGCTACATAGCCTCAGCCTGGCCTCACAGTTACGCAACCCCACCCAGCTGGGCTGGGGATCCCCAGATGGCTCTTGAGGCCTTGTGTCTGGGTGAGTCTATGGGGGTATGTCTATGGATGAGATCAGCATGTGAATCACCATTGTGGGTGGGCCTCATCCAATCTGAGGGCAGAATAGAACAAAAAAGCAGAGGAAAGGTGAGTGCTGCCATCTAGTTGAGCCGGGACACCATCTACCTCCTCCTGCTGGTGCATGTCAGGATTCCTGCCATTGGGCCTTCGCACTCAGAGTGACGCCACCAGCTGTCCCGCTTTCCAGACTACAGACGGGCTTGTTGGCCTCCGTAGTCATGAATCAATTCCCACAGTCAGTCTTCCCATGGACACCTACATCTGTCTCTGTTGTTCCCGATTCTCTGGAGATCCCAATGCAAGGCTGAAAAGCCCTGCTGTGTAGATTTCTGTCCATCTTTAGTAGTCAGCCCCACCAGAACTGCCCTTCACCCCACAGCTGTACAGGAGGAAAGATGGGAAATAGGAAGGCAGCTGGTGCAGGGCACAGATGTGAATTCCTGTCTGGCTTTGTTTGCCGGGAGGGAAGCTGCGGGCCCACGTGATACTGCTAGTGCTTTTTCTGGTGTGTGAGTTTTAACATTTTGATTTTTCCATTTTCCAGTCCTATTGTTTCAAATATCATCCAGACACTTTCAACTCATAACTTAATATCCTCCCTAGACCTGTTTTCTGAACTCTGAGCTCATAAGGAAAGGGCTACTGGGCACCTCCATGCAGATATGTGCCTATCTAGAATTTATTCCCAAACTGAATTCTTGGTGTCCGTCAGCTCCCCTAGCCCAATACTGGCTCTTCTTCTGCTTGATCCACACCTATCCCTATCTTTCCCTTGGCTTTGCCCCTGGGAAATCATCCTCTCCCCCCCCACCCCGTGCCCACCCTCCCCAGCAAGCTCCTGACACATGTGTACAAATGAGCGTGCAAAAGCGTGCACACACCTCGCCCAGCCCATTCCAAACTCCCACTGCATTCCTTTGATTTCGGCACTTTTCTCCAAATCAGGAGAGCAGAAACACTCTCTTTCTTTTCTCCCTATGATCCATTTCCACGTAAGAGCCAGAGTGATCTTAAAACATAAATAAGCTAAGATCACTTCTTTCTAGAAACACTCCAGTGCCTTCCACTAGAGGTAGGAGAAGCAGATTATGTAACATAGCCTGCAAGACCCCCCAGTTCATCTGAGCCTTTGGGGTGGTCTTCACTCAGGGCTGGAGACACCACACCGCCCCCACCTGCAGGCCTCCATATGTGCTGTTCCCTGCACAGGGCCCTTCCCTGGCTCTTCTGCTGGCTGACGGCCATTGCTGCTTCAGGCCTCAGCTCATGGGGGACTCTGGGTGGGCAGCACATGGGCATGTGTCCCTGAAAGGCCAACTTGCCGTGTCTTTTTCTCTTTTCTCTAGTGGCTCTTGTGGAGTCTCGATGTCTCCTCAGTGTCACTCCTCTTCCCTCTCAGGTTCCAGGACTAACAGTGTGAAGCCTCAGGCCCCTGCCTACCCAAGACCATTCCTGCCCCTGAGGGTAGAATGTGGAGAGCTCCTTCCTGCATCTAGCCCATGACAAAAGCCTCTGGTGACAGCTCTGTCTACCCTGTGCCTAGAACGCAGCCCCACCACTCCTCTGCTCTGTCCCCGTAGAGTCCTGCCCTTGGCACGGTGGCTGCTCTGCCAGAGGCCCCCAGACAGTCCCTTTGTGGTTCTCACTGTCACCTTTTCAGCTCTGCTTTGTGCTCTGATTAAATTCTACCGACCTTGGATTTTCTAGGAATTTGTCCCAATCCCACTCATAGTATGGTTTCATGCATCTCAAATGTCATTTATTTCAGTGGCCTTTGAGCAGGAGGGTGAGGGCTTGGGGTGTAATGATTATCTGAACCTGGGATTCTTCACCACCTTGTGAGCATGGCGCTGAGACATGCAGGTCCAGTTGGGGCGGGGGGAGGCAGCTGCCTTCTGACACTGCTGCAGGCCTAGAATTTGTGGGATCACTTAATAGAGCTGAAAAGTTGAAACTGAGTCTGAGTGGGACAATGGGACACACACCCAAGACTGTGTAGTGCGAGAGAGCCATGCTGCTAGGGTCTGGAAGGAAGCAGGTTCCCTAGAATGGAATTTCTCAGGTTCCCTACAGAAGAGCTATTCCCTCCAGATGTCTCAAGACTTGATCGACCTTTATCACCATCAGAAATTAATGTTTAACTAGCACTTGAGGCTCAAAACGCAAGTGCGGGGGAAACATAGGTTTGGAATTGCAGGAAGAGTGGCCTACCTGCCGAGCACAACGTCCTTCAGCGTCTTCCTCAGGAGAACAGGCCTGCGCGGAGTCCGAGTCCAGCAAGTAAGTCTCTGGTTTCACACTTAATCCGATACTCAGGGTCGGGGATGGCAACACTGGTACCTTGAGTCTCTGGCCCACATTTCTGAACACTGGCTTAAAGGTTAATTCACCTGAGGAAACAGGCTGGCGACCGTCCCCTGCTTTCTCTTACACTACAGGCTGCCAGAGTTTTCGGTTCTGTGGGGACTGTGTCCCTGGGTGCTCAGCCACGCACACACACAGGCTCCTGCAACACCAATGTCCTAACTGCAGCCCATAGCCATGGCAGGCCACACATGGAGGCCACTTCCCTCCTCCATGCACCACCGAGGTGTACTGGGTGTTTCACAGCCCAGAACCTCTGTTTCATCCTCTGTAAAATGGGGGTTTTTCAGGTGCTGGTGAAGATTAAACCATATAATATGAAAAATGCCCAACCCATGGGAGATGATTAATAAACATGAACTCTCCCCTTTCATTCCTAAATATCTATGGACACTGTCCTTTTGACATATGGTTAGTCTGCTTACAGGTAAATTCAGTACCTATCTGTGCCATGTGGTAAGAGGAAAATTAAAATATCTGTCCTGCCAACTCTCCATCCTGACTATCATTGCTTTCAGAAGACGCATCCTCGAGAAGAAATAGTTACTCTCTCCCAGGTGTGAGTTAAAGCAATGACTTCTGAGTGGTTAAGTTGTGTTGGATTCTATCTAGAGCCATGATATCACGTCCCATTCCAAAAGTGAGCATTCTAAGACAGGAGAGGTAAGAAAGACGGCGTAAAATCTCCCAGCTACTCCTGCTGGAGCTGGAAGTAGAATTTAAATCATCTATACTTGACAAGCTGACACTTTCTGCTCTGCAGTTTGGGGAACGTTGCATTTTTTAAGCACTTACTGAGCCCAGGCACTGTGCCAGATGTCACATGAAGGATTCATCAGAGTCCTTAGGAGATGAGGGAGTAGGGTCCAGACAGATGGGAGGGGAGAGGCAGGAATGTGGGAGGGAGGGGGATATGAAGGGGAGATTGAAAATGTCAGGGATGGATCAAGGACACGGCTGGGAAGTGGGGAGAGGCTTTGGACTTCCGAGGTGGCATGAAGGCACAGTGGCTGTAATGTCTGGCCACGCTGTCAAAGTCATCTGGGTGAGTCTGTCCATGCACAGCCCAGATGGTCTTGAGGTTCATAGTTCTGAAATGCATGCAGCTGAGCCCTGGATGGCTGACGAGCCCAGAAGGGTGTCTGCCCGGAGGACGTGCCCTGGGATTGCCCTTGGTT
>NW_003852518.1:923575-928410 GCF_000181295.1 Otolemur garnettii
AAAAAAAAAAAAAAAAAAAAGATTTAGAAAATTTAACAGCACAAGTAACAATCTTGGTTAATTAGACACATATGGAATCCTGTACCCAATCATTAAAAAACATACGTCCCCCTCAAGTGTAGCTAACAAGTATCAGGCTGCAGTGCCTGCGTCCACATCTGTCCGAGAGTTGCCATCACACCAGCATGTTCTCTGACCCCAATTCAGTTAATTAAATTAGATACCAATGAAAAGATAAGCAATATTGCTACCTGTGTTTGGCAAGTTTTTGAAAAGCTAATGAATAACTCATGCATCAAAGAAAAAAATGTAACAAATTAAAGTCTACCTATAACTGCTAAAAATGCTACATATTAAAACTTGACTTATGTATTGAAAACAATAAAGCATGTGGTTTTAAATGTTAATTTTACAAAGTAAAAAAAGGCAAGAATCAGGTAGTGCCTGTGGCTCAAAGGAGTAGGGCGCTGGCCCCATATACTGGAGGTGGTAGGTTCAAACCCGGGCCTGACCAAAAACTGCAAAAAAAAAAAAAAAGGCAAAAGTTAACGATACAGTCACTCAACTAAGGATGTCAAAAAAGAGTAACAGAATCAACCTAAAGATAATTGAATGCAGGCAGGATAAACTAATGATGAGGAGAATCAATATAAAATAGGGAAGAATCAACAAAGCCAGAAGGTTTGTTTAGAAAAAAAAAAATGAAGGAAGATAAAATATGCACAGTTCCGGCAAAATTAACTGTAGATAAAAATAAAGGGTAATAAAAATAGTATTTAATAAAAAGAGGATGTAATTATAGATCCAGCAAAGTAAAGGCGCAATGGGTATATAATTTTAAGAACTTGTCATTAAATTTAAAAAAATGAAAAGGCAAATTGGATTCAAAGAAAAATAGAAAATTCTTATTAATCCTATAATAATTAAATAAATGGCTTCCTTAAAGACATTTCCTCAAAAATGAGGAAAGGATGCAAATTATTTTATATGTGATTTCTAACACTTTAGGTATTACATAATTTCACATTTCGAAGAAATGTAAATTGTTTCAGAGAATCAAAACAGCAAAAATTATCCTGAAATCAATCTGAAATTTAGAGAAAGTCAATTTTAGAAAGGAAAAATACAATTTTACCCATGAGATAGATGTAAAAATTCTACAGAAAATGTTAGCGCACCATAGTTTTGTGCTAGGAATGCAAACATATTTGAAAATTAGAAATTGTATTAATGTTGTTCATCACATTAAAAATTCAGATGAGGAAAACCATATGATTTTCTCTTCCAATACAGAAAAGCATTTGATAAAATTAAGACATTTATTAATTACAAACATAAAAACAAAGCTTCTGCTAAAAAATTTTTCAAGAAAATCTTTTTGGGGGGGGGCAAGGCTGGGTTTGAACCTACCACCTCTACCATATGGGGCCAGCACCCTACTCCTTTGAGCTACAGGCACCACCCCAGAAAATCTTATCATTAGCAGTCAGATGTTAGAATCATTCCTTTCCAAGGCAGTAAGCTGTTCACTACCACTGCTTTTCTCACAATGTCATGGGGGTCCTGGAACAGCGCCATGCAAATAAGTAATCTTAAATTTTCTACTAGCTGCATTAAAAGAAAATATATATTTGTTTTACAGAAAAATGAAAATATCTTATGTGATATAACAATTAAAGCCAACTGTAGCTCTACACTGTCCCAGTTTTTAGATTTAAATATAACATTTTTAAATAGAATTGCACATTCACTAGCTGCAGTTCAAGAGCACAATAGCCCACATACAGCCCCTGGCCACCACGTGGGACATCACAGAACTGGACAGTACAATAAGGTGAGGAAGAAAAATAAAAGCTAAAAGAAACAGCATTGGCTATAGAACCAGCACCTGTACCCCATGACTGCATTAATGTACACAGCTATGATTTAATAAAATAAATAAAAAATAAATAGCATTGGCTATAGAACCAGCACCTGTACCCCATGACTGCCTTAATGTACACAGTTATGAGGCTCAGCACCTGTGGCTCAAGTGGCTAAGGCGCCAGCCACATACACCTGAGGTGGCAGGTTCCAATCCAGCCCAGCCCGCCAAAACAACAATGACGGCTGCAACCAAAAAATAGCCAGGTGTTGTGGCAGGCGCCTGTGGTCCCAGCTACTTGGGAGGCTGAAGCAGGAGACTTGCTTGAGCCCAGGAGTTGGAGGTTGCTGTGAGCTGTGATGCCACATGGGCGGTGCCTCTGGCTCAAAGAGTAGGGTGCCGGCCCCATATGCTGGAGGTGGTGGGTTCAAACCCAGCCCCAGCCAAAAACCAAAAAAAAAAAAAAAAAAATGTACACAGTTATGAGTTAATAAAATATATAAATAAATAAATAAATAAGAAACAGCATTGGCTATAGAACCAGCACCTGTACCCCATGACTGCATTAATGTACACAACTATGAGTTAATAAAAAATAAAATAAAATAAAAAAGAAACAGCATTGGCTATAGAACTAGCACCTGTAGCCCATGAAAAAAAATAAATAAAAAAGAAATAGTATTGGTGCAATCCATAGGTGATATGATTCTTTATGTGGAAATCCTCCTGAATTAAGAGAAATGAGTAAAACTTTTAAGAGAATGTAGTTAGGTGTCCAGGAAAGGAATCAACATATAAAACTCAATTTCAACTCTATACTTTAGCAATAAACAGTAACCTTCTTTAGTTACTTGTGAGAAACTGTAGTGTTTATGAGAAATTGTTTCCATTCTGACAAATGCTTGCTATTCTAATGAGTTGTCTTTCTTACGGAAAAGGTGATCCTAACCCATGATTAGCGATGTGCACTCTAAATACGTTCCTCTAATTTGTAGGCTGTCTTTCTGTAGTTTGGAGAACAGATATTCTCAATGATCTCATCAAATTTGTCAGTCTTTTATAATTAGCTTCAATTCCAAGATCATAAAAATATGTTCATGAAACATCTACCTTTCACAAGTAAGGATGTGCTGCGTCCGGGATCTTCTCACAAGTGAGGATGTGCCATGTCAGGGATCTTCTCACGCGTGAGGATGTGCCGCGTCAGGGATCTTCTCACGCATGAGGATGTGTCGCGTCAGGGATCTTCTCACGCGTGAGGATGTGCCATCAGGGATCTTCTCTCCATGGATCTGCAGTGCTGTGTCTGTCAATTTCCCGTATTTCTATGGGATTGTCTTCCAGGTCGTCTAGTCTGATTAATTGGCCAGCTGTTTGTCCCTGTGTCAAATAGACTACATTTTTATAGCATCACCTGCCTTGATAACTGCAGAGCAAGATTCCTTGTAATATTCTTTCTTGGGAGCATACTGGCCATTCTTTTGTTTTCCATTTATGTTTCTGAATCAAAGATCTATTTGTAATTTGGTTAGAATGATACTGAATCTGTTGATCAGTTTGAAGAAAAGCAAAATATCTAATATTGAGTCTTCTCATCCACAGTAGGCATTTACTTTGATTTATCTAGGTCTTTTTCAACATCTCCCCATAAACTTTTACAAGTGTCTTCATGCCCACCTTGCACATTTTTTGTTAGATTTTGTTAGATCCTATTGTTTTGTTCCAAATGTTAGTCCTGTCTTGTCATCCTTGCACATGGGGAAAGAACAGGCCAGGGGACACCTCATCAGTGGTGAGGGTGGATCCAAAGCCAGAATCTGAAGCTCACTGTCTTCACACCACTCTGTCTTCATCACACCACGTCACGTTTTTTGTTTCTACCTCAAAAATAAATCTCAGATCAGTCTACTCTTTCACTCTTGCCCACCCTGCCTCTGATTTCCTCTTCAATCGACAAGTGCCATGATTTTTTTTCTTTTTTTTTGAGACAGAGTCTTGCTATGTCACCTCGGTAGAGTGCTGTGATGTCACAGCTCACAGCAATCTCAAACTCTTGGGCTTAAACAATTCTCTCGCCTCAGCCTTCTAAGTAGCTGGGACTGCAGGTGTCTGCCACAATGCCCGGCTATTTGTTGCTGTTGTTGTTGTTGTTGCTGTTGTCATTGTTGTTTGGCAGGCCCTGGCTGGGTTTGAACCTGCCAGCCCTGGTGTATGTGGCTGGTGTCCTAGCCGCTGAGCTTCAGGTGCCGAGCTAGGTGCCATTATTTTTAAGCACCTAGCAGGTCTGTGCCTTGCTCTAGACCTCCCAGTGGCTTGACTTCTTGCCCTCCTGCTGGCCTCTTCCCTAGGCTGTGCCGTCTTCACACATTTGACAAAGACTCAGGTGGAGGCTAGGGATTTCTCTCTGTTATTGTCTCACTACCCACCCCGTACACACATCCTGGATGGCCATGCAGCACAGCCATGCCCAGAACAAGCTGGCCCTAGTGGTGAGAGATACATCTTTCTGCACATGAATCAGCTACGTGACCTTTGGCGAGACTCCCAATCTCTCTCAGCCTCTGTTTCCTCGTCTGTAAAATGAGGATAATACAAATGTCTACCTCATAAAGGAGCCAAAAGTGACTGAGTGGGCCTTTGCTACCACTAGGCACAGTTATGTGAACTTGTTATAAAATAGATTGTCACTCGCTCTGCTCATGGCCCCTGCACCAGAGTCTGCGTGTGGGTGTCCAGCCCCCTCCCAACCTGTGCCCCTCCTTGTGTCCAATCACCCCTCTACCTGTGCACCTCCTCGTGTCCCCCTCATGTCCAATCCCCCCTCTACCTGTGCCCCTCTACCTGTGCCCCTCCTCATGTCCAGTCCCCCTCTACCTGTGCCCTTCCTCGTGTGTACCCCCCCACCTGAGCCCTTCCTCGTGTGTACCCGCCACCTGGTGCCCTTCCTCATGTGTACCCTCCACCTGAGCCC
>NW_003852518.1:928818-941152 GCF_000181295.1 Otolemur garnettii
TGTGTACCCCCCCACCTGAGCCCTTCCTCGTGTGTAGCCCCCCACCTGTGCCCTTCCTCATGTGTACCCTCCACCTGAGCCCTTCCTCATGTGTAGCCCCCCACCTGGGCCCTTCCTTGTTTGTATCCCCCCCACCTGGGCCCCTCATCATGTGTAACCCCTACACATTTTCCAGGGTTTCTCTGGGGCCTGCTCTGGCTGAGGCTTGTGCTAGGGCCCTGCACTCAGTCAACCCACCTTGGCCTTGAACTTACAGTCTTCCTGGACCAGGCCCCTCAGAGGGTGTGTCACAAGGGTGAGACAGGGTATCTGTGTTCCACAGGACCCAGAGGCTCAGGAGAGGTCATTCCCCCAGCCCTTACTGCCAGGGCCTGCTTCTCTATGGTCATGACTGACGTCACAGTGCTTGGGGGGATGAACCATCCTCCTGTTGGCTCCTGGCTTCCCGGGTGGTGACGCCTGGGCAGCTCCTGTATTGCCTTCTGCACAGATGGGGCCTACTCCTTACTGCTACCATTGTCCATGGGGCTGCCACCTGCGGGGCCCAGACAGAGCTACAGAGCAAGCTACTTACTCATGGCTGGCCCCAGGGTCCCTCATGCATCTCCACTCACCCGCCAGCTCCCTACCCGAAACTGTGCCCTCCTGGCCTGTCCTCCTGCCCTGGAGACCTCTGCTGAGGGCCCAGCTTCACAGGGTCTCTGCCCCACAGGAGCAGTTGCTCCTTTGAAAAGATGTTACTTGAAGTCAGAAGATGGAGGGCTTCCTTGGGGAATTTCTAGCTCTGCACTATATCACAGGCCCTGGATGTGGGGTATGTGTATGCACTGTATGTGTGTGCATGGTATTCGTGCATGTATGTGGTACTATGTGTGCAAGAATGTGCACATGCACATGTGTGTACATGTGTGCATGTGTGTACACACATGAATGTGCACATACGTGCATGTATGTGTGCACCCATGCATGTGTGTACACTCATGAATGTGCATGTTTACGTGTGTACATATGGGCATGTGTATCTGCGTGTACATGTATGTGTTTGTGTGCATGAGTGTGCATGTGTATATGTGTGTAGGCGTGTGCATGTGTATGCAGGAATATGCACCTGTGTATGTGTGGGCACATGCATATGTGTATGAATATATATGCATGCATGGGTATGGCTGCTGAATGGGCAGAAGCTGCTGAATGCTGCTTCTCATTTGCAGACCCTGTTCTTCCCATTCCTCATCTGCAGGTCCCAGGCCCCTTTCTGAGGGTCACACAGCTCTGTGTATACTGTAAGGGTGAAATAGAGGCCTTCCCTTCATGTTCCTTCATCCACTGGGGGGTGTGGGGGGCCTCACACACCCTCCTGTTGCCGCCCAATGCGGAGGAGGGGAGACACAGCCCCAGCCATGCTCTGGACACCTGTCAGCTTAAGGGTGACAGAACAGGACTCTGAATGCAATAAACCTGGTTCCACTCCTCATCCTCCTTTCTTCACATTCTCACTGCGGATAGGGGCTTGGCTCCCTGAGCCCTGTGTAGGACAGCATCTCATAGCCCCTCACAGAAGGAGCTCACCCAGAAGAACAGCCCCCCCAGTGTGCCATCCAGGCCCCTTCTTCACCCCTGAATCAGAACCTGGGGCTTCCCTACATCGACAGGGGTGTCCCCTGGGAGCACAGCGGAGCCCAGGTTCCCCACAGGGCCTAGGAACCCAGGGCCCATTTTTCCTGGGCTTCTCTCACAGCCTGCTGTTTCTCTGCCCCCTGCGAGGCTCCAGGAAGGATCTCACAGCCTGTTGGGGGGGAGGGGGAAGGATGCTGCTGGGTAAATAATGCACAGCCAGCCGCTCTGATTGGCTTCGGGGAGGCGGACACTTTGTCTACATAAATGGCAATCACATCCTCCGTGCCTTTTAACTGTCACCGAGGAAGGAGAGAGAAGACAGAGCAGGCAACTCCCTGCCGCCTGTGAGTACCGCTCTTTGTCCTAATGGCTCGGGGTCAGACCCACGCATGCAGCTCCCAGGTGGCGGTGACACCGGGGTATGGGCTGGGAGGTCTGCGGGTGATTCCAGCCGTGTGGGTTTCCTCTCCTTGGAGGGGAGCTCTGCGGAGCAGGACAGCTGAGCATCCAGGGCAGGCAGTTGTAGGGGGAGTAGGAACTTTTCAAGAAGGTAGGCACTGCTTTAGTTCAGCCGGCTTTCTCATGCCATCTCCAAGCAACAAGTAGTCAGGCAGAGAATCAGAAACTTCAGATTATTTTTTCCCTGTGTTCCTTGACCCATGGTAGCAATGTCACCAGATTGTTAATGTGTGTGCAGTGCGGTGGAGGCCACACCATGGGGAGGGAAGGGAGAGGCTGGGCCACCTGCAGCCCAGGGTCTGTGCAGGTGCACGGCTCCCTGGCACACTCTCTCCCTCAGAGGGTTGGGGGAGCTCGTGAACGGCATAATTTCCCCAGACTGTGAAAATTCAGTCTGACTCTACAAAGGGTAGAGCCCACACAGAGTAGGCATCTGACAAATGGGCGCTCTCTCATATCAGGCGAGTAAACGGCAGGTAGGAAAGCACAGGACGAGGAAAATGCTGTCTTGTGACCTATGGCTCCTCCAGGACAGGGCATGAGGGCGCCGTCCTCTCTCCTGGGCACTTGGAGATGGGCCTCTGCACACAGACAGTGGGGTAAAAATAACTAAAATAAGATAAAACCCTTCAACTCCCCCCCCAAATTCAAAGGAATAGCCTGAGGATTTAAATTTGTGTTCTCCTGTTCAAGGTGTTGCTTATTCTGAAGGTTTTACCCTGTCCTCTTGGGAACTCAACTTGAGTTGGCTGGACTAGGGAGAGGCTCTGGGCAAACTCGTCTTCCTAAGTGCTCGTCGGTATTTCTGGGGGAAGAGGCTCAGGGAGCAAAAGGTGCCTCCAGGGCATGTGGGTGACGCAGTCTGCACAGGCCCTTGTCGCGTTCTGAGAGGGGGCTGAGGGCCTTTGGAAATGCCAGGGGAAATGCCAGGTGAAAAGGTCTGGTCTGCTGGTTTGGACAGACCCGTTATGAAAGCCACTTCTGAGCCGCATGGCCTTAGACAAGCTACCTGCTACCCTGGGCCCAGTTCCTGTTTTCTAAGGAGGGGATAACTGCTACTTTGCAGAGTTGACATCATGATTGGCCAAATGTGAGTAAAGAGCTTATGCCAAGGGCCCTGGGGCCATTGACCATTCAACATTTATTTTATTTAGGAGGAGGCAGGGCAGAGGCACTTCTGTGGGGCACAGTGGGTAGCAGAGCTGTTTAGCCCCTGCCTATCTCTGCTGTGATCAGCCAAATAGGGTGGAGCCAGATGTGTGCCTGTCAGCAGTGTCCTCCCACCTCAGCCCCATTCTCCTGCTCCTTTAAGTGCAGTGAATGGGCAGGACCCCTGGATGACACTCTGGACTGCAGATGCTGCCTTCCTCAGGGCTGATGGGAGACAGCAGTACAGATGTTCCCATAGGCGTGATGAGAACAATGGCAGCCACATCACTGCATGTGCATGGCCCGTGGTCAGTTCAAACAGTGATAATAATACTCATCTTGCAAGGCTGTGCCAGTGTCCAGTGAGCTAACACATACCCAGTCTTAGCAGAAGGTTAGACAACACTGACTCGTATGGTTTCTTGGACAATAGAATGGTGCAGCCAAGCCAGTGTATTCTCAGGATTGGACTTGGGGGAGCCTCCTTAGCAACACTGGGCGAGAGGCCAGTGACTGTCCAATAGGAGGAATAATGAAGAGTTCACAATGAATTGACAAGTCAATATTTACCACTGAACTGGTTCATAAAAAAAAGTGAGACTCCCTAAAGAGTGTGCCGAAGCTTACTAAATAGATTCACGTTGCCAGCTGCCCAGTATTTAAATAGAAGATAAACCAATGTGTGACATAGTCCCAGGATGTTACAACTATTTATGAAAAGAAGCAACCAGAGAGAATGTAATTGAATAGTTGCAGATTTATCGGAAAAGGAGATGGTCGTGAACTTTTGTGAACTATTAGTGTGATTTCAAGAGCATCAGAAAAAAGGGGGAAAGAATCGAAGCAATAATGAGGGCAAACAATTTATTTAAGTCAACAGGAGAGTGTGTTCCATTGAAAAGAAATTTTTCTGGAATAACTCTAACACTACAAAATAAAAATAAAGGAGGAAAGTTAAAATTAAAACTACTTGATGGTTCTTATAGAAACCTTTAAAAATAGCAAACACGAATGGAAATAATAAAATGTGAATAATTTCAAGGTTAACTCTTTAAGTTTACAATTTGAATGAAGGATAAAAGCTAGCAGAGATGGGATGTCTGTGCTTGCCACGCCTCGGTGGTGGGTGTGACTTCTCTCCATCATTCTAGTTTTCCTGGAAGCAATTGGCAACGTGCAAAACACAAGGTACCGAGAACAACTCCCATCTCCCCAGTCCACTTGGGAATTAGCCTGTGTGAGGCTCGGTAGGTGTGAACCATGTCGTGATGGTGCAGTTCACGGCCGTCCACTCCTGGCAGCACTATTCATGACAACAAATGACAGAACAAGGAGGGTAGAAAGTGTCGTCGTGACCCTGTGGAATCCCCGCTCAGCAGGTCTTACTAAGGGCAGTGAGGCAATGTCTCAAGGGAAGACAAGAATCCCACGTGACATGGATATTCCTGCTGCAACCATTTGAATTATTTATGGTCAGGACTAAATTGAAGTAATATCAATGAGCTGACTGTTCCTGACACTCTTTTTTGATTTGTCACATCGCTCAAGTTACGAATTTTTCCAGTCAGCTTTAACTTAGGGCACAAGCCTGGTTACAGAAATGTGAGTAAAAATAGTAGTGCTTTCCCAGGGGAGTAAAAATGGAAATCAAGACCTGCTTCTCTATAGTCCCTTCCCACAGAGAACTGTGGGACAAAAAATACTTAGATGAGATATTGTTTATTAAACAGAGAGGGGATAAGAAATAGTGTGCAAAGCGCCTTCCTTTTTCATATCAGCAAAGGAGCAAGGTTTCCCCTGTGTTTCGACCTTTGTCTATGGCAAAAGTTTTCTCTTTCTCTTGTGCTGCCAGGGGCTTTCCTATTGCAGCCAAGTCATCTGGCCAGCTCAGAACAGGTTTCTGCCTTTCTGTTCATAATAATGGTCATTAGATACAGGTTTATGGTCCAAAGTGCTTTCCGCCCATGTCATCCCTCTGTGCCGTTTTTCCTGTGAGCCCACTGGACGCAGGAAGCCCAGACGCCAGCTGGCAGCTGCACAGCCTCCCGCAGCACCCCGTTTCTCCTGAGCTTAAAACCGTTGTTCTTTCTACTCTCCATGGCTGCGAAGAGGAAGCAGCTGCCCAAACAGACCAAGACACGGGGCTTGGAGAGCTCAGCAGCCTCAGCCTCAATCCTGGTCACACCCACAGCTGCCCAGCCTGTCCCCTGCTCAGTGCAAGGGACGTGATCTCCAAGGGTCTGAGGCTCCACGAAGCTGCCGTGCCCCGTGGGACCCCTGGGGCATTTGGGAGTCCTCTCCTTGAGGGTTTTCAAGTTTCTAATCCTGAAGTTACTTGATGCTTTTTTCAGGGACAGCAATCCATACTCCTCTGTTCAAAGCTGTGAGGTGTGCTCTGTGCCTGTGTCTGCGCCCAGGCATTCTGTCAGGGGCCTGTGGGGACCAGACCGCCCCAGGGTCTGCTGTGGCCATGGCCTGACTGCAGCAGGTGTGTGGTCTTGGTCAGGCTGTGTGGCTTCTCATCTGTTAAAGTGGAAATGGTGCTCTGGACCAGCTTACATGCAGCACAAAGATGAAATACAGGACACGCACAGAGAGCTTGACACAGTCCTTGGCACATGTAAGTTCGCGTAAATGTCAGCCACTCTGTAAACCAATGAGAGTATTCCTATTTAAACAAGGCCACCCAGATCTACATGACAGTCATTGTATAAGAGAGTGGTAAGGATGTGTGTGGGGGTGGGCTAATATTCGGATTATAAATGGGGAGACTTTTGCATAAAAGACAAAGAAAAATGGGTTCTGCCTCTTCTTTGCAGAGCCTGGGGAGCACAGTCTGTCCCGTCCCTCTGAGGTGTGGGAGTGGGGCATGGAACCCAAAGAGATGGACTGACCTTCCTCAGTTGCCTGAGGTCAGCCAGCTAACAAGGGGTGGAGACAATATGGAAACTGAGGACCCAACTGAAGAGCCCACTCTCCTCTCCTGCAGGGCCATGCCACCCCTAGAACACTTTCCCCTCCGGTCGCTGTGATGTCAGCCTTTTCCAACCATGCAAGGGAGTCTGGAAATTTTCTCTCTATAGTTTGTAAAGCATGAGTGCTGAGGGCCTTGGTGACATAGAATGTTGGTGTGGAATTAAAGTTCAGAATGCCTCCGGAGCCCGAGGGCAAGCGTGTGGAGTCACTGGCTCTGGGGAGAATAGTCTCCAGGAAAACTTGTGTGTGCAAGGAGGCCTGGGTGTGTGCTCCAGGTCCCCTCCTGTGATCTCATTAGAGACTCTAAGGAGCCAGTCAGCACCATCTCACAGATCAGAAAGAGCCGGGTTGCAAAACTAGGTTTTCTGTTTTATAAACTGATGACCTCGAGAGCCCTGGGAGAGACAGTGAGCCACGTCTTACAGAGGAGGCAGCTGGCCTTGAAGCCCCAATGGAAGGTGCTTCTGCTCAGTTAATAATTTTTTTTTTTTACTTTTTAAAAAAGTTTGTAGACTTTCAGAAGTTACGGAAAACTTGAGCAGAGAATAGAGAGCTGCCGTTCTCCCCTCTTCCCTCCCGCATTTTCCTTACTCGTGCTGAACACCAACTCTGCACCAGACACTAGTCACACAATGTCATGTCATCTTTCCGGCAGTACCAGGTATTTTCACGCATTTTTTGCTTCACAGAGGCTGAGAAAGAGCCTCACAAGGGTTGGGGCTAAAGGTCGCTCAGTAGCTGGCAGAGGTGAGCCTTGGCCTCAGGCCGGCCTGACACTCAGTGGCAGCCCAGGGCCTCTCTCCAGCCACCCTCACAGTCACTGACAGAAGTGCTCACCCAGGGCTCCTGCACACCCTGCTGTTCAACCAGAGCCTTAAGGGTTAAAAAAGAACTCAGAGGTTTTCTTTCTTGAGGCAAATGTTCAGGCATTTTTCCTGTTATTAGAAAGCTCTCGCAGCTAGAAATTTCTGTCTGGTCTTAGTTGGAAGCGTTTCTCCTATTTTTTTTTTTTAATGCTCTTTGAACCCACAGAGAAAATGTTCACGAAGAAACAGGTCAATTCAGGGGAAGTCAGAAAGTGACTTTTGTGCCTGAGTTCATAACATGCCCTTGAAGAGGAAAACAGGAAAAAGAGAGACAGGGCCTCACAGTCCCGGAGGGATGAGCGTTTTCTGAAACATAGCTCAGTTGGTTTTTTTTTCCCTAGAATTGTGTATATTAAAAAACAAACAAACAAAAAAACCCTCAACAGTATTTTTTTCATCAAGGTACAAAATGAAAGTCAAGAAAGGTTGAATAAAGACTGCAGTGTCCCAGGGTAACCCATGTCTTGTGTGCACCGACCGGACCACAGACAGACAGCGCTGTGTGGCTGTGGCCAGCCTCGACACACAGGACCTGGCCCACTTGCACAGACAGTGGGAAGCAGCTGTCCTGCCAGGGTCAGGTTTGTATCACTAGCAAAATTCCGCACTGAGGTCCCCTGGGTGATGCGTTTCCCTCCCCCACCTCCATTTCCCGTGAAAACATCGTCCAAGGATCTGATTTGTCCAGATGGTTATGGCTAAGCAGAGGAAACCGAGGAGTGAAATCCCAGCGCCCAGACCGTGGAAACTGAGCTGAGTCCTGGGAGTCCTAGAAGCTGGAAGCCGGGAGTGAAAGGAGGCCTGACAGGCCCCAGGTGGTAGTAGAGCAAGATCCCTTGGCAGGAGGAAGCTCTGGTTCCCTCTGTGTGTGGCAGATATGTGGTGAGCTACTGGTCTGTGCACTCTCAAAGGTAGAGAATAGGGTCCAATTGTTTATCATTCATCCATGTGTTCATTCATCATTCAGCAAGCATCCACAGTGCTCACTGTGGGCCAGCGGGGAGTGCAAAAACAAAGAAGCTGAGGACCCTGCTTGGAGAAGTCTACAGTTAGCAGGGGACATCAGTGGGCTGATAAGTTACAAAAAATACAACCCCACGATTCATCAGGAGGCCTGAGGGCGTTTAGGGGAGCTCATATCTTCTCAGAGCAGGTGGGGTTAGAGATGAGCTCTGACTGTCGCTGATGCAAAAGACCTCAAGACAGAGACCGGGGGGGCTCCAGCTCCCTGAGCCCGGGCTGTGCACGCCAGAGGCTGAGTGTAAAGTAGGGGAGTGTGCTCCTGCTAAAGCTGATCAGATTATGTCAACAGAAGCTGTTTCATGGGCCTGGAGAGGCATAAGCCACAGCCTTATCTGTCTCCATCTTCCAGCTAATATTTGCCCAGCTTGGGGGCATGAAATATCAAACAGCTACAAAATGAGTACAAGATTCTCTGTGGCTTTGAACTAACAGCCTTCTATAAAGGTCTTTCTGGGAAATAATCTGCAAGTAAATGACAGAGAGTGGTTTTTAAAATAATACCCAGGCCTGGTTTTACACTTTGAGAGTATTTTTTGGGGGGGGGGCATATATGTTGTGTGTGTTTGTTTTTTCCAGCAGCATCCCATTTAGGCCACAGTATCATCGCTCAGAGCTGATGCTCCCAGAAGCCAAGCACCTTCCTGACCCCTGCTCATCTTCCCCTTCCCAGCCTCCAGCTGGCCACATTGCAAACGCTGCTCCCCACTAGGGCAAATAGAGATTGCTAGAGTATTTACTTTAAAAAGCAACTTGTAATAGCCATGCACAAGGTACAAATCATAAAGAAAACACCAGAATTCTTATAGATCAGAATGAAATTATAAGCAAAATCAGGAATAAAATGATAAACTAACAAAATCAGAATAAAATTACAAACACAGATGAGGAAAACATTCACAAAACATGGCAGAAATAAGGGTGGAAGCACTGATGTTTTTGAGGTCTTGCAACAAAGTAAGAAAGTATGAAGAATGAGATGGGCTTGGCACCAACCAATACACCGAGGGTTTGAACCTGGCCCAGGCCAGCTAAACAACGACAACTGCAACAAAAAAAACAGCGGGATGTTGTAGCAGGTGCCTGTAGTCCCAGCTACTTGGGAGGCTGAGGCAAGAGAATCACTTAAGCCTAAGAATTTGAGGTTGCTGTCAGCTGTGATGTCATAGCACTCTACCCAGGGTGACAGCTTGAGACTCTGCCTCAAAACAAACAAACAAACAAACAAACAAAAAGAATGCAATGGGCAAGCAAGTAACCAAAGAGGAAATCCAAATGGTAAAGAAACATAAATGGTTTAATCTTATGGACAAATGTAATGCAGAATCATTAATTCTTGTAAGACTACAAAACTTAAAATGAACATTCAAACCCAGTGATTGTATGGCAAAATCAATGTTCTTATACATTCCTTATTGGGAGGTAATTTGGTAAAAAAAAAAAAAAATGGTCTGGGGAAAAAGATTAGGCTCCATAATTTTTTTTTAATTTTATTTTCTGGCTCTACTTCATTTATTGCTTTTTTTTTCGTACATCAATTCACATAGGTATTTTTGAAAAGGTAAACCTCATAGGCGTCTAAGACTTAAGAACATTGACATATTGCAACATGATTCATGTGAACAAATTGTTTTTCCATTTAGTTTTATGTTCAAGAAAATGTTAATCTTAAGACGTTAACTTAGACATTTACACTGGGCTACGCTAAAAAAATTCATCTCTAAAGAATTTGTCCTGAAAAATTATAAAGTAAGTGTTATCTAGGAATCCCTAGTGCCAAAGAAAGTGTGCAAAAATGTAAATAAGAGATCATACATTCCAGTATTATACAGAAAAGCTAACGTGATAAAAAAAATTTGCGGTATTACGGTCATACCACAGAGATGTGACAAGTTTGGTTCCAGACTACCACAATAGAGAGAGTTACGTGAATTTCCATTGCACATAAATACTATGTTTGCACTACACTACAGTCCAGTGTTTTCAACTTCTTTTTATCACATAGCACACTTAAGTTATGTTGATCCAAAAAAAGAGTGAAAAACAGAATATACTTACTGTGCTTTGAATATCTTTTGAAAATAATTTAATTAATGATCTTGAAAAGTTTTCAAAGCACACCCAAGATCCTCTCACAGCTCTCCAGTGTGTGGGGATACTGGTTGGACATCACTACTTCAGTGCATAATAGCACACCTTAATATACACACCTTAATTTTAGAAATACTTTATTACTAAAAAGTAGCATCTGAGCGTCCAGCGAACTGTCATCATTTTGCTGGTGCTGACAGCTGCGGCCTGCCCAGGCTGGGGGTGCTGACTGGCAGTAGCTGTGGCAACTTCTTAAAATTAGACAACAATGAAGGCTGCTGCATCAATCCACTCTCCTTTCATGAAAGATTTCTCTGCAGCGTGTGATGCTGCATTTTACTCACAGTAGAACTTTCAAAATTGGAGTTAATCCTCTTGAGCCCTGCTGCTGCTTTATCCAGCTAAGTGCATGTGCCGTTCTAAATCCCTTGTCTTTTCAATAATGTCCACAGTGTCTTCACCGGAGTCATTTCCATCTCAAGAAACTACTTTCTTTGATCATCCACAAGAAGCAACTGCTCATCTTTGAAAGTTTGATTGTAAGCGTGTAGCAATTCAGCTTCATCTTCAGGCTTTGCTTCTATGAAAATTCGAATTCTCTTGCTATTTTCAAGAGAATAGCATCTCTTCCGTCACCCATCTGCAGTGACATCCTCCACTGAAGTCTTGAACCCCTCAAAGTAATCTCTGAGAGTTAGAAGCAACTTCTTCCAAACTCGGGTTAAAGCTGATATTTTGACCTTCTCCCATGAATCGCAAATGTTCTCAATGGCGTCTAGAATAGTAAATCCTTTCCAGAAGGTTTTCAATTTTCTTTGGCCAGATCTATCAGAGGAATCACTATCAATGATAGCTACAGACTTGTGAAATGTATTTCTTAATTATTAAGAACTGGAAGTCAAAATTGCTCCTTGATCTATGGGCTGTATAGTGAATGCTATATTAGCAAACATGAGGAAAAAGAAAAGAATCTCCTTGTACATCTCCATCAGCACTCCTCAGTGCCCCGGTGCATTGCCAACGACAGTAATATTTTGAAAGGAATCTTTTTTTCTCTGCAGTAGGCCTCAATAGTGGGTTTAGAATATTTAGTAAACTATACTATAAAAGAACAGATGCGCTGTCATATTGGCTTGGTTTTCTGTTTCTAGAACATAGGCAGAATAGATCCATCATGATTTTTAAGAATTCTGGGATTTTCAGAATGGTCAGTTAGCATAGGCATCAACTAAAATTACCAGCCGCATTAGCCCATAACAAGAGATTCAGCCTGTGCATTGAAGCTTTGAAGCCAGGCATCAATTCTCCTCTTTAGCTATGAAAGTCCTAGATGGCATTTTCTTCCAACAGAAGCTGTTGTATCTACATTGAAAATCGGTTGGTTACTGTAGCCACCTTCATCAATGCTCTTCAAGAAGTTTTTCTTTGCATCCACAGCTTGGCTAACCATTCAGTACGAGAGGCCTAGCTTTCAGCCTATCTTGATTTTTAACATTCCTTCCTTGATAAGCTTAATAGTTACCAGTTTTTGATTTAAAGTGAGACTCAACACTTAGAGGCCTTTGTATGTTAACAGTTGGCCTAATTTCAATTTTGGTGTGTCTCAAGGAACGGGGAGGCCTGAGGGGAGGGAGAGAGATGGGGGAGCAGCCAGCCAGTGGAGCAGTCAGCACATACACTTTTGTCTATAAAGTTTGCCATCTTATATGGGTGTGGTTTATGATGTCCTCAAACAATTACCATAGTAACATCAAAGATCAATGATCATAGATCACTGCGACAGTTATAATAATAATGAAAAAGTGTGAAATATTATCAAAATTTCCAAAGTGTGGGAGAGATAATATGTGAACACCCACTGTTGGAAAAATGGTGTTGATCAACTTGCTGGAGGCAGGGTTGCCACAAACCTTCAATTTGTGAGATGTGCACTAAAACAAGGGCTGTTAGTGCTGTTGTTATCATGATTTCTGCTTTCAGTCCTGGGAAACGAGGCTGAGCACGGTAGCAGTTTATGCCAGGCTGCACGCCTATAAATATTAGAATTAGTGTCTGACTCTCAATCCTGGAGGGTTGGCATTAAGACAAGCTGACTCGGCTCGGCACCTATAGCTCAACCGGCTAAGGCGCCAGCCACGTACACCTAAGGTGGCGGG
>NW_003852518.1:944044-955029 GCF_000181295.1 Otolemur garnettii
AAGCTGACTCAAGTGAGAGCCGGAAATGATTCAACGTGCAATCATAAAGGTGTACACAGTGAATATGTCACAGTCCCATCTGAAATATCATGTGATTGTGAGAAATTACTTAATAGAAAAGTCCGTATCCAATGAGAAAGGTACGTGATAATTACTTAGTGAAAAAGCTAGCAAAAAAACCTGCAGTATTATACATCTTTAAGTTTAATTGGAATCACGTTAATTTGAACTTTTTTCATGTGAGGTAAAAACAAAGTTTCATTCTATGTGCCAAATTTGCAATAGGTGAAGTCACTTAAATTAGAAATTCCAAAGCCCACAGGCCCCTATGGTCCATAAACCAGATGATTTACAATGTAGTGGTAACATTGTGCTGCTGAGTGGGCCCTCCTTGGTCATTGGCTCTGGGAGGCCGAGGCAGGTGGATCGCTTGAGCTCAGGAGTTCAAGACCAGCCTGAGCAAGAGCAAGACCTTGTCTCTAAAAATAGCTGGAACGTTGAGTCAGGCACCTGTAGTCCCAGCTACTTGGGAGGCTGAGATAAGAGAATCACTTGAGCCCAAGAGTTGGAGGTTGCTGTGAGCTATCACACCATGGAAATCTACTGAAGGCAACAAAGTGAGACTTTGTCTCAAAATAATAAATGAAAAATAAAAAAGAATAACAAATTTTAAAAAGGAAGCATAAAGGTGGGAGGAATTTCAGACAGCTGGATGTTCATTGGGTACTCACTCTGCTCTTATTTAAGAGTTTTATCTTATGTCCTGGTCACTGACACTCAGGCATCCACCAACTGAACCATGTGTCTCCAAAAAAAAGAGGTTTAAAATGAGAATTGCATCTAATAATAGGCCTTGAAATAACCTAAAACCCAGCATAACTGTTCATTTGGCATAAAACATGCTGAAGTGAACACAGCAGAGAGGATGCCTAGTGGAGGAAAAGCCTGTTGGCACAGTCCTGCCTCGGCCAGGGCTCCTCCTGCCACACCCAGACAGGCCTCTCTGCTCCATCTCCGTGACTAACCTCCGTCCTGGCCTGTGGGGCCCAGTTCTAGCAAAGTATCCTGCTGAGCTAGTTTGTCAAGGGTTCCCGCCGCTGATGTCCAGTCAAACCCTTGGTATCCAAATTCCTTCTATCCTCACCCTCGTTACCTACCCAAGTTCCTCTTAGCAATTTTCCATCCTCTGACCCTGTCACCTGCCTGTCGGCCATAAATCCCCATCTGTCCCTGTTGTGTTTGGAGTTGAGTTCAGCCTCTTCCCTATAGTGATGCTCTGTCCCTACTGCTCTAGGGTTGAATTAAATCCTTCTCACCATTTCTAATAAGTGTCTGGTGAATACTTTTTCTTTAACACAAATAACCTCAAAAATTGTCAAAAACTCCAGTAGGGACAATAGGGAAAACAGAGAAGGCCTGGGAACCTGAAGTCAGGGGCTGTCACCGTTCTAATGACAGAGGTGGATCTACTGAATACAACTCATATTGAACTATGAGGCTCTGGATCACAAGAGGAATTGAGAAATGCACCCCTTGCTTCCCACTCAATTGTCCCTCACAAATAGGAACCATTCCTGAACGACATAGCCCAGAACCGGGGGTAGTGGGATTCTAGGTGAATCTTTTTCTTTGTGTTGTTCAATTGTCCTATTTTGAAACTACAGTCAATCCTCATTATTTTCAGATTGCATATCTGCAAATTCTTCTACTTGCTAAAATTTATATGTAATCCCTCAAGTCAATACTCACGGTGCCTTTGTGACTGTCCCTAGCTGTGCGCGTGTCGCATGGTGAAGACATTGACCATCATCCTCAGGGCATGTTCCTGGCCGAGGTCTCACAAAACAAAGCTCTGCCTTCTTGCTTCAGCGCCCATAATGCCAACAAAGTGTCTTTTTCTTGGGCTACTTGGTGCCATATTCTTTACATTTTCATGTGTTCTTTTCCTGGTTATTTTGCTGTTTGAAATGGCCCCCAAACGTGGGACATAAGTGCTGCCTAGTGCTCCTAGGTGCAAGGAGGCCATGCAGTGCCTTACAGAGAAAATACTCGTGTGCCAGAATATGAGTGTGTCAGGCAGGAGCTAGAGTGCTGCTGGCATCCAGGGGTAGTGAACCTAGTGAACCTAGGAAGCATAAAGGTGGAAAGAATTGCCTCTGAAAGACACACATGAAAAGTGTAGATAGTCAATGTCTCACAAAAACATTGGGCTGACTTTTCAGGAACTTGACCCTGAATTTTCCCCAGGAGGAGCGGTTCAGTATTCTCTGACTCCGTGTTCATGCAATGTCTATAGAACATCACTGCCACCAATAATGATGCCAATTTATTACCAATAAATGCCACCAATTTATTACTTATGCAATGGGGGGAGGGGCAGCATCATTTTTGATAACCAGATTGTTTATAGAGGTGATGGGCTCAGGAGACGGGAAAGAGACCTACCTCTGACAGGACCATGCTGTCCCAGGCCGAACCGTGCTTGCCACTTCCCAGATGAAGAGAGAGGCTCCAAGTGGTAGGCCCGTTTCCTTCTGATGGCTAGGAAGTGGCAGAAGGACTTGGAACAATGTCTATCATTAAACTTGGAATAGACTGTGAAAATGAGTGTGTGCTTCTGCTTTATTTTACTGAAGCAGAAAATGAAATAAAGCAACACGCTATTCCTTATCTGAATAGCTGGTGGAGAGCCGAGCAGGTGTTTATCCACAGTCAAATCCAGTGTTATTTCCACCTTGCCCTGGCATGGAAGGCAGGTGGCCTTGACTTGGAACCTGTAGGCCTTCGGGTTGTGTGGGTCACTTCCAGGTGTTCCTACCCATCAGCTTAGAATCCCCCACCTGCAGGGTGCAGGTTCTAAGTTTTGCCACCTCAACTGTTTTCTCTCTTTTTGTAGCTTTTACCTCTGCCCAGTCACCATGAATTCAAGTGAGTTTCGAAGGAGGGGGAAAGAGATGGTAGATTACGTGGCGAACTACATGGAAGGCATCGAGAGTCGCCAAGTCTACCCTGACGTGGAGCCCGGCTACCTGCGGCCCCTTATCCCTGCCACCGCCCCCCAGGAGCCAGACACGTTTGAGGATATCATCAGTGACATTGAGAAGATAATCATGCCGGGGGTATGTGTGCACCCAAGGTCCAAGCACAGGACAGCTGGGCATTGGGCCATTTGTACAAGTTAGCTCAAGGAATTCTTATTATTGCCAGGTTGGAGAGAAATTTGTACCATTTTTATTTCACAGCTGAGGTGACTGTGGTCCACCTTAGGTCACACAGCTCATTAACGATGGAGCCAGAGTCCAACCCAGATCACTTGGGCTCCAGGGACAGCCAGTGCTCTTTCCTCTGAGGTCCCTGGAGATCCAGTTCTAGCCCTGAGACACCTTCTCATGGAATGTGTCACCATGGGTGGGTCAGACGAAATCAGCCCCTGGTGGCTGGTTCCAAATAAGTTAATTATTCCAAATAAAGCACACTCCTACCATCCCTGCATTCAGCAAGAGCATAGCTCATGTATGGGACATATGTTTTATTCACTTTAATAGAGAGTCACAGCTTGGGATGTGAGGGACAGAGGGACCCAGCACAAGTGCACAGGATGCCATGCCTCCCTCACACCCAGGGGAGCAGAGCGCTGGCTCTCAGAGGAACTTCACCTGGGCTCTATGATTCTGCAATAAGGTTTCCTCTGACAAGGAATTCGCCTAAAAGCCTGTCAGTGAACGTGGCTCTGTGAGCAGGCTGGCCTGGCCATTCCGGCTTCCAGACGAGGGATGCCTGTGAGGGTGGCCAAACCTGCCATTCCATGTGGCTACACTAACTTCATCCAACAATGGGCAATGTCCCAGCCTGGATGACTCCGCCAATTGCCTCCATCAGCTGGCATTTCAGTAGTTGTAAGGATGATGGAAACAAGCTCTGACAATCAGGGGGAGGAATCTGGGACCATCTGCACCCGCTCCCTCATTTTCAGGTAGATCACTGAGACCCTGAGAGAGCAGCCAGTCAACCCAGGTCACAGGCCACGTAGCCTCAGGCCCTTAACCTGCACAACCAGATCCTTCATATCAGAGCACCTCTCTCATGATGCTACTCGAACCCCATCCTTCCAGGGGATTTTACTTGGCATTTGTGCTTTGACTGAAGAACAAGATTTCCATCTTGCCCAGAAGTGCAGACATAGTAAGCTGCTGAGCATAACACCGCTGGTGGGTACAGCGGTTAAATGTCAGCAGGGGAGTCTTGGAGGTGGGAATCCCCAGCCTTCCTGCTCCATTATATGGGGGTATTCACTGTACGGTGCTGAGTGAGGAGGCCACGGGCTCTGCGGCAGGGTCCCTGGGTGCTGGCCGAGTGACTGCGGAAAGCCAGGGAGGTCTCTGGGGGCCTGTGCACAGCCAGGGCAGTCCGTCCCAGCCCAAACGCTGTAGTGAGCAGTAAAGGGTGAGGCCAGGGAGTGTGTGTCCCCATCAGCAACCGCTGTTGTGCTTTCCCAGAGGCAGGTAGTGGGAGACTCAGAGGCAGTGTGGGGCCTCCAGGGGCTGAAGGGAGGGGGAGGCGGGCCAGGGCCACACTCTCACTCGCACCAGCCCTGGGCACTTCTGCCTTTGTGGGCTCCTTTCTTCCTAGAAATATAAAAAAATCACACTTTACTAGTGCATCAGCAGGAACATGAATACATTAACATTGTCGATATTTTTTGACCTGAAAGTTCATTTTTTTCATCTGATTTCCAAGCCCCTAAGAGTATTGTGGGCCCGGGGCCTGTTGTGCTGAATGTTTCATTCAGTTTCTCAGCTCTCGGCCTCCCCCAGCCTCCCACCTCCTGGGTAATCCCTCCAGTCACTCCCAGCCCTTAGTGAGCTCTCCCAGTCAGCCACCTTCACAAGTAGGGGGTCACATGTGCTTCCTCGTGGGCACTGTGGACTTAATAGCTAGTGTTATCTAGAAAGAAATGTTCACCTCTTTTCCCAGACTGTGAAATGGCAATGTCTCATCTCAGGATACTGTGACAAAGTGCACAGCTGGGCTGTAAACAACAAATATTTACTCCTCATAGTTCTGCAGCTCTGGGGGCTGGAGTGTGAGCTCAAGGTTTGGGTGAGGTCCCTCTTCCTGGTACGGGACAGCCAGCTCGCTGGGCTCTCATCCAGGGCTCCCATCTCACCAGGAGGCTCCACCTTGACTGCCCACTCATTGCCAAAGGCCTCACCCCCTAACATCACTGGTAGGATTTCAACATATGAATGTGTGAGGGACACAAAGTTTCAGCCTGCAGCAGCCAGTGACATCAGAACATAGGCACAGACCCCCTGGGGGGTCCTGAGGTGGGCAGGGGCTCTGCACTGCAGAGCTGGAGGGAACGCCAAAGCAGTCTTTCACTAACCTGAGGGGTTACGGTGGCCAGGGAGGTGCAAACCCAAGTCCCTGCTGAAAGTGCAGCCCCGGTGTTTCCAGCACCGCTCAATCCACATGAGCAGGTGCAGTTGGGACAGAGAGGAGGGAAGACGGGTAGGGGCACAAGGTCTGCTGAACACTGACAGGGTGGTTCCAGCCCCCAGGTGGGATGTGAATGACAATGGCTAGTACTTCTCGCTGCTCTGGAGTCAGGGCCAACCTCAAAGCTGCATTCTGTTCTCACACAGCAGGCACATCATTGACAACAGAGGCAAAGATGGGGTACACCTCCTTCTCTGTCCTCTCCTGTCTTCTTCCCAAATGCCCAGATGTCAAAGCTGCTGCCTCTTAACAATGCAACCCTTCCCAGCCCACATCCCTCACTTCCTGACAGCCTGGTGTGGCTTCACTACCGCCCTGTCTCCTGGCGCCCAAGTGTTCGTTCCACAGGGAGCTGTCACTGTCCTATGAGCCTCCTCCCCTGGCCCATTCCTTCATGCCTCACCCATGCCTCACCTCTCCTCATGAGTTGGAGAAAGGTGGGAGGCCCACAGCCAGGGCAGGAGTGGGGGACAGCCTCAAGGCTGGGGGGCAGCAGAAGAGCAGGGGCCGACGGTGACCAGGAGCTGCCTGGCCACAGGGAGTGGCTCACCCAGAAGAGCTGGTTCCAGGGAGACCACATGGGTTTGGGGGCTTAACTGAAGAAACTTTGACAAGGAGGCACTTGGGGTTTGTTTTTAATAGAGACTTTGATTTTTTAGAGTAGTTTTAGGAAAGCTAAGTTTTTTACACAAAGATATTAGCCTCAGGGGCCGCACCTCCCCTGAGGAGAGAGTCCTGGTAAGAACTGAACCCACCCTGTCATTTTTAGAAACCTCACTTCTTTTGGCAAATGATAATTTTCCACTTCATTTTAGGGACATAACTTTTCCTTCTGAGCCAGCAAATGTATTCCAGCTCTTTTAAAAAGTAGGGACTGAAGGGTGTCAGGTACGTGTGCAGAGTAAGGTGCTGACATGTGCGGAACAGTACTAACGGGCAGGTGGGCTGGCTTCCCGCACGCTGAGTAACCACTCTGTCCCCTGCCCCCATGCAGGTGACCCACTGGCACAGCCCCTACTTCTTCGCCTACTTCCCCACAGCCAGCTCGTACCCGGCCATGCTCGCCGACATGCTGTGTGGGGCCATTGGCTGCATTGGCTTCTCCTGGGTGAGTGTCCAGGGGCTCCAGGCAAGGGCCCAGCAGTGGTTGCCCAGGGTGGGGGTAGGGTGTCCCCACATGGGCATGGTGCTTGTGCACACAGGAGGGGAGGTGGCTCCTCTCTGCTGAGCCACCACTGCAGAGAGGAGAGAAGGATCCAGCCCTGAGAGGGCACCCAGAAGGGGGGAGAGGTTCAGAACAGGGAGATGTCTCAACAACTCAAGGCCACTTCTCTATAGCAGTGTGTTAGAAGCACTTGGTATGAGTTACAGCCGCAGTCTGGGCCCAACAGGGTCTGTAGTCTGAGCCTGGGAATCCACATTTCCTCCACGTGGCTTAGACCATTTCTCTACACTCAGAAGCAGGAGAAACCCTACTGCCCCATCTCCTAGGGAAAACATGCTGCCCTGGGACAGGCCTCATGGATTCATCAGACGTGTTGAATGCCTCAGGGCAGGGGACTCTAGAAACATCCCAGCTTCTGTTCCCCCACCGCCAGTCCTGCCCTCTCTGGAGGTAAATGTCCAGGCCAGCTCTTCTGCAGCTTTCTCCTCCAGGCACACTGATGAGGCCTCGGCTTCCCACACTGTAGAGAGCTCTTCAGGGCCAGGGTGTGTCTCTGGCCTGCGAGGTCCAGAGAGCTTCCTTGTCTGTGCCCGGGAGCTGGGTGGACTCCTGCATGTTGGCTTGTGAGCATGGAGGACTGAGGTGCACAAAGTGGGCATGTGGGTCATGGGTCTAGCAGCCCAGCGAGTCCACCCTGCTTCACTGGCCCCGCACCTGCTGTGCTGTAGGCTGGGCACAGGGAGCACCTGGGTGGCCAGGCATCCCAGGTCCTCTGGGCAGGGTTGACGAGGCCATTGCAGCTCTCACCACAGTGTCTGTGCACTCCTTGGCCGGGGGCCCAGGGTCTCTATGTCCACTGGGCCTGGGCTAAGCACATCATCTTTAATGGACATTTTCTTTCATTGGATGGTATAGTCATTGCAGTAGATTTTGTTTAGTTCTGCAATCTGGACCCACACTGTCCCTGTAGGTGGCTTGGCATTAGTATCCAGGTGTGGCTGCTCTTTCTAGGATAGGCTGACTGCCCTCGGGCTGGGAGAGGGTGACTCGCGGTCTCTGAGGCTGTACTGCCTGACACCATGCTTCCTGGCAGGGAGTACAGAGTCCTAGCAGAGCCAGACTTAACTGGGTGAGGGCAGGAGCCAGCAGGTGGGGCTGGCAGGAAGAGAGGATATACTCCACGTCCGTGTGCACAGCTAGGCCCAGGAGTGCCCTGAGTACCACGTAGGGGCCTTATGTGGAGACTTTGAGGAAAGTGGAGGCTTAATCCCTCTTTTGATGGGCCCAAAGCCAACCTACCACCATCTGTGTGCAAGGAGGAGGGAGAGTTCACAGAGCAAAGTCATTGGGAGCTTCTCCAAGGACGCCCAGAGGGTGAAAACTGCTGGGAGCCCAGATCTTAACTTGGTACAGCACTTCTCCCATTCACTGGTGACTGTGGAAGAGAGTCCACCAGTGGACTTTCTAGATCTTTCTAGAAATAAAACAATGAACCTGTGAGCAATCTCGTGGTGCCAGTGTAGCAAAGCACGGTGGAGCAAGGTTTATTACCATTCTCCTTGCGTGAGTCTTGGTCAAAAAGCACATGTTTGAAATCAATCACATCTGAGATTGGGTGATTTTAATATGGGGTTGCTGCCCCTCAAGTTCTGCAATGCCTGAACCCTTGGTCAATCCCTCCTCTGCCCTCCAAAGGCTGCCAGCCCCGCATGCACAGAACTGGAGACGGTGATGATGGACTGGCTTGGGAAGATGCTGAAGCTGCCGGAGGCGTTTTTGGCTGGAAGTGCTGGAGAAGGAGGAGGAGTGATCCAGGTAGGGAGGAGGGATGAGGCAGGAGGGCACTTTCTGGATGCCAGGCTGCCCATAGGACCACAGCAGGAGAACAGGATCCTGGCTTCCTGCTGGGTCTTCGTGATTTCTCCCAGAGAGTAAACAAGACAAGGTCTTAAGACAACCCTGGTCTTGGCATTGCAGGATCCAGAGTCAGGTGCTGGTGCTATCTCTCTCTCCTGTGAACAGCTGCTCTGTCCCCCTAGTTATGGTGGATGGAATAGTGGCTCTCACACAGCAGGTGAGCAGAAAACAGCAGTCACTGACACCTATGCTGGGTCTCCACTGCTGGCCACTGTCCCTCTATTCTCTCCAGGCATTAGCTCATTTCATTCTCATAACACTGTGAATTAGGGGATATTTTAATGCCCCTTTTTTAGAGGTGAGAAGACTGATCAGGACCATAGCTAACTTGCCTGTTGGCTTCCATATCTGTGTGACTTGGAGCCTGTGATCTTCCTACCTCAAGGATCTGCCCTCAGCCCAGGTGGCAGCTGTGACCATGCTTCAGAGAACAGGTGCTTCTTCCTCTGTGCACTGATCTAATGCATTATCTCTATTTGGCATGTACCTGCTGCCAGAGCTTAAACCAGGGAACAAGACAGACGCACATGACAGTCATGATGGAATTTCTATTCTTTGGGGTTGCAGAACAAAGGCCACTAGGATGACTTGGATTTGGTGCAGTTTTTAAAATTTCCTAGCATGCAAGACAAACTATATTGAACACACTACCCTTTCTTACAATATTCTTCTCATGTCAAGTACACTGCAGTAACCTTGAGAAAGTATTGCTGACTTTGGGAGAAAGAGAAATCCTGCTCTGAGCATCTTCCCCAAGGCTCTGAGAGTCAGCACAGCCCCGTCCAGCCTGGAGCACGCCTTTGTGTTAGAGCACATGGCTGGGTGGCCAAATCAACCCGGGGTGCAGGACTTCACTTTGCAATCCTGGGAATGCTCAGCAAGACTGGGGTTCTATACTTCAGTCTGTTTCTTTGTTTGCGACGGCTGCTGTACAAATGTTAGTGGCCTAAAACAACACAAACTTACCATCTCATAATCTTGTAGGTCAAATTTTGACCTGGGTCTTATTAGACCAAAACCTAGTTGACACCTTGGAAGTTCTCAGGGAGAATATGTTTTCTTGCCTCTTGCTGTTTCCAGAGACCTGTGGAATTCTTTAGCCCATGGCCCCCACCCTCATTTTTAAAGCCAGCTGGGTTCCATCCTTCAGACCTGCCCACATGGTCACATTTCTCTCTGACCACAGACATGAAAATGGGTCTCCACTTTTAAGGACCCATGCGATGAGATTGGGTCCACCCAGATAATCCAAGATAATCTCCCCAAGTAAGGCTCTTAATATAATCACATCAGCAAAGCCACCATCTCCCGATAAGGTAGCACTAGTAGGTTCTAGGAATTAAGGCTGAGATCTTCGGGCTGGGGCTGCATTATCCTGCCTACCACATCTAGCATGCTTCAGGGTCATGGAGAGAACTTGTTTACAATGCTGATTCCTTTAGAGACTGGAATTCAACAGGTCTTGGGAGGGCCCTGAAATATGAACTCTAATTCATCCTGATGCAGTCACCCATGTTGAGATCCCTGAGGCTGCAGGCTGTGACTGACAGTTGCCCTCCCTGTGACCAGCAGCAGGCCCATGGCCATGCTCAGAGCTATGCCTTCTGTGAACTGATCCCTCTCATTCTTTGGTTGTCTTACTTTCTGTTATCCAAAAGTGATTCTGTGTAGGGAGCTGATGAAAATGAAACATTAACTATGTTGTAAGCAAAGTTTACACTTGATGCTATGGGCTGGACTTTTAAAGATGATGGTAATGACCAAGTAGCAAATACAAGTTACTTCTGCTCCCCAGGACAGGTTTCTTTGTCTGGAGCTGATGACGCCTTGTTGGCCAAGATCATAGCAAAGAGAGGATGTCACAGGCACTTGCCTGGCTGGGCAAAGGCCAGCGTACACTGCCCCCAGCTGATGCCCAGTTGCTGCGTTTTCCCTAGGTGAAGGCCAGGAAACTTTTCAGAAGATCTTTTTAGTGGACAAGGAAATGGAGGTCCAGAAAGGTAGCTCAGGGGCAAAAGCTAATTAAAAACAAAGCTAGTACACAAGAAAACTAGGGCTGTGAGTGTCATAACCCTCTTCCCTGAGGATTTTGCTTAGGTGAGTGGCCGGAGGTGTGCATGCTAACCAGAGGTTAGATTATTGTTTCATTAAAGACAATCCCGGCTTGGCGCCTGTGGCTCAAGCGGCTAAGGCACCAGCCACATACACACCTAAGGTGGCGGGTTCTAATCCCCAGCCCGGGCCCACCAAACAACAATGATGGCTGCAACCAAAAAATGGCTGGGCGTTGTGGTGGGCGCCTGTAGTCCCAGCTACCTGGGAGGCTGAGGCAGGAGACTCGCTTGAGCCCAGGAGTTGGAGGTTGCTGTGAGCTGTGATGCCATGGCACTCTACCCAGGGGGAT
>NW_003852518.1:956136-960086 GCF_000181295.1 Otolemur garnettii
AAAAAAAAAAAAAAAAAAACAAAAAAAAAACAAAAGGGTGCCACCTGTGGCTCAAAGGAGTGGGATGCCGGCCCCATGTGCTGGAGATGGTGGGTTCAAACAAAACAAACAAACAAACAAGCAACAAATCGCACACACAAACAAAAATACCCCCCCAAACCCACTTTTCATTGACTTTTCTCAAGACCTGGACAAAACCCAAAGGAAACCCCATAACAAACTGGCAAGGTGATCCCAACCACACCTTCCTGAGAGTGTGGTTCAGAGAATGAGCACTTGCTCCAGGGCTGCAAGCAGAAGGTGAATTTAGACAAGAGCTGAGATCACCCCGGGGGAGGGTGTGAGCAGGAAGCTCTGCCTTTTAGTGGACTTTTCATTCTACACTCCCAGCAGGAATGGAAGGGCCTGCTACGGGAAGTGTGTGTGGGTTTGGGGGCAGCCAGGAGGAAACGAGGCCTGTGGAGGAATGACGGGGTGCATGAGAGATATGCCAAGTGCGGTGCCTGCCTTGCATTTTCTGGCACAGCTGATTTAGCTTTGCCAGCCAAGTTTCTTTAACCTGCTGTAAGATTATGCCTAAAATCATAGCTCATGAAAATACTGCCTAAAGGAAATGGTGCACTCATTTTAGATGCTGAATTACGAGTATTGCGTACTTGTATATTTGAACTCATAGGTTAGCTACAGAGACATGGATAAGTGTGTTAACCTTTAAATATTACCCTTCTCCCCAAGAGTATGAGTTAGCCTAAAAGAATAAATAGAAGCAGAGTAGTGGAATGGTAAAATGAAAATGGGAAATTAGAATCAATGCAGAGAGGATAAGAAGAGAAATTCAAGTTTGTATTTATTCTATTATCTATTTTCTTGCAAAACTCTACAATCTTACACCAGTAAACCTCTTTTAGAGTCAATAAAAGCTACCTTCTTTTACTTTCTGATGTTAATCCTGGTCAGTTGATGGGTTTCCTTTAGGGTTTGCTTAAGAGGGAGGATGCTCACAGGTGCAGAGAGGCCAGGGACACCCCAGGAAGGGCAGGTGTGGCTCTCTCCTCACCACACCCCACTCCAGCTGCTGATACAGAACAAGTGTTTAACCTCTTTGAGCGTCAGTTTCCCCACCTGAGGATGGGATTATTGTGCAAATTAAATAGGATCACACAGCAGGCACTGGCTCTGTCATTGTTTACTGCCTCACCTCAACCTCAAAGGAGTGAACTTTAAACAATTCTTTATCACTCGGCTAAAATAAATTGTTGACTTTAGTTTGCTCAGGCTTCCATTACAGATCGTCCCAGACTAGGTGGACGAAACTGCGAAATGTGTTTTCTCCCAGTTCTTGACACCACAAGTCTGAGATCAAGGTGCCAGCGGGGTTGGTTTTTCCTGACGCCTCATCCTGGATGTCAGACGGCCACCTTCTCACCTCCACAGCCTTCCCTCTGCGCATGCACCTGCCCCCGTCTAAGTTTCCTCTTCTAATCAGGGTACCAGTCAGACTGGGTTAGGACCCAGCCAGACGGCCTCGTTTTTCCTTACTCCTTTAGAGAGCCTGTCTCCAAATACAGTCCCGGTCTGAGGTCCCGGGGTTAGGGCTTCAGCGTGTGAATTTTAGGGAACATAGTTAAGCCCATATCATTAGAGATTAACAGAAATCCTCCAAGACCCTTCTGAGTCTTGAGGAAAATGCCCCTTATTTTACATACAAATACAAATCTCTCTGTTCAAGTGCTTACGAACAGAATGTGTGGCTGGCCTTAGACACTAATGCCCTGGGCCATGTCCTGCTAGGCAGGACAGGCAGGGAGGAGTCCACGAGAGGCTGCCTGCAAAGCAGCTCTCGCCTGGCCAAGTGTTTGCTAAGCACTTGGAAACAGGCTGACCTTCCCACAGAAAGTAGACCTGGCGCGTGAAACCTAGTGAGGAGTTGACGTGGCCAGCGCAAGTGTTAGTTTTCTCCTGTGCAAAGGAGAGTGAACTTTCCCACTTCAGATTTGTCTTTTAAGAGAAATATGGACACAAAGTAATAAGTCTTCCAACAATTTAGATGCTGACTCCTTTGCTATGTTTGAGTTTTATTTGGGCCTTTCTCTTGGTTATAGGGAAGTGCCAGTGAAGCCACGCTGGTGGCCTTGCTGGCTGCTCGAACCAAAGTGATCCGCCAGGTGCAGGCGGCCTCGCCAGAGCTGACACCGGCCGCCATCATGGAGAAGCTGGTGGCCTACGCCTCTGATCAGGTGAGGATATTGAGGGGTGTTGCTCCTATGTCCCACCAAGAGTTCAAGATCTAAATGTTTTGTTTTATGCCAAACCCAAAGAATACAAAACCATAGGGCACTCTTTGAAATCCAAGAACAGTTCTTAGGTACCACTTAAGGTGGTACCTTAGTGGGGTCCTGAGTCCTGTCAGGGGGTGTCCAACCTGTGGCCCAAGGGCCAAGTATGGATTATGTGAGGACTGTTTTGCTTATCTATGGTGGCAAAAATTATGCACAGACCTTTTATTTATTTATTTGTTTTTGTCTCATCAGCTTTCATTAGTGTTTGTGTGTTTACCGTATGGCCCAAGACAATCCTTCTTCCAATGTGGCTCAGAGAAGCTGGAAGTTTAGACACCCCTGAAAGAAACTAATATATAGGGGCGTCCCTAAGACTGGCTCTGTTCCCATTTCTTTCAGCATGGAGCTGTGTTGTGACCATCTGAGATTTTCGGTTCTGTGATCCAGGCCCATTGGTAGGGGAGATTTTGGATGCAGGGTGGGCAGGGGTGGCTTTCAGGAGACAGGACTTTCCGCGAAGCCCCGAGAGAGGCTCCATCTGCCGTGTAGGAGTGGTGTCTCCTTGTTCGTTTCTTTTTCTCCAGAGACTGTTTACTGAGTGTGGCCACTAAGCTGCCCAGGGCCCCTCAGGGGGGGCCAAAGCCCAAATTTGAGCCTGAGATTTCTTTTTTTTTTTAATTGAATTTTGAATTAAAATCATAACTGTGTACATTTATAGGGTACAATGTGATGATTTGATATACAATGTGGAATGCTTAAATCAAACTGACTAACATAACCATCACCTCACTTATTTTTTGTGGTGAGACATTTAAGATTTACTCTTAGTTGTTTTGGAACATACTCTTGCACTGTGCACATTAGATGAGATTTCTAAGTCCACCCCCAAGGTGTAATTTCCAGAGTTTCACTTGCTCCTGAATTAGGGTGACCAGATTTTAACATCGGTAAGGCGGGACAACATGGCCCGGGGGTGGGGCAGGGACAGGGCAGGGCAGGGCCTGACAACAAGGCAAACTTTGATAAACAGTTCTCAATAATCACTTCTCAGCAATTATTTGTTATTATTACAGTTTAACATTATAAAATTAACAAAAATAATATAAAACTCATATTATGGCGAAATAGCCACATGGCAGCCAAAAACCATATATTCCCTTCCCGTTCTCCCGCCCATTAGTGCATTCTTTCCAAAAACCGGGACTTTTTTTGAAACACCACAGGACTCGGGACAAATTGTTGAAAAGCAGGACTGTCCCGCCAAAAGCAGGACGTCTGGTCACCCTATCCTGAATTCAAACAAACAAATGAAAAACTCACCAATATTGACCCAGCTCTTTACTCTTATTGTCCCTGATTCATTAGACTTAAAAGCAAGATTTTGTACCAATAGGAACAATTCCAGGGAAAAAGGGATCTTCAGGAGCGGGTAGGGAGAGAGATGAGAGCAGTTTGTGCCAGCAGTGTGAGAGGCGCCTTTGTGGGAAGCCTCGCACCTCTGCAGACACAGGGGCCCAGGGCGGTGTGCGCACATGCCCTCACATACCCACCCAGACACAGGGGCCCACCATGGTATGCGCACACGCCCACACAAACCCACAAACACCTGCACCCCCACCCACACAACTGCACATCCCACACACACACCTGCACACCCCACACACACAACTG
>NW_003852518.1:961387-1007148 GCF_000181295.1 Otolemur garnettii
CAGCGTACCACCCACACACAGATCAGCACACCCCCCCCACACCAGCACACCCCACACACACACCAGCACACCCCCCACATACACCAGTACACCCCTCCACATCAGCACAGCCCTCTAATTCAGCACGCCCCCCACATACTGCACACACATCTCACATCCCCCACATACTTGCACATACACCTGTGCACACACTGGCCCACACCCCCACATGTACACCAGCACATACCCTCACATGCATCTGCTCATACTCCTGCACAGACCTCACTCTGTCCCTTCCTTCCCAGGCACACTCCTCGGTGGAGAGAGCGGGCTTAATTGGTGGCGTGAAACTCAAAGCCATCCCTTCGGATGGCTGCTTTGCCATGCGAGAATCTGCCCTGCGGGAGGCCGTGGAGAGAGACAAGGCAGCCGGCCTGATTCCATTCTTTGTAAGTTCAACAGCACTTATTTCAGGAGGCACAGAGGAGTCTCTGAGCCCTGTCTCAGCCGGGTAGAGCCACCTGGCTGGCTGCCGTGAGGGTTGCAGGTCAGGTGGTATTTGTAGCGTCTCCTTGAGGAAGGCTGGAGAAAGACTCCCTGTAGTTTTCATTCTACACCTTTCATCTCAGAAAGGGGCAGCTGGAACACCCGTGTCTGGAGGATTCTGCCAAGCCGATGAGTCTTGCTTCTGCTTCTTGCTAAAAGGAATCCTCCTTCATTATTCCATTTTCTTCATTTTTAGCTTCTTAGTTATATACTGTTCTGTTATGCCTTCCTGTGACCTCTTGTGTTATTATCACCATACATTTAAATTCTGTATATATTTAAACTCTCATTAGCCATTGTGAGTTTGTGTAGGCAATAGGCTTTAGATAAACCACCTCCGGCAACCACTCATCTTTTTACTGTTTCCATCGATTTTCCTTTTCTAGAATGTCAGACAGGTGGAATCGTGTAATATATAACCTTCTCAGACTGACTTCTTTCACTTAGAAATATGTATTCAAGTGCTGGGTAACTGATTAATTTTATTGCTGAATCATGTTCATGGTATGCACATACCAACATCTACTTATTATTCACGTATTGAAGGATATCTTGGTTGCTTCCAAGTTTTGGCGATTATTAATAAAGTGATATAAACATCTGTGTGCAGGTTTTGTATAGACATAAGTTTTCAACTCATTTGGGTAAATTAGAATGGAATTGTTGGATGAAGTGATAAGAATGTGTTCAGTTTTGTAGGAAACTGCCAAACTATCTTTCAGAGTGGCTGTGCCAATTTGTATTCCTGGGCACAATGTCTGAGAGTTTGTGTTTTTCCATATCCTTGTTGGAGTTTGGTTTTGTCAGTGTTTCTGATTAGAGATGGGTGATGGTATCTCATTGTTTCTTTAACTTGAAATGTCCTAATGATATAAGATGCCCAGCACATTTTCATGCCCTTATTTGCTGTCTGAACATCTTCCCTGGTGAGAGGTGTGCTCAGATCTTTGCCCACATTTTAATCAGATTGTTTGTTTTATTATTGTTGAATTTTAAGAGTTCTTTGTATGCTTTGGATATCAATCCTTTATCAAGATATATGTTTTGTAAATGTTTTCTATCAATCCTGGGCCTCTGTGTCTCTGAATCATGTCTCTTGCAAGGCAGTTTATCAGTTATTTCTTTCTTGGATTGTGCCTTTGGTGCTGTTTTTAAATTTAATCACCAAATCCAAGGTCATCTAGATTTTCTCCTATGTTACCTTCTAAGAGTTTTATGGTTTTGCATTTTACATATAGGTCTATGTTCTATTTTCAGTTAATTTTTGTGAAAGGCATAAGGTCTGTCTGAGTCATCTTTTCACATGTGAACATCTACCTGTTCTAGCACCATTGTTGAAAACACTATTCTTCCTCTATTGAGTTACCTTTCTTCTTTTTCAAAGATCAGTTGAGCACAGTGGAGTGGGTCTGTTTGTGTTCCATTGACCTGTTTGTTTCTTCTTTGCCAAGAGCACACTGTCTCAATTATTGCAACTTTGCATTAAGCCTAAGGTCAGGTAGTGTCAGGGCAGACCTCTGACATTGCTGTTCAATATGGTTGGCTATTTGGGGCTTTTGCATCTTCATATAAACTTTAGAATCAGTTTGCAAATATGCTCAATATAACTTGCTAGAACTTTAAATGAGATTGCTTTGCATTTATAGATTACGTTAGAAGAATCGACATCTTGATATTAACACATTCTATCCATGTAATGGAATAGCTCTACATTAATTAAGATTTTTTATTTTATTAAATCAAAGTTTTGTATTGTTCCTTATATAGATCTTACACCTATTATGTTGGTTTTATACAGAAGTATTTCATTTGGGGCACTAATGGAAATAGTACTATGTTTTTGGTTTCAAATTTCATTGTTTTTGTTGCTGGAATTTAAGAACAATTAACTTTGTCTATTACACTTTCATCCTGCAGCTTGTTAAATTGTTTATTAGTTTCAGGAGGGCTTTGTTTTTGTCTTGGTTTTTCATTTAATCTTTGAGATTTCTACATAGATAACCATGTTATCTGCAAACCAAGACAATTTTTTCCAATCTTTTACATATATTTTATTTTCTTGTTTTATTGCATTAGCTACAACTTCTAGCACAATTAGCTACAATTTCCACCACAATGTTGAATAGGAGTGGTGAAAGCAGATATACCCACCATATTCCTGATCTCAACAGAAAACATGTTTGCACTAGGGTTTTTATAAATTTCATTTATCACATTGAGAAAATTCTGCTTTAATCCTAGTTTGCTAAGAGTTTTTTTTTTTTTATCATGAATGAGTATTGAATTTTGTCAAATGCTTCTGTATCTACTTACATAATCATGTGATTTTTCTTCTTTATCTTGTTGATAATATAGGCTATATTAATTATTTTCAAATATTGGATAAGCCTTCATACTTGGAATAAATCCCACTTGGTTGTGTTGTTTAATTTTTTTATACAGTGTTGGATTCCATTTGCTAATGTTTTGTTGAGGAATTTTGCATCTATATTTATAAGAGATTATTGATCTATAGTTTCCTTTCTTGCAGTGTCTTTGTGTGGATTTAATATTAGAGTAATGCAAACTCATAGAATTAGGAAGTTAGGCAGAATTTCTTTTGTTTCTATTTTCTATAAGAGATTGTAGAGAACTGGCATAATTATTTCCTTAAATGTTTGGTGGAATTTATCAGTGACTCCAACTGAGCATGCCATGTCTGTTTTAGAAGGTTATTAAATATTGATGCAATTGAAAAATAAAGGTAGCCCTACTGAGATCATCAATTTTTCTTTGTATAAATTTTGATAGATTTTATCTTTCAAGGAATTTATTCATTTCATTTAAGTTTTTAAATTTATGGGCAGAGTCAGTAATATTCTTTTCTCTTTCCTCTTCTCTCCTCCCCTACTATCTCCTCTCTTCTCCTCTCTTTTTTCCTTTCCTTTCTTTTTTCTTCTCTTTTCCCTCCTTCTATCCCCCTCTCTTTCTCTCCCTCCCTTCTTTCCTTCTTTTCTTCTTTCCCTCTTTCTTTCTTTCTCTACTTTTTTGAGACAAAGTCTTGCCCTTTCAGCCTAGGTAGATTGTAGTGGCATCAGCCTAGCTCATAGCAGCATCAAACTCCTGGATTCAAGTAATCCTCCTGCCTCAGCCTCACAAGCTGGGATTACAGGTGCCTACACAACACCTGGCTAATTTTATTATTGTCAGTAGAAGTGGGGTCTTGCTCATGCTCAGGCTGATTTCCAGTGCATGAGCTAAAGCAATCATCCTGCCTGAGCCACCACACCTAACCAATATTTCTTTATTATTTTTTAAATTTCCATTGGATCAATAGTAATGGCTCCACTTTTCATTTCTGATATAGTAATTTGTGTCCTTTCTCTCTTTTTTATTAGTTAACCTGAGTAGAGATTTTCAAATTTGTTGATCTTTTCAATGAAACAGGTTTCTTCACTATTGATTTCCTGTTTTCAATTTCATTGATTTCTGCTTTAATTTTTATTCTTTTCTTGTCTTTTGTTTATTTTGCATTTAAATTCCTTCATTTTCTTATTTCCTAAAATAGAAGTTTAGATTATAGATTCTCCTTCTTTTATAATATATTTTATAATATATGCATTCAGGCTCAGCACCTGTGGCTCAAGCGGCTAAGGCGCCAGCCACATACACCTAAGGTGGTGGGTTCAAATCCCCAGCCCGGGCCGCCAAACAACAATGACGGCTGCAACCAAAAAATGGCCAGGAGTTGTGGCAGGCGCCTGTAGTCCCAGCTACTTGGGAGGCGGAGGCAGGAGACTCGCTTGAGCCCAGGAGTTGGAGGTTGCTGTGAGCGTGATGCCCTGGCACTCTACCCAGGGGGACAGCTTGAGGCTCCGTCTCAAAAAAAAAAAAAAAAAATATATATATATATATATATATGCATTCAATGCTGTATTTCCCTCTAAGCTTTGTTCTCACGGCACCCCACACATTTTGATGAATTGCATTTTCATTTTCATTGAGAATGAAGTACTTTTAAATTGCTTTTTAGGCTTGTCCTTTGACCTTTAGAAATGTGTTAGTTGATCTCTAAGAGTTTTTGGCTTAGGGTTTTCCAGCTGTCTTTTTGTTACTGATTTCTAGTTTAATTCCACTGTGTCCTGAGAGCATATTTCATGTAATGTTTATTCTTTTAAATTTGTTGAGATATGTCTCATGGCCCAGAATGTAGTCTCTCTTGATGAATCTTCCAAGTGAGCCTGAGAAGAACATATATTCTGCTGTCATTAGACAAAGTATTATAGATATTAATTAGACCCAGTTCATTGATGGTACATTTCAATTCAACTACACGTTTCATTGACTTCTCACTGAAGGATCTGTCCTTTTCTGATGGAGAGGCCTTGAAGTCTTCAACATAAGACTGAATTTATCTATTTCTCCTTGAAGTTCTATGACTTTTTGCTTTCTGTATCTTGATGCTTTGTTGTTTGGTTCATATACATTAAGGTTGTTATGTCTCCTTGAAGAAACATAGCATTATCATTATATAACCCTGCTCTTTTAAAGAAATTATTTTGGTCCCTCCTATGCCCTCTGGTGAGTTTCTTTTTAATTCTTAATTTTAGTAAAGTGTACATAACAAGTTTATAATCTTAACCATTTTTAAGTGTTTAGTTAAGTGGCATTAAACACATTCACATTGTTTTGCAAGCTACCACCAATCCATCTCCAAAACTCTTTATGCCAAACTGAAACTACATTAATTAAACAATGACTCTCCATTCCCTCCTCTCCTGAGCCCCTGTAAACCACCATTCTACTTTCTGTCTCTATGAATTTGACTATTCTAGGTTCCTAATAAAAACGGAATCATATACTATAGGTCATCCTCAAAGTCACCATACATAGAAAAAATTATACTTAATTGTACCTTTATTTATGAAGCATTCATTATGAATTTTTCCCAAAATTGGCCAATACATAAAGATTATTTTACAAACATCTGGTAAAATTTTTTTAATACAGGGACTGTTGGGGTCCTGCCCTGGGACCAGGGTTTGCTAAGACTTATGGAAACTGGCAGCGACTGACTGAAGAAATATAGAGTTAGAAAACAATGGTAAAGAAAGACATGAGACATAGAATAGAATTAAAAGTGGGAGCTCAGGGGTCTATTGCCCATTTGTGGGATTCCAGCAATGGCACTGCGTGTTTGCTCCCCTCTGCTTTTATTGAAGTCTATTTGCCCAGAGGGTAAGATGAGGGAGGGAGCAAAGATGCCAGAGTTTCTCTGATTGAGTATATCAGCTCCTCTTGTTATTATTATTAACCTTAAGGGTAGCCTTAAGAAAACTGAAATCTGAGCCTTGTATTGGAAGAGCCTCCTGCATGAGATCACACACAGAGATTTCTTGGGAGATGTTAAACTCTGCTAGTTCCCGGTAGAATAAAATGTCAACCACCAGCCTTAATCTCCTCTGAGGAATTGGTGGGAGGAATTTTCTTTCCATCACCACCACAAAGGATCTTCCTATGCAATAAGGGATGTAAGTTGTTCTGCCCATATCTCAGGGCTCAAGCTACTCCCTTGATCTCTGCCCAAGGCAAATGCAAATCTCCACAATGGGTATCTGCTTTGCCTGTTTGCTAGGCAGAAAATGACTCAGTTAATGTATCTTTCTAGGTCTTTGCCATAGTCTCTTCTGTGACTATTTTTCCTCAGAGTGCTCACAGACTCAGTAGGGGTGTTTACAAGCTGAATCTCCAACAGGCTAGAATTTCAGAAAAGGCAGGAAGCTTGATAGCAATGGCTAGCTTAAATGTAAACTAGCTGGCTTTTTTTGGTTCTGACTCATTCAGCTTACTTTTTAATTTTCCTATTTTCCTAGGAGTGCTTTGCCTTGCCAAGAATGGGATCTTCAGTCCCCATTCTCCCTGCAGGGATACCCCGTATGTGTCTTTTTGTGACTGACATATTTATTTCACTGAGTATAATGTCCTCAAGTTTCACCCATGTTGTAGCAGGTGCCAGAATTTCCTTCCTCTTCAAGGCTGACCTTTACAAAGAGATTTGCTTTGATTTTTCCTGAAGCCGTATAGCTTCTTTGTCCCCCATTTTATGCATTACTGTCTGCTGTGTTTAGCTGAATTTTGTGTAGTGAAATGTATGCATTCCTTTCTCATTTAGTTTTGTGTATGATCTATATGTGTTTTCTTTGTTGTTACGAGGATGATGACATTTAATATCCTAAAATTATATACTTAGAACATAGCTTTAGAACTGCTCAACCTAAATAACATATGAAGGTCTGGTTCTTTGCATCTGCAATGTATCCCTACTCCTTTCAGTAGTTGGTATCCAAAAATTATGTCTTTATACTTTGTACGTCCAAGAACATAAACTAGTCATTTTTAGAAATTCACGAGTCTCTGTAGTTGTATAGAAAAAATGAGGAGTTATGAAAACAAATTTGTAATAGCATTAGCTTTTAGATTAATAATTGCCTTTAAAAATGTCTCTTAAATTAAGTAGAAAACACAAAGTGCAATTATAACCCATCGTCATGACAACACTGGCTCTCATAATTGCCCAGTCCAACACTGGCTCTCATAATTGCCTAAAGATCTTTAGTAAGGTCTTTACTTCTTTACATGCCTTTATGGTATCAGAAGTGTTTTCACGTTTCAGCCTGCAGGTCCACTTTCAGCATTTCTCAAATCACAGGTCTAGTGGTAATGGCCATCCTCAGGTTTTGTTTATCTGGGAATGTCTTCATTTCTCCTTCACTTTTGCAGGATATTAGATTCTTGATTGAGTTTTGTTTTTTTCCTTTAGTGCTTTGAATATATATCAGTCTACTACACTACCTTCTGACTCTAAAATTTTTGATGAGCAATCCTGCTGATAATCCAGTGAGGCTCCCTTGTATGTAATGAGTCACTTCTCTCATGTTATTTTCAAGATTTTCTTTTCATCTCCGGATTTTGACAGTTTAGTTATATTGTGTCTCAGTGTAGATTTCTTTGAGTTCATTCCACTTGGAGATTTTTTAGCTTCTTTGATATATATAAAATATATGTATTATATATTAATTATAAATCATGTAATATTAATTATATGACATAAATTATAACATATATTATATAATTTCTCAGATTTGGGACATTTTTCCCCTTATTTATTCAGACACTCTGTCCCTTCCTGTCTCTTTTCTCCTTCTAAGAATCCTCTAATCTGTCAGTTGGTCAGTTTGATGGTGTTCCACAAATCCCTTAAGCTCTATTCACTTTTCTTCAATTTATTTTCTTTCTGCTCCTCAGACTCAAAAATTTCCATTGTCATATCTTCAAATTATTTGTCTTCCATTTGTTTAAAGCTGCCTTTGAGTCCCTTTGGGGAGTTTTTCATTTCAGTTATTATTCTTTACAGCTCCAGAATTTCTGCTTTGGTTTCTTTTACAAACTGGTAGCCAAAGTGGACATGGACATTACAATGGTGTATCATTATGAAAAAAAACGTTCTTTTTGTTTTTATTATAGTACTATGTTTTTGCTGATTATATGTATTAACTACCTTATAAAATTGATAATCATAGGAGAGTGTAAAAAGGCAAATAAAAGTTGGAAGAGAAGCATATGTAACCTTTAATTTATATTCTTTTAGTCCCTTTCTTGTACATTTTAACATGCATTTATTTATATATTTATTGTATACACCACATTATGATTTTCTTTCTTCACCTCAAATATTACAGGCATTTTTTCAGATCCTTACATACTATATAAAAGTTGTGCATAACCCCATTATATCTTTGTCTGACTCATCTCTAATATATACATATGAGTACACACACACATGCATAACATAAATAAATGTAAATATAATTCCCTGGGTAGGAATCCACACGTATATGTAAACTGGAAGTATCCTAGTGCTAGACATTTGGGATATTTATGTTTCATACTTTCTTACAGTAATTGGATCACTTAACTTTTTTATTTATGTACTTATTTGCTTATTTTATATCTATTGGCTATTCCTTGGGAACAATTCTAGCATTGGAATTACTTGATCAACGAGATAGTTTTCAAGACTTTCGATACTTTGGAATACTGTTGTATTCCCCTCCAGAAAAGCTGTACCAATGTATACTGAAACTTTCTTTATGACAAAGTTATTAAAAACATAGACAGGCTCTCCCTAAAAGCAACAGACAATCAGGGAAGGATTTTTAAACCAGGGAGTGACACAATCAGATTTATATTTTCAAAAACGCCTCTGTCATCTGAGTGGTACATCACAGCAATGATAGACGTGGTCCATCGAGCTCGGTGATGAAATGTGTCTCTAGTCATCTGCTCATTATAACAAAGTCCTAAAATCAGGGAGATGGCCTTCCATGTACACCATCTCAAAGGTGTACCTATAAAGACAACATCACAGGTTCTCATGGCTTTTCTTGGGCAAGGGAGGGAAGAGGAGCTGCTCTTAAGCGTGGTCTGTTATCAGCCCTTACAGAATGGCTGTTAACAATTAAGAGCCACGGCTCGGCGCCTGTGGCTCAAGCAGCTAAGGCACCAGCCACATACACCTAAGGTGGCGGGTTCGAATCCCCAGCCTGGGCCCACCAAACAACAATGATGGCTGCAACCCAAAAATGGCCAGGCGTTGTGGCGGGCGCCTGTAGTCCCAGCTACTTGGGAGGCTGAGGCAAGAGACTTGCTTGAGCCCAGGAGTTGGAGGTTGCTGTGAGCATGATGCCCTGGCACTCTACCCAGGGTGATAGCTTGAGGCTCCGTCTCAAAAAAAAGAAATAGAATAATTAAGAGCCACTACTTTTGGAGATTATAAATTATTTTAGTACACTGACTATCTGAAAAATATTCATTGAGACCTATCCAAACTTGGTTTGCCTGTGGGAATGTATCTATGATATGAAAATTATTCATCACATGTGTCAGGGCATAGACATGGCTAGGGATGGCCAGTGAGATGGCAGGAGGTGGGTAGAGTAAGTATTATGTAGCAATTTGCTAATGATAATGAGGATGTGGATGAAAATAATGGTGGTGGGTGTGAAAAGAAGGGAATGGATTTGAATGACCTTCAGGGAGAGTCTTGGTCACTAATGGAATGTAGTGGGTAAGGGAGGAGTTCATATGGCTTTTCCCTTAGGACATCTGCTATTCCACCCCTTGAGATGTGGCACACATACAGAGCCTAGGTTGGAGAGAGAAGACAATAGGTCGTTTTTACATAGCTAACGTTGGATGGTGCTGGGTCATCTGAGTGGAGAGGTCCACATGACAGTTGGGCTCACAGAGAAGAGAGGTCTGACCCAGAGACACAGACATGGGGCTCATCTGAGTTTGGGTGACCCCTATGTCAGTAGGAATGACCAAGTAGCCCATGGGGTCTGCTTGGGAGATGCCGAGGAATATAGGAGCTCAGAGAAGCCTTCTCCCTTCATTCATTCTGTCTTTACTAAGAGAAAGTAACTTTTGACTTCCTTAAAAGTAGGTTTCCTAGGGTGCTTATGAGTGAAATTCAGATTCCACTGGGCTAATGAGAGAAAGAAAATGTGGGAAGAGATTCCTTTATAAAGAAGTTTACTCATAAAGGAAAGAAGAACAAGTAGATCAGTTGCTGGGGAGAATGTCAGTTAGAGGGAGGACGTGCTGGGATGACAGATTTGTGTGTATTTACATGGTCAAGAGAAGGAGCAGGTGGGGAGAGACACCAGTCCTGAGACAAGACTGCACGTTTCATTGAGAGTAACAAAACCAAGTCGTATTTGCTTCGAGAACATTACGGAGATAAAATTAATATGCCATTGTTGGAATTTTGCCCTAAAGCCCAATATTCTGGAACAATTTTGGAAGGCCTCTGTGACCCGCTGGCAGAAGCCACAGAAGTGGCCTCTGATACATCAGAGCAGAGGGTCACAGCTGTCCATTCCTGCACTGGGGTGCTCATCAAACACTTGATTCCAGCCACTGTGCCAGCCATGGTCCCCTTCCCTGTGGCATGGTCCTTGGTAGGGAAGACAGATGAACCCCAAGTGTTGGCACCATTTGAGGGGTGCTGCATTGAGTATATGAGGGTGGAGTGCAATGGACTCCACAGAAGGGATCAGGGAGCCTGATGCTCTGAGGACCTGCAGGCAGGCGCCCTGGGCACAGTCCCTTTCTTATTGAGGGAACGAGTATGCAAAGGTACAGAGATGTGAAGGGACATAGGATATTTGGGGCAATGCAACTAGTTTTTTATCTTAGATGGGCGGCTGATGGATTGTGAAGCTGGAAAGAGACTCAGGGTCCCCATCCTAGAGTGGTTGGAGCCTGAGTCTGTCTCACTGCCCAGCTGTTGTGACACCCATTCTGTCTGGGTGCAGCCTTCAGGGACACAGGGATGCAGACTTCATTATATCCCCAAGGGGGATCACAGACCCCTCAAAATTCAAGACCCTCTGCTGAGAGCAAGGGGCACATTTGGCAGCATTTGACCCAGAAATGCTGAACTGCTGCCCTTCCATTCCTGGCTTGGGGCTTATGATAATATTTCCCTTTCTTCCTCCTGAAGGTTTGATTCCCTGATGAGCTAACTTGATAAGACTCAGGCCACGGACAGAGGCAATGCCTGCAAGGCACAAACCTGGGGGTGGGGGCTGGTGGGTGAGGCGAGAGGACATCATCACGCAGGGGCCGGTGCTTCACACCAGGCTCTTCCAGAGACGAGGCCCTCACCTCCCCTGCCCCGCCTTCCCCTGCACAAATGTGATTATGTCCCTGCAGAGCAGGCTGAATCAGGTCAGTGTCGCCGAGCAATGCTGAGCTGCGGTGATCAGAGCCTGAAGCGGACAGAGCAGGCGCCGGCTGTAAAGTGGCTTCTGAGAACCAGGACAAGCTGCCTTGTGGCTCAGTGCCACATACACAAGCCATTGAGAACACTGTCCAACCAGGCTCGTCCAACCAGGCCTCTCTGCAGAGACCCACAGCTTCGTCAGCCACATCTACCCCAAGAGCCTGTCTCTGCCATCTATCCCCAGGCCTCCCTCTTGGGAGCAAAGTGCTTGGGCTTTTTGGAGGGGTCTCTGGCATGGCCCTGGGGCTCTGGGTTCCTTAACTTGGGACCCAGGGGGCCTGTCTACCCAAGGTGTTGCAGGAGAAGAGTTGACCAAATCTGGTCAACCTTTGGTCTGCTCCTGCGTTTCTGTGTGTCCTTGGACAGTTAACCACCTCTTAGAACCTCACTTGCATCATCTGTAAAGTAGGATCACAAACATGATGACTGGGTGTCATCTGGGAGAGCTCTCAGCACCAGTCTGCTGTGGGTGAGCTCTCAGAACATGTCACTCGTTCTTACTCTCACCTGAGGCCAGCCAGGACAAGGCAGGATTTTATTATTTCTATAAACATGTTTGATACTAAAGACAAAAAATCAGTAATTCCATAAGAATCTAAGAATAAAAGCTTATGTTAGCCAAAATCTCCTCTGAGGTTTTAATATTTGTTGACTATCATTCTAGATACTTTTCTATGTACACATTAATAGATAGGAAATAATTTCAGCAAGAAGATAGTTAACATGTGATTATAACAATAGAAGTTATTGCATTTAATTCAATTAGCATTTAACTGAGGAAAATGAGACAAAACTGTAGGAATCACTGAAATACAAAATTTCCTTTCTAGGAGACAAAAACCTGGAAAAATAAATTATAAGTGATATTGATCTTGCTAAGTTATTCTGGGTTCTACTTCTAACTTCATAATTTTTAATATTCTCTTGACCACCCAGACAAGGCATTCTGAGGGTCTCATGCTCTACCCACTGAGCCAGGCGGGTGCCTCAGACAGGGCATTTTAATATTCATTTATATAATAGGATAAAATTGCAAATACCAGAGAACAATAATAACACACTGACTTGAATTCCCACTACATGACTCAGTTTGTCAGAAGGAAGCAAACACGTAGAGTTCTTGACTCTTGACTGGAGGAGAGGATGAGGTTTAGAGAAAGGGGCTGAGAGCTCAGAAGTGTTGAGGTGAAGAGCTGAGCCCCACAGGGCCCATGCAGCCCGTTTGTGTTGTACGTGAGAAAATGGAACTCAGTGAGGTGCCAGTATGACATAGCTGGGCCTCCGAGCGGGGCTTCACACGTGGGTTATCTGTCTGTGTATAATCATGCCTTTTCATTGCCTGTGTTTCTGATGCTTTGACATCTTAGGGCCCTGCTGATTCTGGAGGGCCTGCGCTCTCAACCTGCTCTCAAGGTTAACAGCTTCCTAGAGCTATTAAAGGACCCATCAGCAGTGTACCTTCATCTGTGTACCAGCAACCCAGAGTCTGCACCCACCACCTCCTCTGTGGGGCTCTCACCCATGGGCCACTCTCCACCTGCCCTCATCACCCAGGGCAGCTAGAGGCAGGCCCTTCCCCCAGAGCCCACTGAATTTGTTCAAGCTAGCCAGTCCCAAGCCTGCAGACTCTGCCTTGCTGTTCTTCCCATGGAGACTGTTAGGGTGTGAACTGGTGTACATAGGTCTTGAGAAAGATTTCTTCAAAGATTAGGACAGAAAGAAAAAAAGTCTATTTATTTTTCCTAGAAAAATAGGAAAGGATCTATTAGAAAAGGACCAGCACAGAGGTGAAATAGGGCGAGTGTGCTGGCCTAGAAAACCAGCTTCTCAGACTTTTTATTAAGGGGATGGAGGAGATTTATGGTTGTAGCAAATTAGCAAGGTGCTGTGAACTACTGCCTTCTTCTATCTTCTTAGTGGCTGGCTGATAAGCAGCTGCCTCACCATTGGAGACAGGCTTATCACAGGTGATTGTGATCTGTCTGTGATTTTTTTCTGCCCTTGAGATATGGTTTTGAGTAGAAACTAAGGGCCTGCACCACCCTCCCCCTTTGGCTTCTGTTCAGGAACTGCTCAAGGCTGAAACAGCAGATTCTAAAGACAGTTTTGGCAAATATAAAGAGAAAGATTTATAATTCCTTTCTGTCTGTTAGGCTTTTTTCAGATGTTGTTGAAAATGGAACCTTGCAGGATACCTGTCAGTTGGTTAGCTAGGAAGAAAGAGCTCGTGGGATTGATTCTAGCCATAACTGAAAAGCCATGAATTAATAACTTTTCTATCATTCACTATTAAGGTCATCCTCTCAAAAACTAATAAAGCCCCTTGCCTATGATTTTCCCATATCCCCTCTGCCTCCTGACTGGCCCTGATCTTCCCGTGCCTGACCCTGTGACGCGATGTGCCTCCTCTTGGGAACTGTGAGCAGCCTCTCTCTTCAATAGCAGTGGTGTCCCAATCTGTCAGGCTTAACATGCCTGAATAATGATACAACTTACATGTTTATGCTGCCCGTAAGAGTAGCCTTTGGGGACTAGGAGCCCATGGGCACAGTACAGCGACACTGAGAGCCCTGCTGGGCCCAGTCAGGCCTGTCCTGGGAATGGGAAGACTCCAGTGCCTGGACAGGGGTGGCTCTCTGAGAAGCAGTGACAGGCCCCCTCCACCCAGGCAGCTCTGAGAGCTGTGGCCAGGCCAGACACCGTGTTTGTTACCTTGCCTAGAGCACCTTGACTTGCTCTGAGAGGAGACTCTGTCTTCCAGGTAAAATTTAGGCAGCCATAAGTGAAATAATCAGAGAGGCCTCTGACTTAGGCTCATATAATGAAGTTCTGACCTCTCTGCCCTTATCCTCAAAAGCATTTCATTATCCAGACAGTGTGTGACATCTGTAAATCAATTATGCTCTTTGGGTTTGTAAACACAATGTGTGTTTTGACTATTTGGAAAGTTTTAATTCAGCAAATATGTCTCAGCATCTCAAAGTCCATCAAAATGCAAATTCCCAGCCACACAGATAAGGCCAGAGCATGGCTTGGGTTTAGAGCAGTGGTTCTCAATCTTCAAATGCCACGGCCCTTTAATACAGTTCCTGTGGGTCACGACCACAGGTTGAGAACCGCTGGTTTAGAGGGAGAGAGACAGGAATAGCACAGGCTGTACAGGCGTAGGGCTGCCCCCTGAGGCGCTCAGAGGGCAGGACTGCCACGGTGACCTCTGGCCCACACACCCAGGGGTGTGAACAGCAGCACTCCCCACTCTCCCAGAGCATCCCTTTTGGAATCATGTTCACTGTCAGTAGTGTTTTCTCCTGAATCTTTTGAGGATTGAAGTTAGCATGCCTTTGGGAGAAGGACCATTCAGAAAGGGAAAGGCAGTTGATTCAAGCTGGCAAGGGACACTCTTGCTCAAAATCCTGCTGTGTCTCTTAACTGACGCAGAGGCTGTTCTGAAGGACGCCTTCCAAGAACGCCTTGCACAATCCCAGCGTGCTGGAGCCTCACGTCTGCTGTCCTGCCCTGTGCTCTGGGTGCACACTCACACCCACCCACAGACACAGACACACACTCCCACAGACTAGGAAGAAACACCCAGTCTTCCAGCTTCCTGGTAGTAACTATGTTTCATCTTCAATGCACCCAAGGGCTGTCCCGAAAGTATCCAGCCATTGCCCCACCACCACCACTTTCCGGACAGCCCTTGCGTACTTACCTGTCTAAAGCAGAATGTAGGATTATGCCCAGAAGGCCCCATGCTTCATTTCTGCCCCACAACACCAACCAGGGCAGATTCTGTGTCTAACCTCACAGCTTTGTTTTCTGTCTGCAAAGGTTTTCCCTGAACCCGTGATGCTGCTTTCACTCACAGATGAAAGGTGCAGTCAGGGCTCTGCATCTCCACGTCACAGACAGTCACCACGCACCTGTTCAAGGCCCTGGGCCAGCCCCAAAGCAGCAGCTGTGTCTGTGGAGGTGGCCACAATGTGGGGCTGAGAGTTCTGGTTTTTACTCTCCAGGTGGTGGCCACGCTGGGGACCACATCATGCTGCTCCTTTGACAATCTCTTAGAAGTCGGGCCTCTCTGTAAGTATCGAAACCAACGTGCTTTGTGGGAACGTCCTGAGTGCACTGAGAGCCCAGCACACCTCCCCTGGGCTCTCCTGGCTTTAAGTTCCTATTATGACCAATTGTGTATTTGCAAAAACAAAGCTCATTGGTCTGAGCTCCACAAACTCAGAATTTGGGCTACTTGGACAAGAGCTGAGTCCTATTTATAAGAAAAAAATATTCCAGGCAGTATAAGAGTGACCTAAAATTGCAGGCGGTGCTGGCCCTGGTGAGGGGATAAACCTTCCAGGTCTCGGAGTGGCCCCTCATGTGCAGGTCGGGTATGCACATGACACGAGAGTGGCCTGGGCCTGAACTTAGCCTTTTGGCACATCCATTTTCAGCCTTTTTGGAATTACCGTATGTAGTTAAGCCACTTGCTTAAGACGATTTAGCAAATCAATACAATAAAACTAGATTTCACCAAAGAAGAAGCTGTGCCTCGGACGCTGTCCTGGGTCACTCTCAGCTCTTCCTTCCCTCCTCAGAGCACGTAGGTCTCCTCACTGAGACTAGACGTCTGTGTATTCAGAAGGTGAAATGACTAAGCGGCAGGTGTAAAGTTTTACCTTTAACGTGTGGCTCTGGGAAGGCTGCAGGCCTTAGAGCTGTTTCTATGAACAGGAGGACTCTCCTTGGATAGTGACACCGTCCCTCAGGGATGTGACCTCTCCAATGACCGCACTCTAGGAAGCCGCCCCTGTCAGGCTCTCAGACTCACGCTGTACTGGAGACCACACTGACGGCTTGCGGTCGCCTCTAACCTCAATCTGCACAAGCCAGCACCGTTCTTACTGCTCCTAACCTAGCACGGGCTGTGCTCCACACTCACAGGCATGGACCCTCCTCACCTGGGCATCTGGACACCCATCCCGGTGTCATCGGCTGGGACAGGCAGTGCTGGAGGTGTAGTGGGTAGAGAAGTTGTGGTCCAGCCCAGACCCACCCCTGAAAGTCGCATGACTTAAATTCTGAGCTGCATTTGCTCCATCTGTAAAATGGAGAGAAAAAGCAGCACTTGTAAGTTTAAAATGGCAGTGTTTCCTTCAGAAGGCAAGTTTATACGGGGAGAAATGGCTCTGCTACAAGGAAGGCAGTGCTGGTGGCCAGCTGTGAGAAGTGAGACAAGATCCTCTCTCAAATTAAAAAGAAAAAAGAAAAAAAAAGAAAGAAACAAAGTGGGATCTGGGTGGATTTGCCCGTTCACACAGGATTTTTGCCCTGCCACTGACCTTTGGCAGATTCTGTAAGAACAACTGGCTACAGGCAGAGGTGCCTGGCCCAGGGCTGGGGGGATAGGCAGAACTGGCCCCTCAGGACTGCGGCCACGGTGTTGGCCTCATTAGCCTTAAACTCTCGTCAGCTCAGCCAAGCAACTTGGAGTTCTCCGACTCAGATGTCAGGCTAAGAACTGAATGTCCTGGCCAGTGGCCGACTGATGTAATCCCCTAGCACTACTGGAGTTAAAGGGCTGAGGTCTTCTGATGGGTAGAGCCATGTGGCCCACTGTCCCTGCAGCCCACTGCTGGCTGCCTTCCGGGCCAGGGAGATGATGGCAGGCAGTGGCACCACCAAGCCACAGTCCCCTGGATGGACCCATCTCAGGCATCCTGCTGTCCTGGGGCTTCCTCTGCTCAGAAGAGGCTGTGAATGTGTTGTGTTTGGTCTCAAATGCAGAGCTTGCTTCTGGGGCTGCACTAAAGGAGGTGAAATGTGAACGCCTAAACCTTTGGTTCATTGCCAAGGTTTATGCAGATGTCAATTGTCAAAATATTGACCATCCTATTTTTAGTGATGGTGATATTACTATCATCTGTGCCTTAACAATTAAGTCAGCGCTGTTCTACCCACATTCCCTTATCTGATACCAGTTACCAGATATTTAGTGCTGTTCAACTCCAAACAAGGCTGTTCTGAGATCCTGAGCTGACCTCTCAGGTCAACTTACAATAATCTATTAAAATAATTCATATAAATTATTTACCCACCACCATCTGAAAAATAAAACAAATCAAAAGATGGTTTTCTCCAAATTGCAGCCTTAGGAAGCACATTTTCTTTTTGGAGGTTTTAAAGTGATTCCCCAGAGAGTGTGTTCAAATTGGTCCATTCGGACAGGTCCATTGTCTGGCAGGTTTTAACAAGACGAGCATGAGATGCAAAAAGTGGAGAGCTGAAGTCAATTAGGTGAAAGTGGGGAAACTGAGGACAGAGGTCCTGGCTGAGGCCATGGGGAGGGGGGAGGACACAGAGCCGGGCAGGCAGCCAAAGCTGCATCCTGGGGAAGTGGCTTGGCTGGGCAGGTGTATGGCTGGAGGGGCAGGCAGCCTGGCAGGAGGGATGTGGCAGCCCTGCCTCAACCCTGGATGTGCCCCAGTGCTCCCAATTCATCCAGCTCTGGCCGAGGGTCTCAGTGTCAGCCTGACTCCCAGAGGGCCCACCTGTGTAGGAGGGGCCAGAGGGAAGAGTGTACTATCAGCCGGTTGAATATGCCAAGCAGAGCACAGAGCTGGAAACAAGAGAAGCCTCACAGAGCCTCCTTCTCATGGGTAGCTCTAAGCTCCCTGCTGTGGGAGTTTGGGACCAACTACAACCTTAGTGGAAGCACAGACCTCCACAGGCCACTGCTGATGAAAGAAAGTCATTTTAAAACTTTGACTCAGTTTAATCTTCAGGATTAATGCCCTGAGTTGGCCCCAAATCAAATGTGTCCTGAAGAGTTGATGCCACCATGCCAAGGAATAGGAGGCCAGGGTGAGCCTGCAGCAAAGGTTATGGGAGTGCACAGAAAGGGCAGAGGCTAATGTGGGACCTCCCCGAGGAGACTCATGGTGGTGACGACACAGCCATCACTGCTATGACTCAGATACAGTCTGAGGGCAACAGGAACTTCAGATTCCTGCATGAGAGAGCATAAAATTTCAAGCTTGCTATGGTCTGGATGTTCATGTCCCCCAAATCCACATACTGAAGTCCTAAGCTAAGATAATGAGAGGTGGGCCTTTGAGAGGTAGTCAGTATTCACGAGGGTGATGTCCTCATGATTGGGATTTGTGCCCTTATCAGGGAGTCCCCAAGGGTCACCACGCCCCACAGCACAGGGATCTAAAGCAGTGATGGGCCCATGGACTCACAAATGCTGGTGTCGGCTGACACCCTCCTGCACCCTCCCTGGAAGGGGCAGCTCGGCCCATGTCCTCTCTGGGGTCCTTTGCCCTTCAATTATTACATATTTCATGGCCATTCTAGTGCAAGGGCTGAGTGAGGGAACAGCCTTGGAAGCCACACTTATTTCTCCCTGACTCTGCTCAGTGTGCTGACAGGCAGATTGTGAATATTGCCTCGCTTATCCCTCAAGGTTTGGGTACTATGTTATCTCCATTTTGCCTCTGAGGATGACAAGGCTTGGAGGAGGTAGGCATGGGCATGCAGCTGCTGAGTGCTAGAGGCAGGAGCTGAATTCAGAAGTGTCTGCACTGAGGTGGCTTGGAACATAGCGGCTTCTCCTACTGCCAAGCAAAGAGCAGTCCCTGCCCGCAAGGCCATCCTCACACGGCTGGAAACAGAAACCTTGTTCACAAAGGGAATGGAGGATGAAATGAATAGCCACCTTCCCTGTGTGGATGGAGTGGGGCAGGAGGTCAGTGTGGGCTGTGTCCAGGCAATATCCACTTACTGGTCAGCAAGGGTGTCCGGAAGGAAATGTCAGGTGGGTGATATGGAGTGAGGGGGCAGAAAACAGCAGTGTAACTGGAATACAGTGTGGGTGGGCAAGCCCAGGATTATGGGACACTGGTGCTTTAGAGCTAAGCTGAGCAGCGAGGACCAGGCTTGAAAACCAGGGCATGTAATGGATCCTGTTTTCCTGAGCACCTGAGTGTGGGACCAAGAACAGCCACTTCTGCCCTCGGCTCATTGCCCGCAGGTGTGAGGGGCCCTTGGTATTAGCTCAACAAGTACTAGTGACACACCAGGAACAAGAACCACAGGCGGACAGGGTGAGGTCAGCCGTCAGACTGCACGTGGCAAGGGCTTCGGTCTGGGAACTCACAGGTTGCTTCTGGGCCCTAGGCAACAAGGAAGACCTGTGGCTGCACATTGACGCGGCCTACGCAGGCAGCGCCTTCATCTGTCCTGAGTTCCGGCCTCTTCTGAACGGAGTGGAGGTAGGCGTGCTCTTCGCTCTTTCATAAGGCCATTTTTTTTTAAAGCACCATCTTGTCAATGACTTCAGTTTCTTGCTATGTAAGTTTGTTTCAGAAAATTATTTTTGAACTAATTCCAGTGATTACTGGCAATCATATTTCCTCAGGACAAGGGCCGAGAACCTTCCCAGTCATCAGAACTATCCCTGATGTTTACAGCGATTTTTCAGTCTGCACAAATCCTGGGCAAAGCTGTCAGGATAGGATAGATTTTAGTTTATGAAAGTGTGGGGAAATAGTAACATTTCAGCTCGATGGGTAATTTAAAATACCAACTTGCAATTCTCCACGACCTGGTTCAACTACTTGGTAGTCATGTTGGGCTCATACCCCTAAACATGGTATTGATTTTAACTGGTATTGAATGAGCAGCCACCAATAAGTTTAAATGCTCCTCCGCACTGTTCTGGAAATTATAAAATGTGGCATGTAATGCCAAGTGAAACACCTGCTTCTTTTCTGAAATAGCAATCAGAATTATTGACCAATATTCTGCTTCTCCAAAGAGCTGCAAGACACAGGAGGGTTCAGACTTAACACAAAGAAACAGCATTGCAGATGTCCTGGGATGCGTTCTTTCAGCCCCAAGTAGGACTTCACTGTGGGTGGAGGCTCACAGGGCAGGGAGTCTCTACTCCTCAGGAACTCAGATACAAATGCCATGCAGTCCTGAGAGGCAGTCTCCAGCAGTGTGTCTGGCAGAGGGAGCTGCTGGACTGTGGGAGCTGAGGCACCGGCAGAGGAAGAGACGCCTTCTGCTTAGGGGCAGAGTTTCAGGGGACCTGGCCCATACGTGGAGCCAGGAAGAAGGGCTGGTCTCTGACCTTAAAAGTCCTTGGTGCAAATCCCAGATTTACCCTTGGAACCAGCTGTGCACCCTTGGGCAAGTTAGACACCTCCTAAAATAGATTTCATTGTGATCATCCTTTGTGGGACTGTGGTGAGGAGTAGATGAGTCAATCACATTTAAAGGGCTTAAAAACAGTGTCTACGGCTCCGCACCTGAGCTCAGCAGCTGGGGCACCAGCCACAAACACCGGAGCTGGCAGGTTCGAATGCAGCCCAGGCCTGCCAAACAACAATGACAACTACAACCAAAAAATAGCCAGGCATTGTGGTGGGCACCTGTAGTCCCAGCTACTTGGGAGGCTGAGGCAAGAGAATCACTTAAGCCTGAGAGTTTGAAGTTGCTGTGAGCTGTGATGCCACAGCACTCTATCGAGGGTGACATAATGAAACTGTCTCAAAAAAAAAAAAACAAAACCAAAAAAACCCCAAAACAAAACAATAAAACAGTGTCTGGCACGCAGTAAGTACTGAGCATGCATTAGATACTTTTATAATTTTTCACTGTGCTAGGACAAATTTTCTCCACTCACATGTCAGGCTTGCCGATCAATTTTCTAGTTCCTGCTTTGAATTCTTATAATGCTGTAATGCTAGAAAGTGGATGTCAGAGGTGTAGCATACAAAGGGTCCCATCTTTGGAAAGAATACTCCCCTGGTTACTAATGAATAAAGTATATATCTGGCATATATTTCCATCGCATTCAGTCCTTCAGTAATTACTTATCAACTGTATGGAGCACTTGAGGTGTGCGGGGACTCGGATGGGTCCCCCACAGCACATGGAGCTTCCAGAGGCTTTGATAAGCATCGCAGCAGGGATGTCCAGGTGGGACGCTGGGATAACATGGTGCTGATACCCGGTGCTACAGCTCACTGCTGATTGCTAGTTTGGCAGGTGCTTAGTGCTAGGAAATGCAGAGTAAATCTCTAGACCTGGAAATGCCTTTGATTATGGGACTCATACGGCCGCTGGAGGTGCCTGTGTGCACACAGGTCCCAGGGTAGAAGGGCTCCCGTTCCCGGGGACTTACATGTCTCTCCCCAGACCCGGCTGCACCGGGGCCCTTTTCTAACTCTTGGTATCAGGTTCAGGGGTTTGTGATCTTTCCCCATCACTACTTTTCTCCCCCCACACACTGACACCTTGTGGTTTCACCTTTCATCCAAGGGTGCCTAATTGTCAGACCACCAGGGTGACAGGCACTGGGCTAGATCCTATCGGCAGCAGACAGTATTTCATGCCGACAATGAGTCATTTCAATTTTCCCCTGGTTACTGGTGCCGCCTCTCCTTCCTTGCCTGGCTGAGAGCTGGGCTGCTGCTGGGCAGATAAGGGGCTGCAATATCCTGTGGCCGCCCTCCCCTGGGAGATAAGCGCCTTCTCTGTCAGCGGGAGAAAAATATCACTGCTGGGTAATGAAAGAAGTTTAAACAGATCAGCCCCACAGGAGGGAACTAATAAAATTCCCAGCACACACAGCTCCTCTTTAACCTTTTGTCTCCTTTTATCAACAAATGAAACTTGCTGTAATTTCCTGTCTCTTACTCAAAATTACTTTTATTGAAACCCCAGAGGAAACGAATCTGCACCTCCAGAGGGTCGATGTGGCAGGTTGCCATCCGCTGACCAAGTGTCTCCAGGAGGACACAGACCCAACCAAATAGACAAGAGGTGCCCGAAAGCCTTGGGAAGACTGGAAAGTTTGCCAGCAGCAGAGGCAATGGCAACTGCCTTTATTTCTGCTTCCTGTATGGATTTAGCCATGTGGCCAGATCCCTTCAGGTGGACCCAGTTCTTGTTCAGATGAGAAAACAGATGAATAACAACTGATAGCTGTAGCTGGTGCCCAGTGTCCACAGGTGTCCCCCAGAATCTTCCATCCAGAGGACCTGTAGCTGTCAGGAATACAATGAACTTGGATATTAGCTCTAAAAATAAAGAAGCAAAGAACTAGGTAGATGGGGACGGTTGTTGATATGTTATGGCAAAGAACCAAGAAATTAAATGAAAACTGGGTTGATGCCTGTTGCACATTAGTCATAAAACCCTCACTTTCCCCTTGCTTACAATGACACACACACGCTCATAACTTTGCTAGGTTATAAAGGTGAAGGAACTGCAGGTATAAAAATATTTCACAGGCCAAGTCAGTACAACTTCTGGATTTTGTGAACTAAAATTCTGATTATTCCAAAGATGTATTCCAGTAGTTTGAAATACAGTATAGATACGTGGTACATCACTTTACACTATAGAAATTTGGAAGGGCTTTTTATTTGGAGATAACAACTTTTGTATGAGGTCTTGTTTTATAACTAAACAGTTATAACTAACAGGTCTTCTTGTTGTGGTTCTTGCTCCTTGACAGTTTGCAGATTCTTTCAACTTCAATCCCCACAAATGGCTTCTGGTGAATTTTGACTGTTCTGCCATGTGGTAAGTTTCCCCGTTCATTAGGGAAGAAGAGCAGTGTCCCCACTGCTCCTCTGAGGTGATGGTCTATCAGAAAGGAAGCCAGCGGGGAGAAGGTGCCAGGGAGCCGGAGGGGCACCCGAGTCTCTTAGCTCACTCCTTCTGTTTCTGGACACTGTTGGGATTCTTGTTAAATCTTACCCTGGGTGGAAACTTTTATCTGGAACATGTGATTGCAACATATGATCACAACACACTGGCATAAGAAAAGGTAAAAAGAAATGCTCTGAAACTTGATTTATCTAGCATTAACAGAAAGGAAGTGCAAGGAAACCTCAGTACATACTTCTAGTTCGGTTGCTTCTGTGTTTTTATTCTTGGATTCTTAATCAGTCTTAATCTAATACTAGGTTTAAGTAATCTGAGTCTAACTGCTAAAAATCATTTGCTAAGGAAAAGTAAACATAACCCTGTTTCCTAAGAATTTTCCTGAAAATTCTTAGTAACAGTGTCATCATACCTTGGTAATATTTAGAGCAAGAGAAACAACTGAAAAATTAAGGTAAATGATATTACATCACATATATGATGCTTAAAGAAATAATAATGATGAGGATAATTACAAAGACACCCAAAAGTAGTCCTGCTAAACAGTTTAGAATATGAAGGTGATTAATCAATCATATAACCCCGAGCTTTGCATGAATTTTGTAAGATGTACAAACAATTTGCCCTTTTACTAGTTTATTTAAAGGTATACCACATTTCCAGTTTTTTACTTTTGTTCAAAATTTTTTTTTCTATTTTTGGTCAGCCTTTTTTCCAAATCTCTGATATACAACGTTAAAACCAATTAGTATGTGGGCACTTCAGCTTGTTCTTGTCTGAAATACTAACAAAGATTTATAAAAGCTATAGCTGTGATGAATGTGAGGATTCTTTGTATTCTTAAAGTTGTGTTACTATTTTATCTAAAGTGGAACACAGTTTGAGAACAGTTGATACAGTGTGTCAAAAGTCCCTTTTTTCAAGATTTAGTTTTGATTGAAATGTTATTTTTTTGTGCCCGGGTATTTGGTCGTTTGGAAAACTCTGTAAGGAAGGTGGGGTGCAGAGAGCCTGGGCAGAGCATCAGGAGGGGCTCAGTGGGGCGCTGGCCCCTCCACCTGAATGCTTTTGCTTTGCAGGAGCTCACACATGAGCCCCCAAACTCCTGAGCTAGGCCAGGGTTGTGGCAGCTGGGGCCCTGTCGGGTGGGGCTGCCAAGAGGAGGAGCTGTCCCCGGCCAGGAGGTGTCACTGTTGCCTGAGTGAAACAACATTATCAGCAGGGCTGTGTCCTGAGTGCTGAGGGAGCAGGCTCCCTCCTCAGCCCCTGACCCCACTGCCGTGCTCTGGACCCCACTGCAGTCTGGTGAGGGCACAGACATTGCCATGCTCCAATCATAGACAAGAAAACTGAAGCTATCAAGGACGAGAAATATTTTGAAGCCCCAGACTTTGCCCCTAAGATTGACACGTGACAAGGAGCGTAGTAAATACAGCATCCAGCCTTTAGGTCCCAACAACCAGTGTGTGTGTTAAAGCTGAGAGAAAACATCTTATGCTCTGTCGCTGACATGGTGAGGAAGCTCTGCAGCCCTGCGTGGGCTGGCACGTGCCTGTCGCTGGAGCTGACATGACCCTTGGCTGCCACAGACAGATGGAACGTGAGCAGAAGGCTGTTTGCTTCTGTCGCAGACAGATCCGACCTGGCCTTCCAAGCTCAGTTTGGGCACCAGCCTATGGAGGGAAGTTTGGCAGAGTGGAAGCGGCACAGATAGAGAGGCAGGAAACGGGGTGAGGCCCTGCCCTTTGGAGCAGGGAGAAAGCACAGAGTGATTACTGTGCCCTCAGACACAGGAGCAGTCTGTGGTGTCAGGAAGTTGGCCACAGAGAAGGGTGAGGGGTTAGTTCATTTCCCGGTGGGCAGTGTGGCCAAGGGGTGTGGTGGTTTGATGCTGGAAGACTCCCCTATGTCCCTGTGGGTGTGAAAGACTAAATAAATACCTTTTAAAGTTATGACACAGAATGTGCTCTTTCTCTCCTGACCTAGTGGATTTTGGACAGAACAATGGTCAGGGACTTTGATGAGATACTGGATGCCTGGGAAAAATCAGGTCTCTCCCAAGCCCAAGGTTTTGCTCCATGACACCATCAAAACAGCATGAATACTGACTAATGGAATTTGATTTTGAAGAATTTCTGTCTCAACAGAGAAAGTGCTGTTCTTTACTGCTGGGGGCAGCCTGCTCATGCCGGCTAGCTGGGGCTGCCGTAACAATGTCACATACTGGGTGGCATAAATGATAGAGATTTTTTTTCTCTCCCAGTCCTGGGGTCCAGAAGTTCAAGATGAAGAAGTCAGCTGGGCTGGTTTCTCGGGGCCTGTCTCCGTGGCTTGTAGACAGCTGCTTCCCTAGTGTTTTCATGTGCTCCTTCCCCAGCGTTTCTTTGCATCCAATTTCCTCTTCTTATTAGGATACTGGTCAGATTGGATGGGTCCCCACCATATGACTATATTTTAACTAAGTTACCTCTGTAAAGGCCCTGTCTTCAAATGCAGCCACATTCTGATGTCCTGGGAAGTAAGACTTGAACACATGAATGTGTGAGGGACAGTCGGGCTGCAGCAGTTCATCTACCCCGTCAGCAGCTTTCCTGGGCAGGGGGTGGAATCCCTGTTTTGTAGCTTGGGGAACGGCAGTCAAAGGTGTCCCACTGCTCTGTGAGAGGCCACACAGCAACCATGTCAAAGCCAGGGCCACAGATGCCGTGTGTAACAGCAGCAGACGTGAAGTTTTAACCTCTAGTGCTGAGTAAAAAGAGTAAGATGCAATCCGGTATCTCTCCATATGCAGACCAGGAGCATGTGCACAGAAAGTGACACGCTTTACAAGCAAAAGTCTGCAGAGCATGTGGGCTCATTCCTCACGGATACAGAAGAATTGGAGAAGGAGGGCTGTTTTTTGGCATAAGTGATCCAAAATCAGCCTCCAGTTCCATTTCTGCTTTTGTTCAAGCTATTATTGACTCAATGTTCTCTCTTAAATACTGAAAATAGTCCTGAGTTTGAGCCCAGGATGTACAGCTTAAAGGCAGAAGGTGAACAGTCAGATCACAGAACTCCCTTGTTCTGTTGCTCTGCCCACCTGAAGGCGGGTCCACAAAGCTGGCTGTTTGCAGATGGTCCCCTCTGCCTGTTTGCAGAGGTGTCAGGGAAGACGCACTCAGGGAGTGGGGAGAAGAGACTGAGGATCTTATCCAGAGGCCTTTTTTGTACTGTCCTGAATATCATGGAATAGAAATAAATATCTTAACAGTCTACGAAATTATTTCAGTATTGTTCTAATCGATAGAACACAGATCATAAGGATGCTTGTAGAAACCAGAATTCGGAAAAGGGCAGGCGTCCCTCTGCTGTCCTAAAAGTTTAACCAAGCAGGACTGAGCATGGTGGCCATACATGAAATCTCAGCATTTTAGAAGGCTGAGGCGGGGAGGATCTCTTGAGGCCAACAGTTTAAGGCTACCCTGGGCAATATAGCAAGACCCATAACTACAAAAAATAAATAAAGTTAAGTGGGTATAATAGTGTGTGCCTGTATTCACGGCTACTCTGTAGGAGTACTCATGACAGGAAGATTGCTTGAGCCTGGGAGTTCAAGACTGCAGTGAGATAGCTTATGGATGGTGCCACTGCAGGCAGCCTGGGCAACAGAGTGAGACCCTGTTTCTAAAACTGAAAATAAATAAGAAACAACAACACAACAAGTTTAAACCAAGCAAACAAATGATCCTAAGTGATGAACTTTTTTATGGCTATCTTTTAAATTTTCACTAATACAACAAATAACACAATTTTTTTTATTGCTCTCACTGGCTTTTAGGTATTTGTTAAAATAAGAAATGTCTCTCTTTTGTTTAAAGTTTACCAATGGTTGACCCAAAACTTAACATAAACACTTTGCTTGTGTTCTTTAAATGTTGAAATGGACAAGAAAATTAAAGTTTCTAAAACTGGCAATCATTACAAGCATAGTAAATATGTTTCATAATGAATTCATTATTTTGTTTGTAAGGTTTCTGTTGCTCACTTGGTATGTAGAATTTTTTACATGTCAATATGAACCATTCTGCCCAAAGCTTTATATCTCTTTAATATCAGATCTCCATACACCAAAGGCATATATTATCTACGTTATTTTTAAAAAGCTTGTTTCCCCCAATTAAATATTATCACAAATTGTTTTATAGCACTTGTACATATCTTTTATATTAGAAAATTTTTTAAAAGTCTGTTGTTTGCAAGAGTCTTAATTGCTCTAGTCATGGTAAGGCTTGATTCTAGAACTTGTTTTACAACAGTTAGTGGACAGCTTTCTATATATCTTTTTGGTTTCTTTGCACTTTTGTCTGGGAGCTCTTTAGTATCATGAATCCTTTCAGCTCTTTTTTACACTAGGAGGTAACTCGTGTCCTCATTCAGTAAGTCCTACATAGAGAAGATGTGTATAAGTGAAAATGTGAGAAGCCAGGCATTCACCCATCCCAGGATCCCTTCCCTTCACTCCCAAGAATGGTTTCAAAGAGAGGGTGTCTTTACTGAGAGGTTCACAAAGTGTAAGGGAAAGGCAGCCTTGAAAGGATGTTGACCTGTGTGCAGATGTGCACGTGTGCATCTATTTATTTAAGTAAAATTCTTCCTCTTTACAGTATCCGTCAAATGTCACAAAGAGACAAAGCCAGTACCTAAATATTGAAGAGGAAACCACTACAGACCTTGTGGAAATATGGGTCGATGAATAAAGTAAATGGGAAATAGGAAATATTAAAAACTAAATAAAAATAAAATTAGTGACACACAGCTAAAGCAAGCCTTAGAGAACAGACTTAAATAGAAAAGCAGAAACCCAGAACCTGTAAGCTAAGCATGCATACCAAGCTGGAAAATGGCAACAGAATAAACCTCTGAAAACTAAAAGGAGGAAAATAATAAAGGTTAACGGATGTAATGAAATGGACAAAGACACAGCCAAGTGGGCAGCAAAGCCAGATGTTGGTGCTTCGCCTGCCTAATTAAATACATGTCTTGGGGAAAGATGGGTCAGAACTAGAGAGGCAAAGGTACAGGTGGTCTGTAGTAGGAAATAAAAAACATGTACAGATACGTCAGAGATTTCTGAAAACAGTAAGAGGGCACTAAGAATGCTAAAAATTGCCCATAAATTGTCTGCCCACAGACAATACCTACAATACAGCATGCTACCCAAACTGCCTCAGGAATAAAGAGAAAGCCTCAAAAATCTTGTTGCTAACACGATGTGCCAATAGTTAAATCTTCTTACAACAGAAACATCCAAATTCTTACACAGTAAATATTCTACCAAACTGCAGGGATTTATTAGTCCCATCCTAAGTGAATTCACAGAGGACAGCAAAGAGGACACACTCCCTCTTTAATTTCATGAAGTGAGTCCAACTTTGATTTCAAAACAAGATGAGAAGCTGAAAACGAAAAACTGTACAACAACCTTACAAACTTAAAAGTAAAAATCTAAGTTGAACATTAGCAAATAAAATCTGATGATTTTTTAAAAAACATAGTATGACATACCAAATTGTATTTAGTCCAGATATGCCAGAGTGGTTTAGTATTAGAAGATTTTAAAATGTCATTTGCCATGTTAACAGTGAAGGAGAAAAAAAGTCATCACCATATTAGAGGCAGAAAAAGCATTAGATAAAATGTAATACCTGTTTAGGACAAGGGTCAGTAAAATAACAACAGAGGAGAACTGTCTTAACCTAATAAAAGACTATCTACTAAAAAGCTGTAGTAGGCCTTTCTCAATGGTTCAATATTAGAAGCACTCCCTTTAAAATCAGGATAAAATAAAGATTCCCATAATCACCGCATCTGTGCAACACTGTACTCTCCTAACTTGCATAGTAAGAAAAGATAAGTAAAAGATATAATGTAAGATATGAAACTCCCATATTCTCAGATGATGTCACTGTCTGCAAAAAGTCTGAAAGAGAATCTTTACAGTGTTATTAATTAACAGAACAGAGCTAGATGTCTGATACAGTAGCAGTTTTTAAGGTTGCTTTTTTTTTTACATCTATAATAAATAGCACATCCAATTTTTAAAAAATAATTACTCTTTATAATAGTAAGTAAAGATACATGGTTACTATGAATAAATATATCAAAACCTGTTCAGATTTATATGAAGAGAATTCTACAATATTTTGTAAGGCCTTAAAGACATCCTAGCTAAATGAAGTGATATGTTGTGTACGCAGAGAGGAAGATTCAATATCAGATTTTAGTGCAATTCCAGTGAATGTCCTGGCTGGTGTAATATTTATATGGACCACTGATAACCAAGAGACTTTTGAAAAAATATAGCAGGGAAGCAGCTTCATCAAATGTCAATGATGAGTCAGTGTCCAGCGGCCCAGGGGGAAGACAGGAGAGGCAAGGTAGGTAAAGAGCCAAGAAACAGACCACACACAGTCAAATTCGTGATCTGAATGTTTACAGAATGGTAACAGTCCAGAATGACAACAATAAGCAATCTAATAGAAAAATGATGGGAAATGTCTTTGCCAAAGAGGAAACAGATACCGCCCTTAGTGAGTTTGAAGTGGCACGGTGTCATTAGTCGTCAGAAATGCAAAGTGAAGTCACAATGAAACTCTCCACACTGTTGCCAGTGAAGTTTCTGCCATACCAGTGGTGGCCAGGATGTGGCGCTGGAGAAGCGCGAATGCCACATCGCTGTCCCTGGGACGGATATGGTGCTCTCTGTCCAGTAAGGTCCTAGAAACCTTTCTCCAACCTTAAGACACCTCGCCCTGTCCAATTCCATAAGCAAATGTATGTCTGCACACGCTGCGGCTCAGAGGCGCTGGCTGGCACCCACAGGAGCGCTCACAGCAGTGCAGTGTGTCCGACAGTAACCGGGACAGGGGAGGGAGGAGGATGAGGGATCTGGATACTTGAGTGCGGTAAAATCCAGCAAAGTGGTAAAAACAAGCACACAGGAACTACATGTATGAATGGGTGTGAAGCTCACAAGGCAATTTTTGGGAGGAAAAGCAAGTTGTAGAAAAATACACAGAGAATGATGCCATTTATGATTAAATGTCTTAAGTTTATGTTACCGTATATTTGGAAACTTGGAAAATAGACAGGGATCACATCAGTAATCCTAGCACTCTGGGGGGCTGAGGCAGGAGGATCTCTTGGAGTTCAGGACTAGCTCCAACAAGAGAAAGACCCTGTTGCTACTAAAAATAGAAAAATTAGCTGGGCATTGTGGCAGACACCTTTGGAAGGCTGAGGCAGGATACCTTGAACTCAAGAGTTTGGGATGACAGTGAGCTGTAATGATGCCACTGTGCTTTAGCTCAGGCAATAGAACAAGACCCTGTCACAAAACAAAACATAACACCAAACCAAAAACAAGTAGAACATTTTGTAGAACTATGTGGGAAGGGTTTACCAAAATTCAGCTTGGCATCCTCCTATATAGAACAGGGACAGTGAGGGACCGGTGACGGGGCAGACACACAGGAAGATGTAACTTTTATTTAGGATTTAAGTTTTGTTTCTCAAGCATGGGTAAAGATATTATTCTTTATGCCTTTTTGTATGGCTTTCATGGGGCATGATTTTTTTCTATTTTAGGAGACAGAGTCTCACTTTGTCACCCTCAGTAGAGTGCAATGGCATCACAGGTCACAGCAACCTCCAACTCCTGGGCTTAGGTGATTCTCTTGCCTCAGCCTCCTGAGTAGCTGGGACTACAGGCACCCACCACAATGCCTGGCTATTTTTTTGTTGCAGTTTGGCAGGGGCCGATTGGAACCTACCACCCTCGGTATATGGGGCTGGCACCCCACTCAGTGAGCCACAGGCGCCACCCGGGGCATGATATTTTTTTTAATTAAGAAAATAAAAACAGCTGGAAGGTCCTGGCTGAGAGTTGGTGGGGAGGGGAAGTATGATCTTTATGAGCAAAGGGAAGAATTCTATTGGCAGCTGTAGACAGTCACACTCTTTTTCTCTCCTGTCCCTTCTTTAAGAGCTTGTCCCAACATGGAGACACCCAAAGGACATCCTGCAGCCTATTTGTCTGGATGTAACAGCACTCACACGCACGCACGTACACACACACACAAATACACACACGCACACGGAGTGTTAGGGGTGACAGATTTTCTTTCCCGGGTCAAAGTGAGAATATACACTAGATAGTTTATTATTTCTACTAGTCTGTCTTTTAACCCTTTAAAGAATTAAAACTTCAATTATGTTTCAGCCTCTTTCCTTTCTGTCTCCACACTGGGAAGCTACGTCCTGGCACCCTGTTTCATGCTCACTGGGTTTTATCTTTTAGGAACTCTCACGCTGTGTTTGTTTTTGAGCCTAAGCTGCTGTCAGATTGACATTGTCTAGTTGGCCCCTAGGGTACTTTATTTGCCACAAAATTGCTTTGAGACGGTGTCCACACAGGCAATGAAGCGGAGCAGCTATTATCAGATAGTGCAGGCCCTTCAAATCCCGGCCCTCGTTTTCCAGAGCGGTTATCAGTGAGTGCTCCTTGGGCAGACAGGTGGACAGGGACCCATGTCACAAAGGGGCGTCTCTGCCTTCCTGCTCATCAACCTCTGTGTTTTCACCCAGAACATACTTCCCCATGCCACCAGGCGCCAGGCCCCATGCTGTGCCGGGAACATAGGAGGGGACAAGTGCTGACCTACGTGGTCTTCTCCTAACACTGATTCTCCACTCTGCAGACAGTAGCCAGGTGTCCTATCACTCGGTCTTATTCTGACACTACTTGGGTATAAGGGCTCAGTTCCACTAGACTGCCCTACTCCAGATGCCAATCTAGTAATTGGTCCCCAGGTTACCTACACTTCTGTCCAATGTGGCTGTGAAGTCGGGTGGGGAGAGTCTCGCAATCCCAGCCCCAGTTCAATAACTTTCTGAAACAACTCAGAGAACTGCAGAAAGCATCTTATGTTTACAGGTTTATTATAAAGGGTGTGAATGGCGAGGGGCACAGGGCTGGGGAGGGAGAGCTGAGTATGGGCTGCAAGTTCCCTCCCATCCCCTATCTCCAGGGAGGGGGAAGGGTGAAGACTGAGTTGGCCAGTGATCTTATTAATTTGCCTACTTAATGAAAATCCATTGAAAACTCCTCAGTGACAGACTTTGGGGAGCTTTTGGGCTGGTCAGTGCTCCAAGGTGTGAGGATGGTGTGTACCTGGAGAGGGCACAGCCGCTACCTGATGCCTTGGAAGCCATCTAGGGACTCCAGCCAGCAGCCATCTCATTTACATACAAAAGACATTCTTACCCTGTGGAGATCCCAGGGCAGTGGGAGTTGCCTGCCAGCAACTGGAGGAAACACCAAATATTTATTTTTGATTGTAACACCGCTCACCAGGGCTCAGAGCCCTGGTGACAACCCTGTGCCAGAGAGAAGGGGACATGGGGGCCAGGGTGGAAGCAGGTGCCTGGGCTGAGCCAGGTGGGGAGAGGGGGCAATGTCGTCCACTCTGAGGTGCCTGGTCATTAATCCCATCCCTGTCACTTATTCGATAAAACCAGGGTGAAAAAGAGAACAGACTTAACGGGAGCCTTTAAACTGGACCCTGTTTACCTGAAGCACAGCCATCAGGACTCAGGTGAGCCGAGGGCACGCTCTCTGCAGCCTCTCTCCCGACTTGTTTGACGGGGGCCTATGTGTTTCTGGACTTGCCTCGAAGGCCCTTTCCCATGGGTTGGGTCAGTTAGGAGGCTCCCCTAGGGGAAGCTCCTGTTCCCAAAGCACTGAGACCTGGGATGCTCAGTGTAGGGGTAGCAACCATGCCCAGGGCAGGTGGGCTTAGCCGCCGGTTCTCAACATGGGCATGGGCCCCTCCTACTGGTAAGGGAAGCTCTTTAAGACAGTAACTGCTCTAATGTCTTTCCAAAAAAGGATGTGCGTCACCTTCCCTCAATACCACAAGGGGGGGGAAGGTAAAAGGCCAAGGTGAGGGCAGTGAGTGAAGAGAAAATCAGATGACAGACACACCACTCAGTGCCTGGTCAGCAGACCTGCTCTCTGGGCCTGGCACCAGTGACTCAGCAGTGACAGGGAATCCAGGCCACCCCCAGGTGCAGTGTGGGAGACACAGGCTGAGGGGGGCCTGGCAGTGTGGGAGACGCAGGCTGAGCGGGGCTAGCAGGGAAGCATGGCTGTCGGCTTTGTGCTTTACATGTTGTTCTGTTTGACCTGGGCCAATGTGTATGACCAATGAGCATTGACCCAGAAACAAAATACATGGAATCTTGTTTGTTTATTCGTTTTTTGACACAGAAAATTCTGTCCTAATGCTGGTGGGGGGGGGGGAGTGGTCACATGAGCTGTATGAGCTTCTCAGACATATTCTTTCTTATTAAAGATACGCATTTGGAAAACAGAACAAAGTCAATGCTGGCCCAGAAAATTCTCATATTTCCATCACCGAAATACAAACATTTGCTAACACAGGGTGGCCATAAAGTTTATGTGCAATTTAAAACAGTTTAACTTTGTAGATGGCACACAAACTTTATGGACACCTTGCATATTATTGTATTTCTTACCTGTCTTCTTCTATGAAGTATCTGCTTTTATTGTTTTAACTCTATATGAGCTAAAAATTTACAAATTTATAAGCTGTCCACCTCACATATATGTCATGAAGTTTTAAAGCCTTAGCAGGGACCTAAGACCTACTAAGTAGTTCACAGCATATGTAAAACCATTGTCATAGGAAATTTCTGACCAAGAGAGCTGTCATTTTCTGTCAATGGTGAACAACTGTACAAGAAAGCTCCTAAATTAAGCCAGTTCTTCACTAGTCCATAAGGAAGCAGATTAGAACTTTCCCCAGTTACGTCACTTGGCTGTAGAAGCTACAGTATCTGAACCTTTCTGCGGGAAGCCCCTAGTTCCCTGTCTAGTAGGAGCTTCTGCAGGGAAGGAAACATTCCATAACTCTGCGCTGTCCATCTGGGTACTGAGCACTTGAAATGTGACTTGTCCACTGAAGAACTAACTTTTTAATTTATTTTCTTCTTGATAAACTTAAATTTAAATTAAATTAAATTTTTATTTATTTATTTATTTTTTTTGAGACAGAGCCTCAAGCTGTCCCCCTGGGCAGAGTGCCGTGGCATTACAGCTCACAGCAACCTCCAACTCCTGGGCTCAAGCGAGTCTCCTGCCTCCGCCTCCCAAGTAGCTGGGACCACAGGCGCCCGCCACAACGCCCGGCTATTTTTTGGTTGCAGCCATCATTGTTGTTTGGCGGGCCTGGGCTGGATTTGAACCCGCCACCTTAGGTGTACGTGGCTGGCACCTTAGCCGGTTGAGCTATAGGCGCCAAGCCTAAATTTAATTTTAAATAGCCAGATGTGGCTAGCGGCTATCCTGTCAGAGGTGCGGTAATGTAAAGCCAAGGACCGTCATGCCTTCACTCCCAGTCACAACAGCCATCTGGCCATTCTTACTGAGTGCCCACTGTCTACCAAGTCCTCTTTTGAGCGCTGTTGGTTTGCTTCTGTTGGCTTCTGTGGATCTTTCACTGTCAGGTTACTTCTGAGGCCCCTCCCGCTGCCTTTAGGTTTGTTTAACTAGTGAGGGGCCGTGAGGTGTGAGGAAGACGTGCTCGTGAGAGGCTGATGCAGACTGTGTGGCTTTGGGCTTCTGTCTCGAGTCACTCCTAAGTAGGGGTTTGAGCCTGATGGTCCCACATTGCTTCCTGGCATTGCTATTCTTTATCTTTTTTTTTTTTTAATTCAGTCATTTGTACATAGATCATAAATATATTTATGCCATTATGGGATTCAATGTGTTGATTATCTGTACAAACTAGAATGCTTACATCCTATTAAACAACATAGCCTTCACCACTTTTACCCTATTAGAGGATTAAGACATTTGTGCTCTACACCTGATAGATCCAACTTGTACTTGCAGTATGCTCCATAGGTGTGGTCCCCCTACCAACCCTCCCTCTATTGACCCACCCCCTCCCTTCCCCTCTCCCTAAGGGCCTGTTCTGGCCATGCCACACTGCTCTTTTCCCAGAAGTTGGGGGCACCAGTGCACCCTGTCCATAGTGGATCAGGCTTGCAAATCATGTGACCACTTTCTCACAACCTCATGAGGAGCAGGACAGCAGATTCTTCCCTGAGAAGATTCTCCCCTTTGCCTGGGTCACTGGTAGAAAGCCCTGCCCATGAGACCACATTCATGACTCTTCTCTCCCTGTGACCCTCAGATGAACTGTTTAAGGGAGCCTCAGCTGCCACCCGGCCGTTTCTCATAACCAGTATGGAGGTATTGAAACTGACTCCATGATTACTCTCGGGGTGTCTGCTCTGTGCCATAAACTGCACTGACACCCATGGACACACACGTAGATGCCTCCATCAAGAGTTTCATTCTCTTCCTTTTTTCAATATTCTAATCACTCTTTGTCTCTCCAGTTCACCTCACTATGCATGAATGAACGAATGATTAATGATTTACATGGTCTGAATGCTGACTTAACACTGGGCACTAGAGGAAATCTCAGTTTTTCATGCTATATAACTGTCCCTGGGAAGTGTCACAAAGAACACCCATGTCCAATACTTGGGTGGTTTTAATGTCTGGCTCAAAAGATGTAAATGACACAAGAAATTTACCTGGATGATGAGAGGATTATTGCATGATTAACAAATCTAACAGTTCTTTTTTCTTTTTCCTTTTCTTTTACCCAGGACTCATCACTGACTACAGGGTGAGTGGGAGATGTGCCTTCCTAAGCTGGGTCCACTGTGACCCAAGTGTGAGCAGTTACTAGGAACCCCCATGACTATAGCTCCTGAAGCCTTCTCTCAGTCCCATGACCAGGCCCCATGGAAGGCACCGTCTGACTGGGTCCTGTTAGGTGTGGCCCTGCTAGGCAGTGGGCGGCTCAGCAGAGCCCACCAATTGCAGGTCTCAGGTTAGGAGGATGTGACTCTGACTGCGCTCCCGGGAAGGGGGAAGGAAGGAGCTTCTGTGCCTGACCCTGCAAACAGGAAGGAGTGCTGGTCCGGACAGTGTGCCATGCCATTCAGAGCCGCCCTGTGCCTGGGGTGCATCAGAGGATGTGGGAGAATGAGAGAGAGAACATAAGCGTCACTCAGCTGGAGGATGTCATCTCAGCAGGCGGCCTCAAATCACCTTGGCCCTCCCTCTGTTTATTTACCCTGTGTGTGCAGAGTGAAAATGCTTTGAAAGGACCAGGTGGCCAAAGTCTCATTCTGGAAAGCAATTTGGAGGCCAAAATTAGCGCTGGGAGGCTAATTGAAGGAATGGTCCCCCCCCCATCCCCACAGGGAGGTAAAACCCCAGGGTGGGGCCGGGCAGCTGGACCGCTGCCTCTGCCCCTCAAGGAAGACTTCAGTCTCTTGCACCAAGTCTGTTGAGGTGGCTTCTGAACTGGACACTCCCTTTCCAACCAGGGACCAAGTGCAGCTCTGGAACCTGTGTGGAGGTGGGGAAGACCCTAGAGCTGCCCCCCAGATGCCCAGGGTACTGAGGCAGATGGAGGCACAGACCGCCCAGTCCCCCTGATCCATCTGGACACGCTGAAAACACCCCAGTCTTCAGTGATCCCAGTGCCTCAGCTCGTCCTCGGGCCTTCTAGCCTCTCCTCATGTCGTTTGTTATACTCGGGGTTACAAAGTCTCAAGCAGCATGAGTCACATGTCGGGTGTGGATGTACCTTGGGTGCGGACAGCGCACCCTCCCTTCCCCCCAGGGCCACCTACTGTTTTTAAGGAGGCTGTGTCCAGGCAGGTGTGATTCACAATAGCAGCCTGGCCCCCGCCGTGCTCCTGCTGGCTTGCGGGGCCCCTCCAGGACAATTGTGCCGCTATGCTGTGCTGTGGGAGAATAGGAAGGCTGCGTGGTGCACTCCCAGCGAATACTTTATGGCTAATGAATGGATAAATGAATGAATCATATGAAAGACTGAATGCGGAGGATGACAAGTTATTTTGGAACTGAGAGGCTTCAAACACAGAGTCACATGAGTGCCCGTAGCACCCCTTTTCCAAAAATTAGTAGGGGCCACAGAGGGACAGACTCAGGGTGGCCCTACCAGGAAAGAACATACAAGGTGGAGTGTGAGTGTGGCAGCCTGATTCTGGCCCCTGCTGTGCCGTGGGCCTGGGGCTTTTGCTCCTTCCATCTGTGGCACAGGCATAGGGCAGGTGTCACCACCTCCCCCTGGACACTTGCCCTCTGCCACAACCCAAGAGGGTCCCTGACCGTATTTCCTGACTTGTCTTCTTTGCTGCTGTCATAGCCAGAATGCAGCAACTTCTGCCCTTTCTGATAAGCACACATGCAGCTCCAGCTTTCATGGTTTCTTCTTTCAAAAGTGAATTCTAGACAATGCCTCAGACCCTGGCCTTGTCACAAGACTCAGCTGGTGAAGGAAAGAATATCATCGTCAGTGACATCCTTGTTTTGTTTACAGAGGTTAGAAGCCCAAACATAAGGCCATCACAGCCACCAGCCGGGGAGAAGACCCCACATGTGCAGCTGCTGACCCAGGCCCCTGGCTGTCCACCCACCAGAGGATGAGGGCACAAGGACAGAGTCCTGGCCCCGAGAGGAGGCTGTAGGACAGGAGGGTTGGCAAAGAAGTCCTGTATTGTTTCTGGTTGTGAACAGCAGACGGCAGTGGGAGGGACAGCAGCCCTAGCCTCCAGCTCAGCTGGTCCTGGGCAAAGTGGACATCATTGTGCCCCCATATCTCAGGTAAGGAGACTGAGGCTCAGAAGAGTTAAGAGAACACATGGAACCTAACTGGAAGACAGGCTCAGGCCTTTGTGCTCAGTCCCACAGCCTTCTGCACTATTTGGATGAAGAAATCTGAGTCTTCTGTTACATTGTGATGATTTATCAAAAGTGTGACAAAATATAGGATTAAAAAATTTCAATGTATGGAAAAGAACATGGCTGCAGAGAGAAAGGAACACTCCTAGCCTGCTGGTGGGATTGCAAACTAGCGTGACTTCTATGGAGACACCTCAAAGAACTAGAAGTAGATCTTTGATCCAGCAATCCCACTACTAGGTATTTACCCAAAGGAAAATAACTCATTTGATATCCAGGAAGCCTCAAATACAAATTGACTGCTACATGCAAAATCATTTCACATGACCTGTGCGTGAGTATGAAACAAGCTTCCCTCTGGTCAGCGATATTCCATCCGCATTGAGCCAGGCCAGATGCTGGGTATGGGGCTGGGACAGAGTCCCTGTCCCCTGGGGGAATTATAGGAGCTGTGGCTGCCCTGAGGCAAGCCCTGCGTTGGTGTAACCGGGGTGGGGGGGGGCTGAGCATAGGGGCAGGAAGTGTGGAGGAGTGTCTGTCCCAGCCCCACACCTGAGGCAGCCTCAGGCTGGCAGAACTAATGACAGCATTTGGAGCCAGATTTGAATGAGTATTCAGTTAAGCTGTGTGCATTTTCAGTCCAGCACCACAGAAATTAAGTTTACTTTGGTATTCTTCCAAATGCTAGATTTGAATCACATCTTAATTTCTAGCAGGTTGACCTGTTGAGAATGATTTTAGAATGCAGCAGCCATGCTGAGCAGTGTCAGGGAGCCATTGCTTTACTGGCCATCATCATCATTAGTTAGTCAGCACGTTAGTTTAGTTAGCTGGTGAGAGCTGCTACTTTTACATTCTCCAAAAAGGCAAGTTAGTGTAATGCTTACTGAACATCTCAACAGTTTGAAAATACACTGCCGAATACAAGACAGCAGTGTGCACGTGGGTGTGATTCAGGCTCTGTCATATTCTGGCTCGGTGACATTGGACAAGTCCGTCTCCATGCCTGGTTTCTCTCTAGCAAAGTAGTGATTCAAACCTCTTTTTGCAATGCTGTCAGGAGGCTAAAATGAGATGATGTGCGAATACACCTAGCACAGGCCTGGCATCAAGTTGGAGAACCAGACTGAGTGGCTCTGAGTCTAAACATTGGCTCCATATTTCCCTTTGCCAGTTGAAAAGTTTCTGCAGAGCCCTCGCTCTGCCCAGAGCTGCTTCTTTTGCAGTTCAGAAGTGGCTTCCATTTGTTTATTCAACACTCACTATTGAAAACCACCTGCAAGAAACTACGAAGAACTCAAGCAAATCAGCAAGAAAAAATCAAACGACCCCATTAAAAGGTAAACAAAAGTCATGAACAGGAACTGTTCAAAGGAAGATAGTCTAATAAGCAAATACAGTAGATCCTCTGTAAGCAGACCACCCAAGGGACTGTAACACACTGGTCAGTACACGGAGGTGCTGGCCAACAAATACATGAAAAAATGCTCAGCATCTCAAATCATCAGGGAAATGCAAATCAAACCCACAATGAGATATCACTTGATGAAAAAGTCTCAAAGCAACAGATGCGGGCATGGCTGCAGAGAGAAAGGAACACTCCTAGCCTGCTGATGGGTCTGCAAACTAGTGTGACTTCTATGGAGACACCTCAAGGAACTAGAAGTAGATCTTTGATCCAGCAATCCCACTACTAGGTATATACCGAAAGGAAAAAAAAGACGTTTTATAAAAGACATTTGCACTTGAATATTTATTGCAGCACAACCCACAGTCACAAAGAGGCAGAAACAACCTAAGTGCTCATCAATACGTGACCATGGAGTACTACTCAGCCAGGAAAAGGTGATGATGTAGGATCTTTTATCAGAATCTGGATGGAACTGGAGACCATTCTCCTAAACAAAGTATCACAAGAATGGAAAAACAAACACCACATGTACTCAGGACTAAGTTGGAATTATCAACACTTACGTAGGGAAGTAAAACTCAAAGGAAGTTAAGTAGGTGGGAGTAGGGAGGACAGGTAGGATAAATTCGCACCTTTCCGGTACAATATACACGTTCTGGGTGAAGGGCACATTTATAACTTTGACTTAAAATGTACAAAAGCAAAATACATAACCAAAATGTATGTACCCCTGTAATTTTTTTTTTTTTGCAGTTTTTGGTCGGGGCGGGGTTTGAACCCGCCACCTCTGGCATATGGGGCTGGCGCCCTACTCCTTTGAGCCACAGGCGCCGCCCATGTACCCCTGTAATATTCCAGGAAAAAAAATACAAACAAAAAACACCTGCAAGTTCTACTGAAGACAGTGCCAGACTTGGGTTGGCCAGCCCACAGGTGCCCCACTGGCAGGCAGCCTGGGTGGGTCTGGGGTCTTTTCCTTATGGCAAAACACCGCCCCAAGCCTGTCCCAGGGCACTCCTGCTGGTAGGAGTCCCCTCCTCTATAAGCTAGAATATTGTTATTTAAAAAATAGTATGAAGTGCTGCCATATTGTCTTCCCAAAAGGCCTGTCCTCCTCATCCTGTGCTCTCCGACTGGTGTTGTTACATTCCCACCTGAGTAACAGAAAGTGTGGGGGACTGGACAGTGAACAAAGTCTAGGAAAACTAAGAAGAGCTTCTTGGAGGACTAACATGTGGACATGCATTGTGTATTCTGCTGAGGAATCTTGGTGGTCACCTCCCAGTGATCAGTGACACATAAACAGAAGCAACATTTTCCTAGAAAATGGTGCCAGGACATATGGGCAGCAAGAAGCAGGGGAGTGCAAGTATCTGCCGTAAGCCCCTTTCTCATAGGCAGAGATAACCATGAAAGACACTCCCTGTCCCCATGCATGGGGAGCCCAGGGACAGGGTCAAATTGTCACCATTGGCTCACTCAGTACCCCATGCCTAGCCCAGGGTCTAGCCCTGATGTGCACTCAGCAAACATCTGTGGAGGGAAAGCAGTGCATGTTTGGACTCCCAGCTCAGCAGTCCCCGTCTGTTCTCACCTCCCCTGGACCTATGCACAGAGAGCCCCCTGAGTGTGGAGCTGCTGCTATCACAGGGGCTCTCGGTCCAAGACGGCTGTGGCAGCTAGAGCATGTGGCCACCAGGGAGGCAGCTGCCTCCAAGGGAAGCAGGTAGACTCATGAGTCCAGAAGGAAGTGCCTCCTAGTATCTTCCGCACTGATGCAATGCTTTGTGTTGTGTTTCAGCACTGGCAGTTACCCCTGGGCCGAAGATTTCGCTCTTTGAAAATGTGGTTTGTTTTTAGGATGTATGGCGTGAAAGGCCTGCAGGCTTATATCCGAAAGGTGACTTCCTTTTCATTGCTTTCCTGGGTAATACTGTAGAGGTTTTAGGGGATGTCTTAATAAGCAAATACAGTAGACCCTCTGTCAGCGGACCACCCAAGGGACTGTAACACACTGGTCAGCACACGGAGGTGGTCAACACAGCAGCTGGGCCTGCTGTACTGATATGCACATGTGAGGCACGTCTGGCCTGTGACAATTAGGCCAGCCTAAACGGGAGGTCAGTGTAGGGAGGTGGTCAGCCGTGGAGGCTGGACTGCATATGGTAAAGGAACAGACTGCACTTGGGTTGTTGAGGGAGGGTACTTACAAGTGACTTCCATTAGCAGGTTACCAGCTCCAGGAAGACGACAGAAGGGAAAACAGCACATAGGTCACAGCTACGTCAGCCGACAGTGAGGCTGCTCCACAATGGCAATAGCAAGAACGTGTTTTTCCTCCAAGACTTCACCAGAGTAGGAGTGTCTTAGAGCTGGGGTGGGCCAGATGCCACCTGGTCCAGTGGCTCTCAAGGCTCCAGACCTGCAGCCAGCTCACAGTGGCACCCAGCGACCTCTGACCTCTGTCTTAAAAGCACAGGCTGAAACTGGAGCGCAGCTGACAGGTCTGCTTGGAGCCCAGGCCCCTGCTTGATTTCTAACAGCTGAGGAAAGTAAGGCCAGAATGCGAGGCAGGACGGCCCAGGCCGCACGCTTAGCTGGTGCAGAGGCCTGCTGGCTCCAGGCCCCGCCTGGTTCCTCCCTGAGGTGCACAAGTGGCCCAGGGCCTGAGGGGGAGCAGGTGGTGGTGGTTTTTAGCCCCAATGATGGTGACAGCCCTTAAGTTCTGGTGCTGCCCTGGGAGCAGCTGTATAGCAGGCCCTGTGTCTCGGGGCTTTTCCTCTGGGCAGGATGTCCGGAAAGGCATTGTCTGCATTTGCCGATCGAGCGCCTGTTCTGGGCTATCAACCATGTCCCTCTGCCTCACAGGCTGTGGTGAGGAAAGGAACATGGGCTGTCGAGCATTATGAGAATCTATTTTAGGGAGAAACTAGGAGTAAGTGTGCATATTAGTTTATAGTTGAGATATTCCCCCACTCCCCACTGCAGGGAGAGGGGCTGGAGAACATTGTGATGGGGGTGGATTCAGCTTCTTTGGGGAAAGAAGAAGAAAAATGAGTGGTTTATTTCTCCACAGTAATGATGTCTTTACATTTAGGGACAGTTAGTTGTGCTTAGCCCTGTCTCATGTTAAAACACACCCCACCCCTCTCTGAGAGGGCACTGGGGCCTGCCTTAGGAGAGCCTCCTGGTGGCCAGGTGGGAGTCAGCTTGCGGGTCACCTTCACGGCCAAAGTCTTTGGCGCCCTCTCGTGGTGTCACTATTAACCACCTGTTTCAACATTGTCGATGGCGCAGTATTATTTCAGCTCAGAGCCCCCAGAGCATCTGAGGCTGAGGGCCCAGAGCTTAGAATAAGCCCAAGCACATGCAATTTAGACTATTGAAAGCCTTTTTCAATATAGGATCATATACTATTTGAGTATATTTTGAATTCTATACACATCTGGAGGTTACATAGGTTGGTATATTCTATGAAAGGAAGGTAGTTCTTGAAAGTAACAGGGACCTCTAGGTGGCAAATACCACTTGGTGGGACACACACCACAGTGCAGAGAAGGACACTCTGGACTTGGCAGGTGCCTTAGAATCCCAGCCTGCCAGCCTGGGACCATGAGTGTGTCACTTACCGTCTCTGAGCCTCAGTTTTCTTACCTGCAAAACGGGCTCCACCAGTGTTGTGGGCTCTCCTGGGGATGGCACAACGGAGATGAATGTTAGCCACTATCTCTTCTAGAGTTTCAAATACCTCTTCATGGTATTTGTTCTAACATTATAAAAAGTTGGCTGGTTGGGATAAAAAACAGTGCCATGAACAGAAGAAAATGATGGTTAGTGTTTCTCCAAAAACACTAGACCTTTTCTCTTGGTAACATGGATTTCTTCTCAGCTTGCTTGGGAAGAGCTAGAGAGTGGATGGCACAAACACTTAAGGAAAATTGCTAAGAGCATCTGAATGAATTATATATGCACAGTCTAATAATGTTTCCAGGTAGTTAAGTTAGGAATTAAGTGGCGATGAGAGACTCAAAACAAATTTTCCCTTTTCACTTTCAAGCATGTCCAGCTGTCTCACGAGTTTGAGTCATTAGTGAGCCAGGATCCTCATTTTGAAATCTGTGCAGAAGTCATTCTGGGGCTCGTCTGTTTTCGGCTAAAGGTATGTTGACATCTATTTCTGTCTTCCTCCTTCTCTTTAAATGTGACAGAGGAGAAAGTGTCACTCATTACCGCCACCAAAACTCAAAATCTCAGCAGCTCAAACCGGATTCCCAGAGGCCATAGGACAAAGCCTGCCTTCCTCAGCCCCTTCCTCTGACCCACCTAATGCCTCACAGACTCCTGTCCCCGTGCTGTTGCTATTCACACTTCTTCACACCTGCTCCACGACTTCCTGCTGGTGTAGATCACTTGCCCCAGAATCCTCACCATTTTTTCATCTAACTCCCATCTCTGCCACTGGAATTCCCTGGAGGACAGTGTGACCTGTTGCTAGCCTCATTAATTAGCACCACTGGGGAGCTGGTTGGGAAGGCCAACCTTGGCACCCTCCAGACTTGCTGACTGCATCTGAACAGGACCCTACACAGGAGTCTGGGACAAGCTGTCCTACAGCACCTCGCTGTTTGCTGCGGGACTCTGTGTGTGTCCCAGGTGAGGACAGCTGGCCTAGGTGGGTTGGGCGTAAGGCATCTCTGCTGAGAAATATGACCACATTTCCCAGAAGACTCTTGGCAATTTCCCTTGTGTCCATGAAGCCAGATGAGACCCCGAGGGCCCAGTGCTTTCTGAATCCACTGAGGCCTTTCCAGGAGGCACTGTGCTAAATTAAAGGCAGTGATGACAAGCGCTGGGCTCAGTGTCACTGTCAGAGGGCTGTCATCAAGACGTGGCTCTGCCTCTCCACTTACGTCTCCTTTGTCTCACCTGATACTGGGAGCTCAGAGGTGAGGCTGAGATCCAGGCAGGAAAAAGCCCAGAAGCAGCAGGGTGAGAGGATGACTCTGACACGAGGGCTGCTCTGTGGACACTGCAGAGCACACAGTGATGAGGTCTGGGAGAAGCAGAGGCAGGAGCGCTGTGGGTGCATATGCTATGCCCCAAGGCATCAGTGTCCCAGGCTGTGCGGTATGTGGGTGACCGGATGTGGCAATTTCCAGTAACTTTGACATTGATATTGTGCTTAGACTTGTCTGCACTTATTTTTGTTTTTATTGCCACTGTTTTTGTAAAATCTTTATATTTCATCTTTATCAGTTTTATTGAGATCTGATTCACTTCCTCCATTTAAAATGTGTACCAGAGTGAGTTTTGGAATATCCACACGTCTGTGCAGCCACCCCCATGATCTAATTTGAAAGCATCTTCATCCTCTGCACCCATTACTCACTCCCCGTCCCCAGTCTGTGGGGCCACTAGTCTGCTCTCTGTCCCTGTAGACTTGTCTGTTCCGGATATTTGTCTGAAGGTAATCCCACGACATGTTGCCCTTTGTGACTGGCGTCCTTCACTTAGCATCACGTTGTCAAGGTTAAGTCTTCTATTCACAGATTCCCTGAACCCATCCAGCTGGGTGCTGGCTTCCCTCCCTTCCTCTCATGAGACTCCCACACGGGACACTCAGGGTAATTTTTAGCCACCAAACGTTTGCTTTTGTGAAGCTTCACTTGTTCCTTCCTTTCCACGAATCCAGTTTCTTCTGGAGGAAGCACTTATGGTTCATTTTTCTGTCTCCATGGCTACAATTTTGTTGTTGTTTTCCCCGTATCCTAGTCCTCTCCACTCTGATCTCAGGTCCTCCGCATCACCAACTGCTGGGTACAGAGTGTGGCTCATCACTTGGCCTAACACATACGCACTGTTGCAGTGACGTATGGAGTCTCTCTCCCTCTGTCCTCCTCCTGGCCAGGCCTTCCTTGACGGTCCATTCTTGTCATTGCTCCATCTCAGATGTTCTCTGTTTTGCTTCTTGCCTCTATTTCATGAAGTACTGTCTTATCAAGTGTATTTTTCCTAGATAAGTTGCTTTCCTTTTCTACTATAATTCTCAAATGTTTTCTCTCACTCTCAGGCTTTTGAGTAAAAATTCATCCCTTGCTATGCTAATTTCTTTTTTTTCTCTTTCCTCATCCTTGTTGAGACTGCCTTGGTCCAGACCTGGAGAGCACTTGTGGTTTCTGAGTGGCCTTTGGCTTGTTGCTGTATGGTGGGTGGGTTTGGGCAGTTCCATGGATGCTTCCCAGCTGCTGGTGGGTGTTAGTTGTCCCTGATGGTGTTAGTCGTCCCTGAGGGTGTTAGTCGTCTCCTGAGGGTGTTAATCATCTCCTGAGGGTGTTAGTCGCCCCTGAGGGTGTTAGTTATCCCCTGAGGGTGTTAGTCGTCTCCTGAGGGTGTTAGTCATCTCCTGAGGGTGTTAGTCGTCCCCTGAGGGTGTTAGTCATCTCCTGAGGGTGTTAGTC
>NW_003852518.1:1007912-1028849 GCF_000181295.1 Otolemur garnettii
CCCCTGAGGGTGTTAGTCGTCTCCTGAGGGTGTTAGTCGCCCCCTGAGGGTGTTAGTCGTCTCCTGAGGGTGTTAGTCGCCCCCTGAGGGTGTTATTCGTCTCCTGAGGGTGTTATTCATCTCCTGAGGGTGTTAGTCGCCCCCTGAGGGTGTTAGTCGCCCCTGAGGGTGTTAGTCGTCTCCTGAGGGTGTTATTCGTCTCCTGAGGGTGTTAGTCGCCCCCTGAGGGTGTTAGTCGCCCCCTGAGGGTATTAGTCGCCCCTGAGGGTGTTAGTAGTCTCCTGAGGGTGTTAGTCATCTCCTGAGGTTGTTAGTCGTCCCCTGAGGTTGTTAGTCGTCCCCTGAGGGTGTTAGTCGCTCCTGAGGGTGTTAGTAGTCTCCTGAGGGTGTTAGTCGTCCCCTGAGGGTATTAGGCATCTCCTGAGGGTGTTAGTCATCTCCTGAGGGTGTAGACTGCACTTCTCCCTTTCCACTCCCCTCCCTGCCTCTGGACTCTGATGACAGGGCCAGGACAAGTGGCGTGGTCCTGTGAGGGTTGAATGACTAGGATTCAATGCCCCATGCTCAGCCCCTTCCACCTGAGACTCTGTGGTTTAGAGGTGGACTCACTGTGTGGAAACAGAAGAATGACAGGGTGTGGGGGGACAAAGATTAGTCAGGAGACTGGCCTCTCTGGAAGCAGGGCCCAGCAGGAGAGGCAGGGCTGCCCTGGGGCTGCAGGGCCGCCCTGGGGCTGCATGACAGGGGCAGTTCCCCTCAGGCTATGTTCTTCCCTGGGGCTGGGAAGTCCTCAGTCCCCTGCTTCACTGACATTCTTCCTAGGGTCTGGCAATAGCTTGATTATTATGCTTCACTTTCTGTCCTGTTGAGGCTTCGCATTTCTATGAGAATTTAGAGATCTCTCTGGAGCCATCAGAAACCTCACACTCATCAATGTGTAGATGACATCTCTAGGTATCTTCATTTTTCTTAAAAAACTTAGATGGGGGGTCATCTTTGGACAGCCCATTAGAACAGGGATAAATCGTCTTATAGGGAGGGGCTGAAGTCTATCAGGGCATGTTAATTATTATTTAATTCAGTTTTGCAACATCAGAAATGCAAGGTGAATGACATATCACAGCATCACCACACACCAGCCTTCCTACGGGATTTGTTGAGTATTTGAGTCCTCAGATCTGAACATGGTTCCTCTCTTTCAATCCCCCCTCTAGGGTTCCAACAAAATGAATGAAGATCTTCTGCAAAGAATAAACAGTGCCAAAAAAATCCACTTGGTTCCTTGTCACTTGAGAGACAAGTTTGTCTTGCGTTTTGCCATCTGCTCCCGCACCGTGGAGTCGGCCCACGTGCAGCGTGCCTGGGAGCACATCAGGGAGCTGGCCTGGGATGTGCTGAGAGCTGAGCGGGAATGAAGGCAGGGCCAGTTGCAGGTAGGCCGCCCGCCTGTCCTTTCTGCCTATTCCCTGGCTGTCCAGGTTGGGATCCTCACTCCCCTCCCAGCTCAGCCACTCAGCCCTGCTGGGTGAATGTCTTCCACCTGACAATAAGGAAGAGAAAACAGGATCACATTCAGGCCAAAGAACTAGAAGGAACAGTACATTACAATCATTCTTTAAAAACTTAGATTTTTACTTTTTATTTTCTTACATTAATCTCTATAATTCCCCTCATATTTTTTCAACCAGAATTTATCGAGGCAACTTACTATCCTAAGGGGAGTCATTAATTATGTTTGCTATAGATTCAAAGGTAAAAATAGGGTTCAACTTCAACTTAATAAAATAAGGACACAATAGTAAATCCTAATGCATGTTTGTGTTTTGGCCAGATTAATTAGAATGCTGATCATCTTAATATCTTGGTTTTAATTATGCTTATTTGATGTTAAGATATTCTATCCACATGGTCACAGTTTTGAGAGAAAATGGAAACTATTCCTATTTTACAGAAGGTAAAACATTAGGCAGAGATTCTAGCTGACAGTGATACCATCTGTCAATAGAGTAGCCAGATTAGTGATACAGACCCTTTTCTTCAAGTTGAAACTTTTTTTACATTGCACAGTTGCCTGTTTCCCAATGGACAAGTAGTGTATTCCTTCTCAATATTCAGATAAGAAATCTGCAAAATTCTTCATTTTTTTAATGAGGCTATATGTTCATGCTATTTTTTTCCTTGTAGAAATGAAAAGTTGATGAGAAGTATATCTGAAAACGAGAGAGAGTAAAGTCAACCTCATCCTGGCTCCTGTATGTGGCCTCACGTGCCTTTCTCCACAGTTACTCAGAGACTTGTGGTTACATCTCTTCAGTGTCTTGCCAATGAAGAAATAGTATTTGCTATATGAAAAGTTAATTCCAGTGGCTACAGTTTTTATTCATTATTTGGCTGTGATCTTTGTTGATTGAAAATTGTGCACTTTCATGTTCTTGAAGTTAGCAGTTGTGGTTGGAAAGGCTTATTGAATTATTGTCCAGTCTCTGATCACGTGACTCGAAATTGTACCTGTGGTCTTTAAAACATCTTTTGTCATGTGGCTAAATGCCTAATAAACAATTGATGTACAATGCTACTTGGGTCAGGTAATGGTTCTGTTCTATGTTTTATCAAATTGATTCTTGTGATACAGATAACTCTTCAAAGTAGCCCCAACTATGGCATCCTTAGATACTTTTAAATGGCATTAATTTATTCAACAAGTGTTTATTGAGCACCAAGATATGTCAGGCACTGTTCTAGATTCATTAACATCATACACGTTTTGCAAGGACCTTAGACTTCCACTTCTAAGGAAATACATTTAGAATCAAGAAACAACCTGGATCCAAGTGAAGAAGGACTTTCACTAATGCTGTTTCCTTGTCTGACAAATCCATCCACTCTATGCTATCATGATTAACATGCAACTGAAGAGTGCTTCTGTAAATATAAATTGCAACTAAGATGGCATTTACTCAAACAATTTCCTTTGGAAATATTTTTCTTCTTTTAATTAATTAATTAATTAGTTAATTTTTGGAGACAGAGTCTTACTCTATTGCCCAGGCTAGTGGGCCATGGTGTCAACCAAGCTCACAGTAGCTCCTGGGCACAAGAGATCCTCCTGCTTCAGCCTCCTGAGTAGCCTGGACTACAGGCACCCACCATAACACCTGGCAATTCTTTTCTATTTTTAGTGGACATGGCTTCTTGATCTTGCTCAGGATGGTCTTGAACTCCTGAGTTCAAAAGATCCTCCTGCCTCGGCCTCCCAGAGTTCCAGGCACTTTCTACTTAGTGTTGGAAAGTCCTAGATTGATCTGGAGACAACTAACCGCTGAGATCATGTATCTCCTCCCTGAAATCCAGCAAACAGCAGCACTTTTCAAACCGGAGAATCCCATTCAGGCTGACCATACACTCATCAATAAAGGAGACTATGGAAAATCTCCAGGTAAAAAGGGGAGGGAGGGTCACAGGATGACCATGTGATCATCAGGAGGTTGCAATTCAAAGGAATTGCAGAGAGAAGTCCCCAGGGAAGGCAGATTCCAATAGCCCTGGGCTCCACGCCTGCCTGAGCTCCTTAACTGGGAAACCTGATAGACGTGCAAGTTAGAAACTGGTGATGTGAAGTTCGGGAAGCCTTCCTGTGAGAGAATATGTGGAGGTTGCCTGACGGCCTTTTGATCTAAGGATTTACAGCCCCAAATATCAAACCCTAGAATTGTTTTTGCCTTTTTTTCTTTACTGTATTTGATATCAAAATCTACTTCCTCAGTACCTCTGTGTTACCTGATATATCCTATGCTTGCAGTAAGTAACAAGGGAAAAGTTAATTAGAAAGCACTGTGAAAGCAAAGTACTTTCATCAACTGTTGAGTAAATTTCTAACTACCATTTTAGAGAAACCTGGGAGTGGCTCTCCAAAGCAGACGTGTGAAACAGGGGGTGGAAGAAAGCAGAGAAGGGAAAGAAAGAAAGGAGTGGGCTAAACTACAGAAGATTCCCAAAGTGTCCAAAATGTCCAAGTCAGATCCTGCCCCAGCATTTGTAAGAGTTGGAGCTATCTTCTGCGATTAGAGAGGAACCAAGTCACATGAGGGGAGTTCAAAGTGGAAAGACGTTTAGTGGGGAAGACTTATAGCAGCTGAGTCTTCTATAATTTGAGTCTTCACTTTAATTTGAAGTCTTCTCAGTAGCTCTAAAGAGGAAGTGACAGGAAAACAGATTTTTTTTTCAAGATGAAGCAAAACTTAAAAGTCAGCCTATCAGCAAGTAGAAAATATTTTCTTATAGGCAGTGAATTCTCCAGCATTGTGGGTGCCCAAGTGGAGACGGGGGTTGGAGAAGGGGTTGAGAAGTAGTAAAGGAAATTCTTCCATGTGACAGAAATTGGACTGAAAATTAATTTCTAAGCTTTCTTTTATATCTGACATTCTAATATTCTGCAAAAATAAGATCTTTTGGCTACATTTCTAACTAGCAAAGTTAAGGAACCTAAAAAGAAAAAGAGTAAAAGAAAACAGAACAACACCAACAAGGGCGGGTTACTTTTCAGTCCCAAGTTCTTTTTTTTTTTTTTCCTCTTTGAGACAGAGTCCCAAGCTATCCCCCTGGGTAGAGTGCCATGGCTTCACTGCTCACAGCTACCTCCAACTCCTGGGCTCAAGCGAGTCTCCTGTCTCAGCCTCCCAAGTAGCTGGGACCACAGGCACCTGCCACAACGCCCAGCCATTTTTTGGTTGCAGCCATCATTGTTGTTTGGTGGGCTCAGGCTAGATTTGAACCCGCCACCTTAGGTGTATGTGGCTGGCGCCTTAGCTACTTGAGCCATAGGCACTGAGCCTCAGTCCCAAGTTCTAATCAGAGCAATCTGTGTGGAGCAAAGGGCTAGTCCTGGCCATAAAGACAATACCCAACACGTGGTGGTGCTAATGAGGGGCAGGCTCCAGACTAAATGATCTTCAGACATCAACTAGGTTGACCCCAACAACTCTCAGCAAATAGAGCTGGGATGTGAACCCTGAAAAGCCAAATCCACAGATCCTATCTCCCTCAGTGCACCAGTTAGTCAAGGATGTACAAGAGAAAGACTACTAAGGCTTTCTGGGAAACACTTTACTTCTTTTTCTAAGAGAAATGTTCACGGGGGAAAGTCCTTTCTCACTTTGCCTCCTTCTTCATGTTGTAGATATGGTTGCATGCAACAGCTTAGCAGGAATTGTGAGGGCCATTTTGCAAAAATGAAGTGACAAGCTGGGGAAGGAAATCTACAGGTCAGCGGATGGTAGAATGCAAAGATGTTCATGACATCTGTGAATCACATCCCAGGCCTGGATTTCCTGTCAACCTCCAGACTTCCACTCTTGTTACCAATGAAGAGGTCCAGCTGCCGCCCATCAACCAATATGCAGAAATAGGGATAGGTCCAACAAACTTAATTTGTCAGAAGGCTGGCAATTCTGGAGAACAGTTGAGAGTAGCCTCTCCAAGACTGTTCTGTTCATTTCCAAAATCAGTTTTATCCAAAAAGGTTCAAAGCAAAACCACATTAACTTTTATTTTAAATAATAATCACTACAACTCAGTGACAATCTATTACAACATTTCAAAATCTAAAGTTAATCTTTTAGGCCAGGTGTGGTGGCTCACGCCCGTAATCCTAGCATTCTGGGAGGCCAAGGCGGGTAGATAGCTTGAGCTCACGGCAAGATCAGCCCAGAGCAAGACCCCAATCTCTTCCTAAAATAGAAAAACTGAGGCAAGAGGATCACTGGAGTCTGAGAGTTGGAGGTTCCTATGAGCTATGACACCATGGCAACTCTACCCAGGGCTACAGCTTGAGACTCTGTCTCCAAAAAATTAGTATCTTAAATCAATCCTCCTAAAGCAAAGACCACTTTGCTTTAACCCTTATTTTAAATGATCATCAGCACAATTCAGTGACCTATTACAACATTTCTAATTCAAAAGTCAATTTCTTAAACCAATCTTCCTAAACAACTCAAGACTGTCATCTTTAGGGTGGGAGCTAAATTTTCAAAACAGTAAGACTGAAAAGAGGTGAGGTCATTAAGCACCTAAAACAATCAAACCAGCTGTGTCATTTCTGTCCTAGTCTTACTGACTTTTATTATATGTTCTTTCACTCTGAGTGGCTGTTTTATTTTCCCTTACTGAAAACCCAAGCAGCTAATGGAGAAATAGCTGCTATTGTCTGAGACCTTGCTCCAGCACAAAGTATTAGGTAGTAATAGAATGCTTTTCAAAGCCTTCCAGGTTAAGTGTCCCTAAACAGCTCAGGGTCCTCCAAGTGCTAGCTGAGGGGTAGATCTGAGCTTTCAGATTCAGGCAGAACAGACAGTAGGTATCTGAAGTTCCTTACTTCATCTTTACAATGCATCCCAATTTTGCACGCTACTCAGTCCCCTCTTTCGGCCAGCGAAAAGCATCCCGTGGGGAGCGGGTGGGAGCTGAGCACGAGGGGGCACCTGCACTGTTCTGAGCTTACACACAGCGACTCCTGCCCGTAGCACAGACAGTGGGCTGTCTGCTCTCCCAGGAGAGTCCAGGTAAGTCACGATCTATCAGAATCATAATTTTCAATTCTCATCGCTTCGTCTTTATTTCGGATAACTTTAAAATATGAAGTCTTTATACAGTGGAACTACAACTTATTACTTCATGTGAACCCATCATTGCTGGAAAGCTAGCAGGCCTCCTCCAGGAGAATACCTGCAATAAATCTTTATCAGAAGATGGCAGGCCAGGGTGAAGGTCCCGGGCTAGGTGCCCCAAGAGCCCCGGCGATGCCCCAATCACGACAGCGGCCCGGCGCGTGCGCGCCCTACGCGCCTTACGCACGTACGCACGGCACGGGACCGAGCTCGTCAGCAGTGCGCAGGCGCACGTCCTTTCGCGCGACTTTTGGAGGCTTCTGTCGTCCGGTACTGGCAGGTCGGCGGTGGTGACGGGAGACGGGATGAGGTGCGGGTGTAGCTGACCCCCGCGGGTCCGGGGCCAGGGCGCAGGCGGAAGGGCCCGGTGTCGGGGGTGGAGTCTGGGCGGGCGGCAGCCTCAGCGTGTCCGTGCCCTGGTTGTTTCCTTGGCGCCTTTTTATTTTCTTTTCCTTCTGTTGTGGGGAGGGTGCTGGTCGGTCAGTCCTCAGAGACGCGTCCAGCCTTCAGAAAGTGGGCCGAGGCGGCGGACTGTGGGGACAGGCTGGCCGGCGGGGGCGGCCCGGGCTGCCTCCTTTGGCAGAGTCTGTTTGAGGGCGGGCCGGAGTCGGTTCTCCTCAGGAGTTCACCGATTCCCTCCCAGTGCGGCCCTTTGCTGGTCCCGGCCTGTGAGCCGAGGCGAGTTGTTGACCTCGGTGGTAAGAAAGAGTGACCCCTTCTGTGAGGGACCATTGTGAGGAATAATAATGGTATGTTGTGGAGTATTTTCTGAGTGCTGAGGGCGGTTTTGAGTGTTTCGCAGAATTAAAAGATCCTGTCATCTCAGTGATGGAACTGCGTTCTTTTTATAGTGAAAACGGAGCGATTACGAGACCTATTCAGGGTCTTTGCTGGCAGATAACAGAATCAGGACGTGAACACGGGCAGTCTGGCTCTAAGTCCCGTGCTGTTTTGTTGTTAGAATAGAGTTCTGTACGGTGTCTTCCACGTGGTAGGAGGCCTGTCAAGTGTTTTAGTAGCTGTAATGGATGTTGTATTCCAGGTGCAACAGAGAGAATTTAAATGTAATAGTAAACAGTTCCCACTTGCAGAAGCTGACTATCTAGTTGGAATGACAAATGTCACATTCTTAAAATCAGAATGCTATTAAAATAAAGAAGATTAAAATGCAGTTCGTATGTCAGTGCTAATTAACCATGGTTGTTATACCTAAGAAAGGCAATAAAGGTTAATTTTTTTTTTTTTCAAGAGATAAGGGTCTCACCCAGGCTGGAGTGGTCGAATCATAGCTCATAGCGGCCTCCAACTCCTGTCCTGAAGCAATCCCTGAGTTTCAGCCTGCTAGCTCTTTTAGTTTGTTCACCTGGCTTTTAAATTGACTTGGAAAGGATAAACAGGACAGTGACTGTATCACTTATCAGTGATGGCTAGTTTGGGTCATCCATATCCATATTTGTTGTGTAAATATTGCAAGGAAGTAAGACTTGGTTGATGAATATTGAGGAAAAAGGTGAGGTAGAAAGGAGGAGATTCTGGGAATAGTAGGCATTGAGCTAATCTTGGGACTGCAGATGATAAAGTAAAATGAAGCCATTGAGAGTAAGGGGATGATCATAATAAATGATGTTTTCTAAGTCACCTCTCTTTCCATTTCTCATTTCCAGTATTTCATAAGTGAGTTTAAAATAAAAGTTAAAATGGTATAGTGAAAAGGATGAACTGCTTCAGAGGAGGTGAGTTCTAGTTTTCACTCTATTTAGCTTTATAACTTTAAACAAATTATAGTCTCACTGGATGTTAAATTTTCTTTTTTTTTTTAACAAAGATTTATTAACACCTATTTACAACATGACAAATTCTTTGCAAGGCATTTTGGGATATACAAAGCTATATTTAAACATGGCTCTTGAACTAAAAGGAACTATTGCTTATTAAGCTATACTTAATGTAGAAAGTAAAATTCCAAATGCATGAGTTCTTGGTCTTTATTGTAATGCTTTTGGGAATCTAAAAAGTTTTACTTTGCAATGGGGATTTCAGGTAAATTCTACACACCTAGCAACATGATACATTGATTTACAATTCTGTTAGAATATAATGTAAAGTGAAGAAGCTTATAAATATAACTTGAGAGAGGAAATCTTAAGTAAAAACACATCATTTATCTATTTATTTATTTAGAGATAGTCTCTGTCACCCTGGGGTTGGGTGCCATGGCTTCATCATAGCTAACAGCAGTCTTGAACTCTTGGGCTCAAGAGATTCTCATGCCTCAGTTTCCCAAGTAGCTGGCACTACCATTGCCCATCACAGTACCCAACTAATATTGTTCTTTTAGTAGAGACAGGTTCTTGCTCTTGCTCAGGCTGGTCTGGAGCGCCCAAGCTCAAGCCATATGCCTGCCTTGGCCTCCCAGAGTACTAGGATTACAGGCATGAGCCACCATGCCTGGCCTAAAGTACAAGCACTTTACTAATAAACTTACTAACTTGTCCTCATTTTATTTATTGTAATAATTTCACTTTTTAATTGAAATTAGGAGACTGTGTGAGATTCTGGGGCATCCTGTTTTAGATGCTTATTCCTGAGTAAGTCATTAAACATTTAAATATGTCCTAGTTTATATTTAGGATTCATGCTGCTCAATCTGTGACCTAGGCTAGTAACATTGAGGAGTGTTGTGTACATGTGCATCATATCTGGAGTGAAACTGCTTGTGTCAGATTTCTGGCATCGTTCATAATTGGCTGTATGTTCTCAAGTAAGTTCCTTAACTTTTAGCCTCAGTTTCTATATATGTCCAACAGATTGAATAATGATAGTAGTTTTCAGATTATTTTCATGTTCATTACTTGGTTTGATTCACACAGTGGTTCCTCTCACTTTACAGATAAGAAAATTAAGGTCATTTATAGTAAAAGGCTTGCTTAAGATCCTTCATATACTTTCTCTCAGAGACCAGACTTGAACTTCTGGTTTGTTTTGTATAACTGTTGTTCCATTGTTTCTTATTATTGCTTTTCTTTTTTGATTAATTTAAAATCTTTTTTTATCTAAATCCTATCACTGTTTTCCCTACCCACAGAGAAAATTATTATATAGCTAAAACAGTTTAACTCATAAAAAATTATTAAGTCAAGTCTTTAATCTGGAAGGCTTTATATCAGTGTATCTTGAATACTTGAACTCTCTAGTTAACTAGATATTTCTCTTATATTTATGTCCTTATAAATTTACCTTATAGATAAAAAGCCTTATTACCTTTCTTCAGATTAGCAGAGATTTAAAAACTCAAATAAACATTTTTGTTTTCTTCTTAATACTGATTCATTTTCATTTTTGTCATTTGTTATAGAACTTTCTAAAATGCAGACCTCCACCTCTAGGTCTGTGCACCTGAATGAGTGGCAGAGGAATTACTTTACAATTACATCTGGCATATGTGCAGGACAGAAAGCAGATGCATACCGTGCACAGATATTACGCATTCAGTATGCATGGGCAAACTCTGAGATTTCCCAGGTCTGTGCTACCAAACTGTTTAAAAAATATGCAGAGAAATATTCTGCAATTATTGATTCTGACAATGTTGAATATGGCTTGAATAACTATGCAGAAAACATTTTAACTTTGGCAAGATCTCAACAAACTGACAGTGACAAGTGGCAATCTGGATTGTCAATAAGTAATGTTCTCAAAATGAGTAATGTACAGAAGATGATGCAAGCTGGAAAAAATTTTAAAGATTCTCTGTTGGAACCTTCTGACGCATCAGTGTTAATCCTTAAGGAGGCCTTTGTCTTTGATCTTCCTAAATTTAGTGTTTGTGGTGGTTCTGGAGAGAGTGACCTATTAGCTAACTCAACTCTTGATATAGGTAGGACCGAAGACTTCCCAGAGAGTAATCCTTTGAAATGCCATCAGAATGCCCAGTCACCTGTGGTAACTAATACTGCTAAGACTTGTCCTACATTTTCTGTGCCTTTAGGTGAGTCAGCTACTGCAAAATTCCATGCCACACCATTATTTGGAAATATCAAAAAGGAAAATTATAGCTCTCCAAAAAACAACCTAGGACTAAATATGTTCTCAACTAATCAGTCATATTTTTCTGCTGATTGTGAAAATCCACGGGAAAGGAAATCTTTTTATTGTTCTGGCACCATTGATGCATTTTCCAATCCAATACTGAATAAGGCTTTTAGTAGGACAGAAGATAATGGGCAAAAGGAAGATAGCAGCCTGCCTACTTTTAAAACTGCAAAAGAACAATTATGGGTAGATCAGCAAAAAAAGCACCACCAACCCCAGCGTGCATCAGGGTCTTCATATGGTGTTATAAAAAAGTCTCTGGGAGCTAGTAGATCCCGAGGAATATTTGGAAAGTTTGTTCCTCCTGTACCTAAGCAAGATGGGGGAGAACAGAATGGAGGAATGCAGTATAAGCCTTACGGGGCAGGACCTACAGAACCAGGGCTTCCAGTTGATGAGCATCTGAAAAACTTGGAACCAAAAATGATTGAACTTATTATGAATGAAATTATGGATCATGGGCCTCCAGTAAATTGGGAAGATATTGCAGGAGTAGAATTTGCTAAAGCCACAATAAAGGAAATAGTTGTGTGGCCCATGATGAGGCCGGACATCTTTACTGGTTTACGGGGACCCCCTAAAGGAATTTTGCTCTTTGGTCCTCCTGGGACTGGTAAAACTCTAATTGGCAAGTGCATTGCTAGTCAGTCTGGGGCAACATTCTTTAGCATCTCTGCTTCATCCTTAACTTCTAAATGGGTAGGTGAGGGGGAGAAAATGGTCCGTGCATTGTTTGCTGTTGCAAGGTGTCAGCAACCAGCTGTGATATTTATTGATGAAATTGATTCCCTGTTATCTCAACGGGGAGATGGTGAGCATGAATCTTCTAGAAGGATAAAAACCGAATTTTTAGTTCAGTTAGATGGAGCAACCACATCTTCTGAAGATCGTATTCTAGTGGTGGGAGCAACAAATCGGCCACAAGAAATTGATGAGGCTGCCAGGAGAAGATTGGTGAAAAGGCTTTATATTCCCCTCCCAGAAGCTTCAGCCAGGAAACAGATAGTAATTAATCTTATGTCCAAGGAGCAGTGTCACCTCAATGAAGAAGAAATCAGACAGATTGTACAGCAATCTGATGGGTTCTCAGGAGCAGACATGACGCAGCTTTGCAGAGAGGCTTCTCTTGGCCCTATTCGCAGTTTACAGACTGCTGACATTGCTACCATAACACCAGATCAAGTTCGACCAATAGCTTATATTGATTTTGAAAATGCTTTTAGAACTGTACGACCTAGTGTGTCTCCAAAAGATTTAGAGCTTTATGAAAACTGGAATAGAACTTTTGGTTGTGGAAAGTAAGTGGGGCACTTGAAATTAAAAGATGGCATCTTTGTAATACAGTCTTTCTCATTTTTTAGCACAGGAAGCTGGAGATTTCTTAAAATGTGTTTTTTAGAATATATTCTGAATTCTGTACCTCAAATAAGAACAATGTATCAGATTTTACAAATGATTGACATAGCCTAGTTAATACAAGTTTTTGTTTTCCACTTACTACCTGTGTAAGCCTATTTAAACAAAATGAGAATAAACTTTTGTTTCTAAAAAGTCTGTCTTTTGAAAGAGTGTAACATGATTAGTGAGCCCTAATTGAAACTTTTTTTTAGTTTAAAGATGACATTATATATGAGATTGTATTGGATTAATATCTTTTATTGAAGAAGGTTCCTTCTGAAGGTTATCTAATTCTTAATGTTGCCTAGTCTAGTGGTTTATATTTGAAATAGCATTGTTATTTAAATAGATTAAGATCTCACCAAGAGCTAGAGTGTAAGTGCCAAATTATTGCTTTCTTCTGCTAGTTTATAACCTCTTGTATGATTTTCTTTCCTTACTAGGACTAGTTAATGAAAGCATGTTCAGAAGTAGCAAGATTAGTCTGGGTATCAGATGTATCTACAGAACTAAAAAGTGAAGAATGTTGTATTTTTTCAGTGGGTATATGTTGTTTGACATTAATATTTTACTTGACACTACTTCATAGCCTGTAGTATTACTCTTTCAAGAAAAAATGTTTTCAGATTCTTATAAAGGATTTTTTTTTTTTTTTTACAATTTCAAAGTATTAAGGTGATACAAATAATTTTGTTACATGGATACTTTGTATAATGAGTAAGTCAGGGCTTTAGGTGTACCCATCACCATAATATTGTAGAAACATTAGAAAATATAATTAAAAAGAATAAAAATCACTTTTAATCTTACCACTTGGGAGGATACACTTTTAATACAGATTCTTCCAGATGTTTGGTTTTATGTAACAGTAGGTCTGTACTGTTCATCTTCTTTTGTAGCCTCTCTTTTAAAGTTTATTGCCATTTTCCATGTTAGCGTAAATGTCTACAGTATCTTTACTTTTTTGAGCACCTGGGATTCCCTTGTCTAGATGGATTATAATTTATTTGGTCACCTGCTAGAGGGGTTTAGGGCAGGACATTAGGTGACTTTTGTTTATTGTAAATAAAAATGTTGTATCCCATTTAGTGACTTCATATAAATTTTTGTAGTAAATCTTTAGCATAAAGACTATGCATGTTTTTAAAGCTGTGGCTTGCATTTTACGTTGTTGCTTAGAAAAGTGTCTGTGTAGAGTTTTCCTCTGCACTGAGTTAGAGGGACTGTTTACCTGTAGTGAGCAATTTTGGTAAAATTTGATAGCATTCTTTTTGTAATCATTCAATCACAAAACTGCTAGGCAGTGTTCTGGGTGCTGAAGGTACAGTGATCAAAGACATAAATCCTTGGTCCCATGGCGGCTACATTCAAGTTCTGATATGTACAACTTGAAATGGAATTTGAAACACTTTCAATAGGTAAATTTAGACAGTTTGTGTGCGTGTGTCTGTGTGTATACACTTTAAATTTTTATTCTTGGTCTGCTTTATATTTTTATGTTATTTTGAGAGTTAATTGTTTCAACTTTTAGTTTTTCCTTTTGAAATACATGGTTGAATTTTGTTAGAATTTGGACATTAAACTAATTTAGTTTTTAGTTAACATCTTTTCATATATTTTCATATTCATTGCTGTATCCCTTTATTTCTATGTAAACAACACTAACTTGAGATTCCTGGGTACTGATGCCAATGAATTCTCTGTAGATTTTCTTTCCTGATAATTTATTAACTCTCTTTATAGACCATTCCCTTCCCCTTGGGTTTTACAGTTACTATAGCTATTTAGATTAATCAGTGATTGTACACTTGGTGTTAATGTTTTACTTAACTCTGTAACTTGGGTTTAATGTTTATTATCATTTTTTTTTCAATTGCAACTTCTGCAAGGCCTAGCTTTCAGCTCCATTAACCACCAATCACAAGGCCACTTTGTGGATTGTAGTTTTGATTATGTGCTGGAGAGAAAATCTAGTTGGTTCAGCTCATCTTGGGTTAGGCGGAGCCCATGTCTGGTAAGTAGGGAAAATGACTCCTGAATTAAGGTCTACTCTATTAAGTAAGAATCTAAACCTGAAAGGAATAATCAGGATATTTTAAATCTGAAAAGAAAATTTAAGCTGGGGAGTCACTTGACGTTTGCTTCTGTATTATTACATAGAGATGTTCTTTCTCTGCCCCTGGTGGCTTTGAGTGTGTTTCTGAGGCAGTTGTATAGAAATTTACCGAAGTTTATATAAAAATATTTTTCTGTCTCTACATATGATTGTCTTGGTTGCATATGATTAATTCTCTCCTCTAAGTTGGTGCTATGCTGTCTTAGAGCCATTGTTTCAGAGATACAAATGCTAACCTGATTTCTCATGTGTTTAAAAGTTACAGTTCCTTTGTAGAAATACACATTTTACCAACACATGTCACTGGGTTGTGGAATTAACATTTAAACATTTTGGCAGGAATATGGTAGTTTATTGTAATTTATAATATTAGTTCTTTTAAAATGTTTCCCTTAAATATTTCATTATAATATATGGTCCTTTTTTCATTCTGTGGAAAATTTCTAATCCATGATCTCTCCATTCTTTTGAAATTTTAATTTATTTTCTCAATTCTAAAATATTGTCAATTTCTGCATTGACAAGTTGTTCTATATAAGGTAGAGTCATAGTATAAAGATCCAAACAAGCTTTTGAACCAAAAAGACCTGTTGTTGAATTCTGGCTTTGTCATTTGCTAGTGAGTGTCAGCTACTTAATTGTTAAAGCCTATTTTCTTGGTGAGTGAAAAGTAGTAAAATACAGATTTAAAAGGCCTGGTTCATGGTTGTTCAATAGTTGTCATCTTCTGCCTTGATTTTGTTTTTATTCAAAATGTTCCTTTGAAGGATCATTTTCTTTTCAACTATAGTAGAACCTCTATAATTGCCCACCTCCTTAGTTGGCTTAATTTTCATAAATGGGACATGCACCACATGTTCCTTATGTTGACCAATTTGTTGTAGTCCCTTGGGTGGTGAACTTACAGAGGTCCTATGCATTTCATGTGGTGTTCATTCTAGCTTATTCTGTGTGTGTGATATTTGTACTCATTGTTAGATATCAATCATGTGCCATCTAAATTTATTTTTATTATTTTTATTAAATCATAGCTATGTACATTAATGCATTTATAGGGAACAAGGTGCTGATTTTATATACAGTTTGGAATGCTTACATCAAACTGGCTAACATACCCTTCACCTCACTTAATTATTTGTTGTGTTAAGACATTTATACTCTGGCTCGGTGCCTGTAGCTCAAGCCACTAAGGCACTGGCCACATACATCAGAGCTGGTGGGTTCAAATCCAGCCCGGTCCTGCCAAACATTGATGACAACTACAACCAAAAAATGCCTAGGCATTGTGGCAGGTGCTTGTAGTCCCAGCTACTTGGGAGGCTGAGGCAAGAGAATCACTTAAGCCAGGAGTTGGAGGTTGCTGTGAGCTGTGATGCCATGGCACCCTACCGGGTGACAGCTTGAGGCTCTATCACAGAAAAAAAAAAAAAGATATTTATACTCTACTCTTAATAGATCTGACATGTAACCTTGCATTATGCACAATAGGTGAGATCCCACCAATTACCCTCCCTCCACCTGGCCTCCCCACCCCTCCTGCTCCTTTTTCCTCCTTCATTCTGGGCTGTAGTTGTGTCTTATCATTCGTATGAAAGTGTGGTGATTATATATTGATTTCATAATGGTACTGAGAACACTGGATATTTTTTCTTTCATTCTTGAGATGCTTTACTAAGAAGAATATGTTTCCAGCTCCATCCATGTAAACATGAAAGATGTAAAGTCTCCATCTTTTTTATGGCTGCATAATATTCCATGGTACACATAAACCACAATTTGTTAATCCATTTAAGGGTTGATGGGCACTTGGGCTACTTCTATGACTTGGCGATTGTGAATTGGGCTGCCATAAAAATTCTGGTACAAACATCTTTGTTGTAAAATGATTTTTGATCATCTGGGTATATACCTAGTAGAGGAATTGCAGGCTCAAATGGCAGGTCTACTTTTAGTTCCCTAAGTGTTCTCCAAACTTCTTTCCAAAAGGAATGTGTTAGCTTGCGTTCCCACCAGCAGTGCAGAAGTGTTTCCTTCTCTCCACATCCGTGCCAACATCTGTAGTTTTGGGATTTTGTGATATGGGCTAATTTTACTGGAGTTAGATGTTATCTCAAAGTGGTTTTGATTTGAATTTCTCTGATGATTACAGATGATGAGCATTTTTTCATGTGTTTGTAGGCCATGAGCCTGTCTTCTTCAGAAAAGCTTTTGTTCAAGTCTCTTGTCCACAGTGAAATGGGATCACTTGTTCTTTTCTTATTAATTAGTTAGAATTCTCTGTGGGTTCTAGTTATCAAACCTTTGTCAGAAATATAACCTGCAAATATCTTCCTCCCATTCTGAGTGCTGTCTGCTTGCTTTACTCACTATGTTCTTGGCTATGCAGAAGCTTTTTCATTGGATCAAATTCCAGTAATATATTTTTGATGTTGCTTCAATTGCCAGGAGTCTTCCTCATAAAATATTCTCCCAGGCCAGTTTCTTCAAATTCTTCCCTGCGCTCTCTCCAGAGAGGTAGATGTATGGAACAAAATAGAGAACCAAGAGATGAACCCAACCACTTACTGTCACTTGATCTTTGATAAACCTATCAAAAACATAAATTGGGGGAAAGATTCCCTATTTAACAAATGGTGCTGGGTGAATTGGCTGGCAGCCTCTGGAAGACTAAATTTTTTTTAGTTTCATGGAAAAATTCTAGTTCAGAGAAGGAACACCTTTCAGTTCTGTTTCTTTTTCTAGACTTTAGAGCTTTCATAGGCTCCAGATTGTTATTTTCACTTCCTCATCCTTTTGTTATTTTCTATTGTTATTCCCCAGCATTTTTAAGGGACACCTTATCAACCACCTCCAGAAGTCTGATTGAGATAGGATTCTATCATATTCCTTGGCAAAAGGACAGGTCAGGTAAGGATATATGTTTTAACTTCCTTTTTGGATTCCTAGTTCTTGACCTCAAATTGAGCTGGTGGTGAGCAAGCATCTGGAGCACATTTTAAGCAGTTTAAGCAGGTGGAACATTTTATAGGTTTGTCCCAGCAGCCTGGCTGAATGGAGGAGGTCTTCTTATGGAGAAAAATTGAGATTCAGGATTCACTTTTAATCTTTGTCCATAAAAACGACTATCTCTTCTAATGCACAATCAATTTATAATGGAAAAAGCATTAAAATGGATAATAGAAAACCGCCAGTGATTGTGACCTTGGACAATTTATACATACTCCCGAAGAGCTCAGTTTTTTAGCCATAAATATGAGGGAGTTGTACAGTCTTTGATGACACACCCAGATCTGCTGTTCTGTTATCAGTTACCTAAGTTAATTTATGAATTTGACAATTGGTTGTAGGGTACCAGGTACTGGGCACTATGCTGAGTATAAAACAAAATGTAATCCATGTAATTTTTTAAGTCTTAGCTACTTGGTTCATAGAAACTGAGTGCAAGTAGGTGAAGAGGACTTTGGTAAGGAGTTAAGTCAGCATAATGTATCACTGAATATATAAAGCATTCAGGGAAAGGGAAGAAGAACAATTAGGGAGTCTTCATAACATGGTCCACGTGAGGTTTTAGGCAGCATGCTGTAGTTCAGGACACTTGGATTTTTGGTACTTATGATGGTCCAGCTCAGGCATGTTAGTAGCCAGCAGTGGGTTTGCTGACCAGTGGGGCCTGCCAGGGTCAGGGAAGTTTCTCAATTCATTTCTCAGAAATTTCTAGAAAACTTAGGGAAGAAAGAGGCAAGTCCCAGTTTTCTCACACGTGGCTGGGGCAGGCACTCCAATACCACAACAACCTGTGCAGAGTCAGCGAGTCCAGAGCTGAGCCTTGTCCCTGCTTTTTCTCACTCCTACCGATTGCCCAGGACTGTTGGCCCCAGTTCTCATACTTTATGTGAGAAGCCTATGGAAGATTAAATTTATTTTTACTTTCATGGAAAAATTCTAGTTCAAAGAAGGAAAACCTTTCATTTCTGTTTCTTTTTCTAGACTTTAGAGCTTTCATAGGCTCCAGATTGTTATTTGTTATTCTGAACTGCAGTCCCAGAGAGATGCCCATCCCCTGAAGGTCTGATTCTTTGATGTCAGGATTGATCCTTGTCTTTGTATTCAGCTCAGCTTCCCCTCAATAAGCTTCTACACTGCCTTTTTTTTAGACGAAAATGTTAGTTTAATAAGGAAAGATATAATAGAGAAATTTCCATTTAAGGTAGTGAGTAGGCTGTACTAAAAATTTACCTTTCCTGGCCGTATGTAAAAATTTTCTTTAAAGTGAAAAGATAAAAAGAATATATCCATTGCAATGCTGGAAAAGAGGGAATGATGCCGTTTTCAAATATGACACTTGAGGTGTTTCTGGAAGTTTTAAGGCAAATGATACTGGGTTGTTGGAATCCCTGAGCTAAGTAACAATGGGCTATAGAAAGCCCTGCTGAGATTGGTTTTCTCAGCAGTGCCTGGGGTATACCCCTTACTCAGGTGGCAAAGAAGGGTATGGGCCAGCAGTCTGGTATCTGAAAGGATTGCCAATACCAGTCTTTCTTAGCATGTGCCCCACTGTGTTCATTTAGAGCTGATGGGAAATACAGTTCCCTAGATTGGGGAGTGGTGTACAGTAGCCTGGCTTTTGTGAACACTGGACTGAGAAGTGGGTCAGGGTGCTGGGTAACTTCAGGTTACCACGTAAAACAATGTGTATTACGTTACATAAGTATTTGATGAACCAGAGGATGCTGCCAATATACTCATTTCTGACTCACTCTATAACTTGTTACCTACTTCCTCATTCTTGGGGTCAGCCTCCCTTCCTGCAGTTCCTCTGCTCCTCCTGCTGGTACATATAGGCCCACACTCACACATGATCATGGCCACACCATGGTTAACACGTTCCCTCCCATCCTTTGTGCTGCTCAGCAGTATGAGGGGTACAATTGTTTTTTTTTTTTTTTTTTTTTTTTTTGAGACAGAGCCTCAAGCTGTCCCCCTGGGTAGAGTGCCATGGCATTACAGCTCACAGCAACCTCCAACTCCCGGGCTCAAGCAAGTCTCCTGCCTCCGCCTCCCAAGTAGCTGGGACCACAGGCGCCCACCACAACGCCTGGCCATTTTTTGGTTGCAGCCGTCATTGTTGTTTGGCGGGTCCGGGCTGGGGACTCGAACCCGCCACCTTAGGTGTACGTGGCTGGCGCCTTAGCCGGTTGAGCTATAGGCGCCGAGCCTGAGGGGTACAATTGTTAAGGAAGCTTTCACACTCTTGTGCTGAGCAGTTTTAAAGTATAAATTAGTTTTATTAGTCTCACTTCCCCATGTAAAAATCCTCTCATATATTCAATACCATTGAAATGAAAATAAAATCCAAGCGTCTTCTTAGAGCCAAGCATGATTTCTCTTCACTCTCCTTTCCTTTTTTGCTCCATCCCACTGGTCTTTATCTTTGCAAGGTACAGCAAGTAGGTTTCTCGTACGAAAAGTATAGTAGGCAGAATTCTCAAGATGTTCTTCCAAGATTCCCTTCTTCTAGTTCTATAGTCAAACACTGATCTAGGTACTTCTGGGAAGGGACTTTGCAGATACAGTATAGTTTCCCTGAATTATCTGTGTAGACCCCTTTAATCATAGGAGTCCTTTGGGAAGTATGTTGTTGAAGTGAGAACTACATGAGCCCTTAAAACCAGAATGTTCTCTGGCTGGTTAGAGAAGGGGAAGGCAGAAAAGGGAGTCATATTCTAAATATGAGAGGGATTTAACCCACTGCAGCAGCTCTGAGATGTCAGAGCCTGTGTAGCCCCCAGACAATAGTTGACAAACAGAGACCTCAGTCTTATAAGTACATAGAAACGAGTTCTACCAACAACCTGAATGAGCCTGGAAGTCTCCCCCAGTAATCTCTAGGTAATTTATTGCAGCAATAGGAAAGTAATATTGGGAGCAAGGTCTTGTATACTACCTATTCCTTGAGTTTGGAAATTTCTGTATAATCTTTGGTGGTTATGGTCTTATTCAAGCAGTAAAATGTAATTTCTCTAGGAAAGCTTTTCCTGACCACTGCCTGTGAGGTGGCCTCCACCATCTTCAAACATATGCACACCCATCACCATCACATTACCATAATTTTTTAAATTAAATTATAGCTGTGTATGTTAATGCAGTCACAGGGTACAGTATGGTGTTTTCATATACAATTTGAAATACTCTCATCAAACTGGTTAATGTAGCCTTCATGTCATTTTCTTAGTTATTAAGACATTCATACTCTGTTTTTAGAAAGATTCATTTGTACCCTGGTAAGATAAACCATAGAGGTGACCCCACCAATCACCCTCCCTCCACCCATCCATCACCCCCACCCCCATATTCTAAGGCTATAATTAGGTTATAGCTTTCCTATGAAAGCTATAAATTAGTTTCAAAATAGGGCTATGTACATTGGATACTTTTTCTTCGATTCTTGAGATGCTTTGCTAAGAAGAACTTTTTCCAGCTCCATCCATATAAACATGAAAGAGGTAAAGTCTCCCTCCATCTTTCTTTAAGGCTGCATAATATTCCATGGTGTACATATACCACAATTTATTGATCCATTCATGGGTTGATGGGCACTTGGGCTTCTTCCATGACCTAGCAATTATGAATTGGGGCTGCAATAAACATTCTGATACAAATATCTTTGTT
>NW_003852518.1:1030636-1044540 GCF_000181295.1 Otolemur garnettii
AGAATCTTGTTGAATATTTTCACATCAATATTCATTAGTGATATTGGTCTATAATTTTCTTTTCTTGTTGGGTCTTTTCCTGGTTTGGGGATCAAGGTGATGTTTGCTTCATAGAACGTGTTGAGTAGTATTGTGTCTTTTTCTATATTTTGGAAAAGGTTGAGTAATATAGGTACTAGTTTCTCTTTAAAAGTTTGGTAGAATTCTGACGTGAAGCCAACTGGTCCTGGGCTTTTGTTTTTAGGGAGATTTTGTATAGTTGATGCTATTTCAGAGCTTGATATAGGCCTGTTCAACATTTCCACTTTGTTCTGGGTAAGTCTTGGTAGGTGCTGTGCTTCCAAGTATTTGTCAATTTCCTTCAGATTGTCATATTTCTGGGAATAAGGTTTCTTATAATATTCATTAAGGATTTTTTGAATTTCTAAAGGGTCTGTTATTATTTCATCTTTACCATTTCTGATTGATAAAATTAGAGATTTTACTCTTTTTTCTTGGTTAGATTGGCCAAAGGTTTATCTATTTTATTGACTTTTTTAAAAAACCAACTTTTTGATTTATTGATCTGTTGTATAATCCTTTTGTTTTCAATCTCATTTAATTCTGCTCTAATTTTGGTTATTTCTTTTCTTTTGCTGGATTTGGGATCGTAATGTTCTTCCTTTTCCAGCTGCTTGAGTTGTCCCATTAATTTGTTAACTTCCTCTCTTTCCATTTTCTTGAGGAAGGCTTGCAATGCTATAAATTTCCCTCTTAGGACTGCCTTTGTGGTATCCCAGAGGTTCTGATAACTTGTGTCTTCATCGTCGTTTTGTTCTAAAAATTTGGTAATTTCCTTCTTGATCTCGTCTCTGACCCATCTATCATTTAGCATAAGGTTATTTAGCTTTCCTGTTTTTATCTGAGTCTGCAGATTCCTGTTGTTACTGAGTTCAACTTTTATTTCATGATGGTTCGAGAAGATGCATGGAATAATTTCTGTTCTTTTAACTTTACTGAGGTTAGACTTGTGACCTAAGATGTGATCGATTTTGGAATATGTTCTGTGGGCTGATGACAAAAATGTGTATTCAGTTTTGTTAGGATGAAATCTTCTGTAGATGTCTATTAAATCCAAAAGTTGGATAGTTAAATTTAAATCTGAAATTTCTTTGCTAAGCTTCTTATTGGATGATCTATCCAACACTGCTAAAGGAGTATTAAAATCTCCGACTATGATGGAGCTGGGAGAGATCAAGTTGCTCATGCCTGTTAGAGTGTCTCTTATAAACTGAGGTGCATTCTGGTTGGGTGCATAAATATTGGTAGTTGAAATCTCATCATATTGAGTATTACCCTTAACAAATATAAAGTGGTCATCCTTGTCTTTGCTTTTGTTGGTTTAAATCCTATTGTATCTGCAAATAAAATTGCAATGCCTGCTTTTTTCTGCTTTCCATTTGCCTGAAATATAGATGACTATCCTTTCACCCTGAGTCTATATTTATCTTTTAAGGTAAGATGAGATTCTTGTATAGAGCAGATATCTGGTCTGAGTTTCCGTATCCAATCAGGTAATCTGTGCCTGTTTAGAAGATAATTTAAGCCATTCACATTGATTGCAATTATTCATAAGCCTGGTAAAATTTTGGGTATCGAGTTGTTTGAAAGTCCAGTGGACATTTTTAATCTTTTGCCACTGTGGAAGTTGTAATTTGATCAAATGTTTCTGAGTGAGTTTACTTTTGTGGTGGAGGATTACACTGGTCATTATGGAGGATAGGTCTGAGAATATCCTGGAGAGCTGGTTTAGTTACCGCAAATTTCTTCAACATGTCATTAAAGTATTTAATTTCTCCATCATAAATGAAACTCAGTTTAGGTGGATACAGGATCCTGGGTTCAAAGTTATTTTGTTTTAGGAGATTAAATGTCGATTACCACCCTCTTCTTGCCTGAAAGGTTTTAGCAGGGAGATCTGTAGTCATTCCCTTTGTAGGTTTTGGTTTTCTTACATCTAGCTGCTTTTAGGGTTTTCTTTTTCATGTTAACTTTAGTGAAGTTAATTGTCATGTGTCTGGGGGATGTCTTATTCAGGTTGAGTCGTACTGTGGTTCTGAAGCTGTCTGCTATCTGAATTTCAGGATCTCTTGGCATATGTGGAAAGTTTTCTGTCATAATTTCATGAAGAAAAGCCTCTGTGTTTTGTGAAGCAATTTTGTCACCTTCAGGGATTCCTATAAGGCGAACATTAGCTTTCTTCAAATTATCCCAGAGCTCTCTGAGAGAATGATCCCTTTTTGCTTTCCATTTCTGTTCCTCTTTGGATGCTTGGGCATGTTCAAAATCTTTGTCTTCCATGTCTGAGACCCTTTCTTTTGCCTACTGCATTCTACCACCAAGGGATTCTACTGTAATTTTTTTAGATTTTTGAGGGCTATAGTCTCTTGTCTCAATGTTTCAAAATCTTTCGTGATTTTGTCTTTGAATTCGTTGAATTCTTGAGTGAACTTTTGGAATGCTCTTTGAATTTCTAATTCTATCTTTGCCTCTATTCTATTAATCTTATTTGCAATCCAAATTCTGAATTTGATTTCTGACATCTCAGCCTTCTGTTTATGAAGGGGATCTTCAGTTGCATCTGCCACATCCTTTCTTGAGGGGGTTGGTCTACTCTGGTTATTCATATTACCAGAGTTTTTCCACGATTCCACCCCATAGTTATTTCACCCCTTTTGGCTTTTCCCCTTGAGCTTTGTCAAGGACCCATATGGTGTTATGGACTAGAAGATTAGGGACCTGCTTGGTGTGGTGGGGCTAAGTGGCTCTGTCTTATTTTCAGCTGGTCTCTGTCCTACCCTAGTGAATCAGTTACTCTTGGTTGAAGTCTCAGCTGTGGAGAAATACCAGCAATTAAGTCACCTTGCCCCCACAAAGAACAATTTTGGCAAGGAAAATCAAACCTTCCCTCAAGCATACACCCAGGGTGCCATTTTGGATAGTCCTTGGGTGATATGTCCAGTTCACGGGGTCCAAATCAGTTGTCCCAGTCAGCACCAGTCTCAGGTGGAAGAGTTCAAAACGTCTCTGGCAACTAGATAGGAGGGGTCTGCTGGCAGCTCAGATATGACTCTAGTGCTCCGTGAGGGCAGAAGGACCCACCCAGCTAATGAATTAGTATGGGAAGGTTGATGCCACCTTCCTCACCATGCACCAGTCACTTGTAATCCCACAGGGCTGTGACCCAGTTCACTCCAGTGAGCAACTGCTCTTGGGGTTTACAACTGCCTGAATCACCGGAGATGTGAGTCTGGCAGGGGGACCCTAGGTGTTTAATATTGTCTGGGGCAGTTTACTCAGTTCCAGCCTCATGCCTTGTTTATGTTGCTGGCAGAACAGGACAGAAAAACTTCACAGAATTTGTTTCTGTCCCGGCTAAATTCCTCTGCAGGTCAGATGCTGCTAGAGCTGATACAAAACTTAGCCCTGGGCAGTAAGCAATTAGAGTTTACACTCAGGTATTAATTCTAGCTTCTGCCTGCCCACTGCCTTTGTGTCAGCTGTATTCCCTTGAGGGCTAAGTGCCATTATGATCAGATAAGCAGTCTACTGGTTCAGCCCCTCCCTGTAAGTCTGTGTATATTCTAGTCCCCATGCTCTGCCCAGGTCAGTACTGCTCTTAGGGCTTCTTTTTACTCACAAAACTTCCCAAATCTGCTCCGCCAGTGGTTGCCACTGGAGAAAATGCCCGGAACCTCTGGTTGCCCAGAGAGACAGGGCGTGTCTATTCAGAATGGCCTCAGGGATGTGAGCCTTTCCCACTGCTGCGGCTGTTGCTCTGCAACTCAGGATAGTGCAGCTCCTGGATGGTTTCCTCTCAGCTGACTGTCCTCTCCTCGCTCCCATGCCACAGAGTCAGCACAGACCAGCACCAGCCCTTTCCCACTCCACGCCCAAGAATCTGGACTCCATGGGTGGCAAACCTCCAGACCTTGGGGTAGGGGAGAATCCTGGGCATTCAGAGTTACAGGTAGAGAATATATACAGTTTTATATAGTTTTACAGTCTTATGCCTGGTAGGAGAGTGCCATGGCACCCTAGTAGGGGTAGTAGGTCCAGTTTTTAGGGGGTCTGTCCTGTGGGATAGAGTGGGAGGATGTTTGAACTCTGCTTGCTTGTTTGTATGGAGTAAACTGTGAGCCCTTATTGTGGGGGAGGGGACTCCTGTCCGTTTGGTGGTGGATTTTGTAGCTTTTGATTGTATTTGGGGGGTTGCAGCTTGGCTCAGCAAGGATGATGTGCGTTCTTCAATCTTCTCTCTTGGCTTAGCTCCAAAACATTGGCTTACTTGCTAAACTTCTGTCCTTTAAGTCTCCTTCTGGATGGGAAGGAGACTTAAAGGACAGAAAAGTCTGTAGAAAAAGTCTCTGTAGAAAGCTGGCTGCAGTCTGCCATTGCCTCTGCCCCTTAGATTTCAACTTGATTTTCTCTTCACTTAGTGTTTCTGTTGCTTTCTTAATTTTTTCATGACATCTAGTTATTTCTGATCTTACTTCTTGGATGAAACAGCAACTCTCTTCTGCCTGGTGCTCTGTGAAGGTGATGTGCTGTAACAAGGACTCTAAGCTCATCTTAGGCCTGGGATCCTGCGGATTCTTTTCTCACCTTTGAATATTTTATAACCAAGCCTGAAGATCCTCAGGCCAGAAACTTTCCCCAAGCCTCGGGCCAGCACCTCAGGCCCATCTGCCCCAGTGGGAACTGAGCTACGGAGGCCCCACCATAATATTTTAATTGGTAAATATCTCTTAACCTGAAGTATTTTATTTATGCTGACTATCTTTTTGTCCCTAACCCCTCTACACCCTATATAACACCCACTAGAAAGTTCCTTCCAGCCAGAGACTTGTATCTTCACTTCAGAACCACACAAGATTCACCCGACGTCTGAGAAAACCAATAGCTTGAGAGACACCCAGAGAAGAAGCAGAGAAATTTCTGTCAAAAACATTGGCTTTAAAATCTCTTGATCCCAGAAGACATGGCAGCCACAGCATAAAAGCACACAGCTATTGTATTAGTTTATGGTATAACAACATCACGATAAACTTAATAGATTCGAACAACACACACTTATGATCTTGTGGTTTCTAAAGATCAGGCTCAGCTGGTCCTCTGCTTGAGGAGCTCACAAGGTTGCATGAAGGTTTTGGCCAGGGCTGCAGCCTCATCTAAGGTTCAGTGGTGAGGGACCCCTTTTGCAGCTCATGTGGTTGTTGACAGCATTCAACTTCTTACAGATGCTGAGGGCCTAAGTTCTTGCTGTTTGTTGACTGAAGATTGCCCTCAATTACTTGGCCATATGGGGTTTCCAACCTGGCTGCATACTTGGTTCTGCAAAGCCAACAGAGGGGAGAATCTTCCAGCAAGAAAGACTTTATAATCTGGGATGTAATGACACATGTGACCCTCTATTACATTTGTTGTATGAGATTGGACAATTAAGGTCACAAACTCATCCTAGAAAAAGTGTTACATATCTCATAGTTGAATATCACTGTGGTCATCTTCAAAGCAATTTTGGAATTCTTTCTGGAATGGCCATCAGAGCTGTCATTGTCTGACAATTAAGTTTGTGAACCCATCCTAGAAAAAGTGCTTTGAAGGGTAGTGTAGGCACTGGCTTCAGTGCATAGCTTCCTGAGGGGAGTACTTTGTAGATGACCATAGTGATATTCACTAGTGAGGTAGGTAGCACTTTTTCTAGGATGAGTTCACAAACTTAATTTTCCCTGAGGATACCTTAGGCAAATGAAAAATGAATCAAGACAGTAAGTCAACAAAAGGAAAGATACAGGATTTAACAAAAAGATATAGGACTCATGGGAAAAGGAACCAATAACCCTTATGATCATGTCTAAATCATCTTTGATAATATATCAATGGCTGTGCAATTTAATAAAATTTTTAAATTTCTAAAATAAAAACATAACATTAAAAAAATTTCCCCACCCCTGGCCATGATGTAGATAACTAACAAGCTTCCTCCAAAATGGCTGGCACTCAAATGCCCAAGCATTCCATGGATGGGGAGCGTTTGTGAATTGATGAACACATAACCCTCTTATATAAAACACCTGTCAATTAGAATAAGTTGTCCTCTTGTGCTACAATAAGCCCAGTGCCACATATTTCATAACTTTTTAAGAGAAACTAGAAATCTAGACTTTTTTAAATAGAAAATTTTAAAATATTTTTACTTTAAAAAAATGTCTTACACTATAAGGTTTAATTAAAACATTTATAGATGCTGAATTCAGCTGATGGCCCTCCAGTTCACAACCACATTAAAGAGGATTTCTTAGGGAATGACAGTTTGGAGCAAAGTTTAAAAATGAGTACCTCCAACTAAGTAATATTCCTTAATCTTTCCCTTTGTGTGCAAAGACAAGCCTGTCTGTCCTTATAGTTTTCCCAGCCAACAGTAAGGCTGATAATCTTTTTTGCAATATCTGAAAAGTGTAATCTTGACACTCAAAGAAACAGAAGAAAATTTTTGAAATCAGAGGTCAATTTTAGCATTTCCAAGGTCAACTGTGGTAGATATATGCCTAGATGAAGAGTTGGTGGCCAGTGACTTCATATATTGCTAGGTATCACTTGTACCTCACATAATTGAAAGGAACCTGAAAAATGGCCATGCAGTGTGCAGGAGACCCTCGGGGCCCTTCCAGGACTCCCCAGCTCCTGAGACTTCTCAGCACTCATGTTTTTAAGACAGGCTTCATCCCTCTTGTTCTTTATGAATATTTGACTGTTCCCAGTCCTTTCCCAAATAGGCTATCATTTTGAATGGAAAGCAAGGGCCTGTGGAATGAGAAAAGAAGTGTGTCATGTTCTGGACAGAAGGTAGGAAGCCAAGGGGCTTCTAATCTTTTCTTATATTCCTGTCCCTCTTCACTTCTGTCTTTTTGAAGGCTCAGCCTTATCCTAAGCCCTAGACCAGTGTCAGCCAGGCCATGCCAGAACATACTAATAATAAATAATGAGACTGTCCAAAGTCCTAGGTATATGTTCACTCCCTTAATCCTTACAGCAGTTATAGAAGAGAAATGTAGAACAGAAAGTGAAATAACTTGACCAATAACTTGACTAGTAGGGAATGTATAGAAGGGAGAAAATGTAATAAAATAGGAAGTTGAAGTGGAAAAGAGATCAACAAATACTGGGTTTGGATTTATGTGGAACAGAGATTCTTAAATGTCTTTACTAAAGATCATAGGCAGAGTTTTCATCTTCTAGACCCAGATGTAGGAGTAAAAAACCAAGCTTCATTTAGTTTCCTCCTTTGTGGGAGGAGTGGGGAATGCTATTGGAATATCTTTCGGTTTGGTGTCTTTGCTTTTTTTTTTTTTTTTTTTTTTTTTTAGACAGGGGCCTCAAGCTGTACCCCTGGGTAGAGTGCCGTGGCATCTCAGCTCAGAGCAACCTCCAACTCCTGGGCTCAAGTGAGTCTTCTGCCTCTGCCTCCCAAGTAGCTAGGACCACAGGTGCCCGCCACAACACCCAGCTATTTTTTGGTTGCAGCCATCGTTGTTTGGCGGGCCCGGGCTGGATTCAAACCCGCCACCTTGGGTGTACGTGGCTGGCGCCTTAGCCACTTGAGCCATAGGCGCCGAGCTGGTGTCTTTGCTTTTAATATTCTTATTTGACCGAATAAAATTCTGACAACACTAAAAAGTAAGTAATTCTGATTTTTTATTGTGTATTCTGTTTTACTTGAGGGAATTCAGTGTACGTTTGGGTTAAGTTTTAAAACATATAAGTTTAGGGGCAGGGCTTGGGGCATGGAGGCTGAATGGTGGCCCCTGCAGCAGGCACCTGGTGGGGGTTCACAGACCAACATGGTGGGTGGGTGAGGGGGAGGTGGGGTCTGGCCACACAGCAGCAAGGCTGGAGTCAAGGGGCCGCTGGCCAAAGACATTGCAGGGGACCCTATTTACACCATCTGCTTTGTCCACTGAGCTTTTAGAAGAGTGAGAAGACATGGCATAGTGGCATATCTGTGATTACATGAAGCAGCTTCCCTTATAGCTCTGTGCTGTATATTTCCAGGCAGCTTTTTATAGTGGAAAATAATTTCATTTCTGTACATTTAAGGTGAAAATTGAGGATCTTGTTTCTGGAATTAGGGCTTCACAGAAACAGACTGGTTTCTGTTCAACACCCTCACATCTTGTTACCCCATTGTCACTACAGATCTGGACACTGACCTTTACAAACTTCCAGCCTTCATTGTTGGGCATTTGGTGCCATCCAGGCTCATTCTGTCACCTTGAAATCATGTGGTGTGGATGATACCATAGAAGTTATTTTTAGAGGAAAAGGTTCAAAAAGGATTTTTATCTTTACATAATTTGAAAGCACTATATATTGGGGGAGCAAAAAATTCTAAAGCTACATAAAAATAGAAATACTTGAAACAGTGCTGTTATTGATACATGTTTTCACTGAAAAATGTCCTTAAAGTTCTTGGTATGGAAGTCGAGAACTCACAAAGTATCATGTATCTAAGACTGCATTTTAATATATTGTGTTATGTTCTCATGCTCTATTTAATACTTGAGGTAGATGACTTGTGAAAAAATATATATACATATATATGTGTGTGTGTGTGTGTGTGTATATATATATATATATACATATATATATATATTTTTTGTTTTGCCAGTGTTTCACTGTCACCTGGACTAGACTGCTCAGCCTAGCTCACAGCAACCGCAAACTCCTGGGCTCAAGCGATCCTCCTGCCTCAGCCTCCTGAGTAGCTAGGACTACAGGCACCCACTACAACACCCAACTAATTTTTCTATTTTTTAGTAGAGATGGGGTCTTTATTGCTCAGGCTGGTCTCAAATTCCTGAGATCAATTAAATCCTCCTACCTTGGCCTCTCAGAGTGCTAGGATTACAGGCATGAGTCACCAGGCCCAGCCTGACTCTATGAATATTAATGAACAATCAACTGTTTTACATATTAATGAAATTAATTGAATTCAATATTAATGAATAATCAACTGTTTTACATAAAATCCTTTAGCTTAAGAAATTCAATCAGGATTGATTAAAAAATCTACACATATGTAATATTTGAATATATATATTCAAATATATGTATATGTCATATAAATTAAGATAAAACTTGTGTATGTATATGTTTAAACATCTGCCTAGGCTCAGTGCCTGTGGCTCAAGCGGCTAAGGCGCCAGCCACATACACCTAAGGTGGAGGGTTCGAATCCCCAGCCTGGGCCCGCCAAACAACAATGATGGCTGCAACCAAAAAATGGCCGGGCGTTGTGGTGGGCGCCTGTAGTCCCAGCTACTTGGGAGGCTGAGGCAGGAGACTCGCTTGAGCCCAGGAGTTGGAGGTTGCTGTGAGCGTGATGTCATAGCACTCTCAAAAAAAAAAAAAAGTCTGCCTAAAATGCAACTGTTAGTAAAATAGAAGTAAGACATAGATCAGAAATGGGATATAAAACTTCGAAATCATGATGGGGTGGGAAAACACAGGAACTGATCAGTTCAGTGGAAGACAGAAAAGACTTAAAAAAAATGGTGAAGGAGAACCAATAAAATCTTAATAAAGAGAAAATGTTAAATAAATTACCAGGGAAAGATTCACAATAAATGCAATGAATTCCTTGATTAATAAACAGAGCCTAATAAAATTAGGTAAAAATTATATTATCTTTATAAAATGAAACAGAAATTGAAAATAAAGAAATAGAAACAGGAAAGTGCTAACAAAGAGCAGGAACAGTGTTATTAATAACAGATAAAAGAGAAATCAAGGTAAAAAGCAAAGAACTGGATAAGAAAAATATGTTGATAAAAGTTACTGCCTTTAGGGGGTGACACCTGTGACTCAGTGAGTAGGGCATTGGCTCCATATACTGAGTGTGGCCGGTTCAAACCCAGCCCTGGCCAAACTGCAACAAAAAAATAGCCAGGTGTTTTGGTGGGCACCTGTAGTCCCAGATACTCAGGAGGCTGAGGCAGGAGAATCACCTAAGCCAGTGATTCTCAACCCTCCTAATGTCACGGCCCTTTAATAAAGTTCCTGTGGGTCGTGACCCACAGGTTGAGAACTGCTGGCCTAAGCCCAAGAGCTGGATGTTGCTGTGAGCTGTGATGCCCTGGCACTCTACTGAAGGTGACAAAGTGAGACTCTGTCTTTAAAAAAAAAAAGTTACTGCCTTTAATGCTAGTCACAAACCTTTACACATTAAGGTAAAAGCATCAAAATATAAACTCAAAATTTTAAAGTTATGAGAATACTAGCAGAACATTTAAAAATAAGGTTAATATTCAATGTTTGGTAAAGTTTGGATAGTAGGACATTGGCATACATTATGCAGAGAATGTTGATAATTCCAGCCTTTTTGGAAAGAAATTTGGCATATTTACCAAAAATGACTTCATTTCGAGAATCTATATCACGTAAAAAAGTCATTGAAAGATGACTACCCAAGGGACTGTAATAAACTGGTCAGCATACAGAGGTGGTCACATAAGGAATTAGGCCTACTACTGTGTGGATCCATACATGTGGTACATGACCAGTCTGTGAAAATGAGTCAACCAACTATGGAGTTTCTACTATACATAGAAAAATAGATATGCTAAATATCCATCAGTGGAGAAGAGTTAAATCTGTCCTAGAAGGTTTTCTGCAGTGGTTAAGAAGTCAACTAAATATACATGCACTACCAGGGAAAGAGCTCCAAGCTCCACACTTCAGTAAAATAAGCATGTTGCACAATAATTCATCCACAGGTATGAGTAACTAAAGGCACACACAGGAGCTCTAGGAGGCTATAAAATGACAGCTAAGGTGTCTACCTCTCTGGGAGGAGGAGTTAGGGGAGGGAGATTTCCATATGGGACATTGCACATACAATATAGGTGTTTTGATTATTTATAACAACAGTGTGCTTTTTTGTAATTTTCAAAAACTCAGTGAAATAGTATTTTTTTTTTTTGAGACAGAGCCTCAAGCTGTCCCCCTGGGTAGAGTGCCATGGCATTACTCACAGCAACCTCCAACTCCTGGGCTCAAGCGAGTCTCCTGCCTCCGCCTCCCAAGTAGCTGGGACCACAGGTGCCTGCCACAACGCCCGGCTATTTTTTGGTTGCAGCCGTCATTGTTGTTTGGCGGGTCGGGCTGGGGATTCGAACCCGCCACCTTAGGTGTACGTGGCTGGCAGCTTAGCCGGTTGAGCTATAGGCGCCGAGCCTGAAATAGTATTTTTAATACATTATTGATTTATTTATTTTGAGACAGTGTCACTTTGTCACCCTCCATAGAGTGCTATAGTGTCACAGCTCACAGCAACCTCCAGCTCTTGGGCTTAGGTAATTCTCTTGCCTCAGCCTCCCAAGTAGCTGGGACTATAGGTGCCCACCACAATGCCTGGCTATTTTTTGTTGCAGTTTGGCCGGGGCCAGGTTTGAACCTGCCACCCTTGGTATATGGGGCCAGCGCCCTACTCACTGAGTCACAGGCACTGCCCAGTGAAATAGTATTCTTGAAGGACTGAACATAGCCTTGAATAATTAAGTAGTATTTTTTTTCAATTGCAGCTATTAGGTTTTGTTGGTAAGTAATGGAGAGGCAAGTGGTAAGAATTGAGAGACCCTATTACGAATTCCTCCCAGAAAAGATTATGCATTGCATAAAGGAAATGAGGCTGAAAAGATGATGACCAAACAGAAAATGAATCTTTAAAAACATGTTGAAAATCTCCATGTTTTGCACATATATGAGATTGTATTTAGGAGTGAACCTCTCAGAATCAGAATCCATAGCAAATAGTCATTCATGCAACTCCAAATTGAGCAAAGCTGTTGAAATTGCTTTAAAAAGTAGCTGTGAGGCAAATATGGATCTCATCTGCATTTTAAGGAAGTGAATGTTCAGAAACTCATTTTACAAAGGAGTCTTTGAACTAGCAACATACACAAGTAACATCACATTTGGGACTACAGAAATGATCGATTCTGTTTTATTGGAGTGTAGGCACCAAAGAGTGCTGAGGTCTCCCATCTGGGAGAGTGGCCCGGCCATATACACGCTTCTGACCCAAGAGAACAATGCAGCCCCCAAATATATGCTAAGCTTCTGGAAGCATAATTTCACAAAATACTGAAAATTGCTGTAAAACCAGGGCATGATTGCAATTTAAGGGAAATGGTGCAGATAAATCTATTTTAATGGATAAGCTTGGTAGATGCAAAATAAATATATCAGCACTTCATTATTTATTCCTTTCAACTAGTCTATATTAAAGTGGAAAATGCACACAATATCCTCTCTACAATTGTACATATAGAAAAGAAAAAAAGAATCGTTTTCCAAAGTCATTTTAGTATTTTGGAGAAACTTAATCCTAGTGTATAATTAATTTCAAAGTCTTGGGTTTCTCTTTCAATTCCACTGCACAATCTATTGTGCACCTTTTTGTGCCACATGTTGCCTAAGCAATTAGGTTGCTCACTGTTGAATGGAGTTCACAGATTCACTTTTGACCAAGTGAGTCTCTTTTAACATGGTAGAGTCAGTCATTTTATTCAGCAAAAAATAAAGTTAGCAGGACTGGACAGAAAGTTGGTGCCTGACATCTTTGCCACACAACAGAGCAGAGCGGTGGGTAATGAGTCCAAGCAATGCTGTGCTACCTTCTGGCCTGGGAATTTGGGGCTTACCAGCAGTAATAGTAAGCCAGGCTTGTCTGTTTCACAATCTGCAACCATCAACTAAGAAGGGATAAAAGCTAACGTAAAGTTTATTTACTAAGGACCTCCTAGAATTATACCCACGTTTGGGAATCAAGTCATAGATATCTAGTCTCAGGAGTGGGGAAGTCAATACTGGTTGTATTAAATGTGCTAATTTGTATAAAACATAGTAGATACTTTATAATGTTCTAGAAAAAATATTATATATTTAAGAAGCACGGGAAACAAGCTCCCTGGAAAGTTGATAAATGATGTTATCAGCTTAAGATAATTGAACTCCTCTAATATTAGTTATTAACTTTAAACAGGAGAAAATAAACTGAAAAAGCTGAATTTTGCATGAGAAGCAAATACATATTTTTTAAGGTAACCATAAAAATATGTACAGGCCCCAGGGCAAAAAGTAAATCAAACTGGCTCTAAAATGTAGTAGAATTTAATCATCTTTGTGTTCTTTGTTTCTTTTTAATATTGCCTGTTTTATTTTGTTACAGGGATAACATTCCTTACTTTCTTTTCCCCCAAGACAGAGTCTGACTTTGCCACCCTCTGTAGGCAGCAACCTCAACCTCTGGTGCTCAAGCAATTCTCTTGCCTTAGCCTCCTGAGTAGCTGGGACTACAGGTGCCTGCCACAACACGGGGCTGTTTTTAGAGACCAAGTCTCAGTCTGGCTTAGGCTGGTCTCACACTTAAGGAGTTGAATTGAGGTGATTCACCCACCTCAGCCTCCCAGAGTGCCAGGATTACAGACATGAGCCACAGTGTATACATCTGAAAATATAGAGATCTTGATCAATATATCTTAAAACACTTTTTTCTCTTTTTTTTTACTTCTCTCCCTTCCTTTCTTTTTTGTATCTTTCTCAATACTTTTTGTTTAAATATTATTTGAAGCTTCTTGACTAGTATTTGGTGAAAAGGGGCTTTAATGTATTTTTTAAAGAAATAACTAGAACTTCAAAAAATTACCTTTATAAAAATCTCAGTTTAAGACTATAGTTAAAAATTAAGAATACCTGGGGCAGTGTCTGTGGCTTAGGGAGTAGGGCACAGGTCCCAAATACTGAGGGTGGCAGGTTTGAACCCGGCCCTGGCAAAAACTAAAAAAAAAAAAAAAAAAAAA
>NW_003852518.1:1044924-1056696 GCF_000181295.1 Otolemur garnettii
CTGGGACTACAGGCACCTGCCACAATGCCTGGCTATTTTTTGGTTGTAGTTGTCATTATTGTTTGGCAGGCCTGCGCTGGATTCGAATCTGCCAGCTTTGGGGTATGTGGCTGGCGCCTTAGCTGCTTGAGCTACAGGCCCTGAGCCAGGGAAATCTTAATTTTAAAAAGGGTTTAATGTATATGATAAATTTAATTATTATATGATCATTGAAGAAAATCTGAAATGTAAAAAATGTTTAAGGTAGAAAAATATATATACAGTTTCACAACTCAGAATGTGTTTGGGGTATCTCACTCCACTTACACACACAGACATACAGCATCATATGTTTTTGTGGCTAGAACTTCACTGCAGATGCAACCATCATTAAAACTTGGCTGTGCCCTTTAAGTAGAATTCCACATCCTTCAGATCGCTTTAAGGTTTCATAGTTTGCCACTGAACAGTGTAGCATATTTTACTCAACTAGTCCCCTGATGTTGGACTATTGTAGAAGACAAAATTCTTATAAAACTAGCAGAAAACTATATGGATTTAAGAGAACTAGGAGGCTGATAACTTTAACAAGACCCCCCCAGAAACTTATTTTCTTCAACACCCCAGTTACTATGGAATGTGAAGTGTTTTGATATGATAAGGATCAATAGCAACTTTATCATCTGGAGAACCCGCTGAATCTGAGAACCTGCATTTTAACAAGATCCCCAGGTAATCTAAACATGCAATACAGATTGAGAAGATATGGCTGAATGCATCAGAGGAAATGATGTAACTGGAAAATTCTGAGCACTATTTTAAAATGCAGTAGAACCGCTAAGTTGACCACCCAAGGGACTGGGTAGTGGTCAATATAGGAACTAGGCCTACTGTATGGATACATACATGTGGAGTGTGTCTGGTCTATAAAAATTAGGTCTATTTAAGGAGGTGGTCAGCATAGGGAGGTTCTACTGTGGTATAAATAGCAGCCTGTGCGAAGCATTCTTGAAATCATTTCAAGTCATAATATTGTTCACCAGTATATCAGGCTAAATTTAAAAAACTGGATTTGGGGTTTGGAACATCTCAGAGGAATGTCAGATTGGAATAGAAGGGGTAACCATCTGAGAAGTATATTTTTTATTAGTCTAATTTTCACACCTGTGTTTTATGATTTCTTCTGTTACTTTCCAATAGAAAGCCTCTTTCTAGCCAGGGATGAGATACCCTGTATATCTTTTATATTTATACTCTCACTTACCTTTTTGTCTACATATTCTTTTGTGTTTAATATGATACCAAATTTATTTTTTCTAATAGCTTTCCAATTGTATAGAATCATGAATTGCAGAATTATGTTTTTTCCTGTTTATTTTTCAGTTTTGTTTCTTAACTAGTAGTCATTGTATTCCTTATTGCTGCACATTCCCAGCTTTTTAAAAAATACCAGTTTTACTTAAGAATATCCTTGGAGAAGCAGTTGAAGTTATTAGTATTTTATAATCTCAAACCCTGAATGTGCATCTTAAATATTTTGTGAGACAAAATGGGAAGCAGACATACAGTGTGCAGATTCACAGCACAGCAGAGTTCTCCTTTCTCTGAGGAAATGCCTTTGAATTACAAGCAAAACTAGCAGCCCTTTCCATGGATACCACATTTACTGGACAGAATGACAGGCAAACTTATTCAGACTTGAGTTTTTGGCCAACATTTTCATGTAAGTAAATGGAGCAAGCCTGTCACTTCAGAGAAAACAACTGACAGTACTCATTGTGAAAAATACAATTTAAACTTCCAAAGAACAATGTGAATTATAGGAAGGCTTTCCTTGGCACTGTGAGCAGCTTCCCAGCACCGAAGGGCTTGTCCGATTTCTTTGGTGGACAGACTTTGGCCCCAGGACCCCTGCTTCCTGGCGTTCATGCCTCTTGTCTGCCCTTCTCCATGAATGTGGGTGGCACTTTGGACTTGCTCCTAGACAATAGCATGTGGCAAAGGTGGTGGGATGTCAGTCCAACCATAATGTGATCCAAGACTCAGTCTTGCTAGAAAATTTGCTCTTGCTGTCCTGTTGGGCTTGAAGACCGAGAGTTCATGGTGAGGGCTGAGTGGAGAATGGTCTCTGGTAGCTGAGGGCTGCCTTCACCAGCAAGCAGCAAAATCCTGAAGTTTCAGTGTGTAGCCACCCGCAAGTAAATTCTGCTAGTAACCCAAGTAAGCTCAGAAGTGGAGTCTGCCGGCTGATCTTCCAGCAAAGGATGCTGCCTGTTGGCTCCTTCATTATAGCCTGTTGACACCCTGAAACAGAGGACCAGGTAAGCTATGTCTAGACTCTGGCCCCACAGGTGCTGTGTTATTTTAAGCTGCTAAGTCTGTGGGAGTTAGTTAGTCAACAGCAGATAACCAGTACAGATTGCAGGCACCAGGAAGCCGACTGCGACTCTCACAGTAGCCTACACATGGGCAAGTTGCTTTGGAAGCAGGCCCTGTGGGGGCTGGCCTTGAATAGACTGTTTTTAGTTGCACGGACTTCATGCTGCCCTGCAGGCTCTGGCAAGGAGCAGCATATCATAGAGGCTGGAGGAAGGAGAATCTACTTCCACAGAGCAGAAGCTCAAGGGAATTGTCTCTTGAAGTTATATAAAAAGCAAACATATAAGGCAGTAACACAGCTCTATACTGAAAGCAATTTCCAAGCAAAGTGTTGAAGGTGCTGCTGGTTTCCTGTTACTACTTACAAGGTCTGACAATTAAGGTCTCCAACTCATCCTATAAAAAGTATTACCCACCTCATTACTGAATATCACTATGGTCACCTTTGAAGTCTTCCCTTGGGGAAGCTATGCACTGAGGCTGCCTCATCGTCTACCCTTCAAAGCAATTTGGAACTATTTTTTTCTGGGTAACCATCAGAACTGTTATAGTCCAGAAAACAAAAACACAGCATTAATGAATGTCATTCAGCAAGACACTGCCACATGTCAGCTCGAGCACAGCTGTGAGACACTGATGTACCAAGGTTATGGAACCTCATTGAGTCGTCTGCACAGTGTTGACAAGGTAAGCTCACAGTGGCAACTTAACAAACTTCATTGTCAGACCTCCTATACCACCTTTTGCCAAAACCTCACAAAGTTTACAATGTCAAAATACACTAAAGACTGTTTTCTGTCCCACAGAACCTGTCAGTACACTTGAGAGCTTATGGGAAGACCCAGGGTGCTGCCCCTCAGTCATGCTGTGGGGCCGAGGTATAAGGGATTCTTTCAGAAATGTGAGGGTGTGACTTGTGTTCAACACATTGAACACTTTGGCATCCACAGGAGGCCTGTAGAGTATCTGAAGAAATATTTTAGCAGAAAAACTGTCAGCTTCCAGGGGTCCTCAGACTTTTTAAACAGGGGGCCAGTTCATTGTCCCTCAGATTGTTGGAGGGCCGGACTGCAGGCCCCGGGACGAGTTGGCTTCTAAGCAGGACAGGCAGTGGCAGCAAAAACACCCAGCGGGCTGGATAAATGTCCTAGGCGAGCTGCATGTGGCCCCCCGTGGGCTGTAGTTTGAGGACGCCTGGCCTTAGACTGATGGGAACAGAGAAAGTAAAACAAGAGGTGACATCTGAATCTCTGATTCCACTGGCAGGAAAAATACTGATAAATAAAAATTACTGATAAATTCTACTGATAAAAATACTCACCTGCAAGGCTTTCACGAGGCTGGAAGGGTGGCTCAGGGGGCAGAATCAAGAACTCAGAAGGCAAAGCCAAGAGCTGCAGGGCAGTTATTCTCAGGCCCTGAAGCTTCGTCAGGAAATGCCCGACATGTGCTGCCCATTTTCAGAAGTGAGGTGGAGCTGTCTCCTTTGAACTGGCACTGGTTCTGGATGAGAACGTGTGCAGCTGTTATCCACTGCCTGTCCCATTCTGTGCATAGGCGTGGTGGGGCAGGTGACCCATCCTTTGTCTCTCAATCCGCAGATCCAGGGATGCTGTGCCCTAGAAACTGTGCTTAATGAGCTATACCTGAGAGCTGTATACGGACCTGGACTTGATTCACATGAGAGTTTGCACATCGGGCTAAAACTGAATGGGATATGACATTTGGGAATCTTGGGAGGGGGGAAGTATTTTGCAAGTGTGAGGAATGTGAACCACTGGGGCCAGAGGGTAGACTCTGGGGACAGACTCTAAGGTGGTCTCCAAGAACTCTGCCTTCCATTGTTTGTGTTTCCATGTAATCTTATCTTGAGTTTGAGACTCGGGACTTTATTCTGTCTTCCATGATTAGTTTATAGAAAGGTTGCCTCTTGCTCATCCTATCCTGCTCTGGCCCTTGCTCTGCTGGTCGCCAGCTGCCATGGTGGGACCTGCCCTGTGCAGAGTCCCCTGTAGAAAGGAACTGCCTGCAGGGATCTGAGTTTCTCAGCCCAATAAACATCATTCATCAGAGAAAGTTCTACTGGAGAATACTGATCTATCTATATGCAGGGGTCCTCAAACTATGGTCCGCAGGCCACATGCGGCCCGCTGAGGACATTTATACGGCCCGCTGGGTGTTTTTGCCACCGCTGCTGGTCCTGCTTAGCAGCTGACCTGTCCCAGGCCTGCAGTCCAGCCCTCCAACAGTCTGAGGGACAGTGAACTGGCCTCCTGTTTAAAAAGTTTGAGGACCCCCAAATAGAATGCATGCATCTGAGAGAGGCAGAGAGAAAAGAATGTAAGGCAAGGCACATGAAATGAGATGTGATGTGACCTCTGAACAGCAGCAGGGCTCTTCAGTCTTGCTAAATGCCACAGTGATACTGGGTAAATTTTATCAGATAACCCCCATAATCTCAGCAAAAATTTTTTTCTTTAATTTCAGATTGATATGAGGGTACAAACGTTAGGTTACATTGTTTGCATTTGTTAGGTTAAGTCCAAGTTGTAGTTGAGAGCCTCACCTAGGAGGTGTGCCATGTACCCCTTAGGTGAGAGCACAACCATCCCCTCCCCCATTTGAATTTAGTTATGTTTTTCTCTCGTGTGGGAGTGTAGTCATTCATCCTATTTGTTTCATATTAGTATTGAGTACATGGTATACTTCACGGTATTATTCAGATTGAATAATCTTCCTTCCCTACTGACATTTGCATTGCCTCTTTTTGCCAGTTTTAGGGACTTGGGGAAATCCTACCCTTTGGTAATTGGACTATTTTCCACTTTGAGGAAAAGATGGACTTGGGTTGCTGCCACTAGGAATTCCTGGCACCACGAGCTGTGGGGGTTCCCATAGAAGGATGCACTTATGTATAGCAAAAGCAATACCATGTCTGATGTGATTGTGGTGTAGGAAGTTGGAAGGATGCCTGCACTGAGGAAAGGCTCAGCATGGGACTCGGTGCAGTGCCCACCAAATGGCAGGATGCCCCTAGAGCTCCTTCCCTAGAGAATGGCTTGTGGGTGATGCAAGGGAGGCACACTACCCTCCACTCTCCCCTGACCGTGTGGGCTCGAGGCCCTACTCTGAGACATCAAAGCACAGCTAAGACCAAGCTGAGAAGTTTCACAAGGTTTGTGGAAATTTTTCATAGAGAGAAGTTTTGATTCATGACATGAAAAATAAGATGATATAAGACATATTACCCTTCCCAGAGTTTGCTGACCACAGACTCGATGAAGTCTCCTAGGGGGTTGCTGGGGAGATCCCAGCCATATTGCTACCAGCCTCTGCACTATGGAAGGGGCCCACCTTACCCCAGCCTCCACATGTGGAAAGCTGCCTACCCTAGAACCCAGGACCTTCAGCTTGTCCTCTTACTCTGAGCCCAGACCTAGTTGCCTCCTGCCCTCAAAGAACTTTCCCCCCACAAGAAAAGTCCTTCCTTCTCTGCTCTGGGGTGTCTGCAGCAGGAATAATCATCTCTCTCTTCAGGAGAACTCTCTACCCCAGGAGCCAGGCAAAGCCATGGTGAGGGCTGGAGGATGACTGGCCTTGAAGCTGTGCGCTATTTACTTTGGAGTGGGGCAGAGAGTGTTGATTGAGACCACCCCAGTCACATCTCCGTGCTGCCACTGTCCTCAGAGCAAAAGAAAGTTCTAACTCAAGTCATCTCAACATTTGTCCAAATGCAGAAACTGTTTCTGTTTCCACCTAGAAACTCAACTAGTCACCATTATGCTAAAAATAATAATGATAGCTAATATTTGTTGGATGCTTACTGTGCTGCAGAGATTTGCTAAGTCCTTTATACATGAGTCATTATTGACGTTTTGAAATGCAAATATCAAGAAATGTAAAATCTGCATGGACAGAAATAAATGAAAGCCTCCTAGCAACATGGGTAAGCTGAGCAAGTGAAACTTGCCCCAGTGAATCAGAAAGCTTGCTGTTGACTGTTTCTTGAAAGTGGAATAATGGACCATAACGTGGTCTGTCTCAACTTTCGTAGTGATCTATGTGTGCATTATATGACTTAATCAGACCAAGGTTCTGTGAAGCATGTACTATTATATCAAGGTATATGTTTCAAAGAGTTAAAACTTGACTCTAACAAACACTGGGCTGGTCCCTAACAGCTTGTATCAGCATCCTTACAGATGTGACAAATGACCACAATCACAGAAATCTATCTTCTCATAGTTCTGGAGGCCAGAGATCTAGAATCAAGTTGCCACTGGGCCTTCCTTTCCTCAAAGGCTCCCGAGGAGAGCCAGTTAGTTGCTCCTCCTGTTCCGGGTGGCTCCTGGCAGCCTCAGCTTGCAGCAGCATCTCTCCAGTCTCTGCACATGGGCTTCTCCCGAGGCTGTGTGTCTGTCTCATTTCCTATTATTAGAGTGACACTGGTCTTTGAATTTAGGATCATATTTTCCTGATATCCTAATCACATCTGCCAAGACTCTATTTCCAAATCAAGTCACATTCTGAGGATCTGGGTGGACTTGAATTTTATGGGACGCTATTCACCCCACTATACACGTAAGTTATGAGGCCATGCCAAGAATTATGGAATTAGTTAATGGGGAATCAGCAGGGTTGATCCATAGAGAATTGAGCACATGACCAGAAGGAAATGCTGTAATAGGTTTGCTAAATTAGGAACAAAACATATCGATGTTCTTAGGACAATTCAAGTCATAATTTGGGGGGTTATCTTCACTATCAGTTAGAAATTATTTGTGTATCTATAGGACAAAATATAAAAGCACAAAAGTAACTCTATCACATCTGGAGTTGAGTCAACCTTAATAACAAGCTGAACATAAGTCAATTCTCTTAGAGCAGGGATTTTCAACTGGAGAAAAGTTTTAGAGATCATTGATTAAATTCTTTTCAAAAGAAGTTCAAAGCACAGTAAGTATATTCCTTTTTCTACGCTTTGTTTTCTTTGCTCAATATAATTTAAGTGTGCCACAGAAGTCTAACTGTAGGTCCAAGTGTACCATGAAATAAAAAAGGTTGAAAAACACTGTTTTTGAGAATGAAGTAATTTGGGGGGTATCTGTGAGACTGTGTCCCATGTGACATTAAAAGGATACAACCATTCTTTCTCTTTTCTGTTTTGGATCATTTTCCTTAATAATCATTATCAGCAACTTACAAATGGGGGATTTTGTTACCTGACTATAATAATTGTATCACTGATTCAGCCAATGGACTCAAGCCTGTTCAAACCTGAGTCTGAATTTAAAGCTAAAATCCTCATGAAATATATTCCCTCCACTCCTAATTTTGAATAGTTGTTCATAATTTATTTTTATCTGTAATATTAGGAGTGAAGCAGAATAGAGGTTCCTAACATCATGACTGTGGGATATTTGTCTCTCTTTTTCCTTGGGAATTTGTATTTCATATTCATGCAAATAAAAGAAAATGCAACTCAGTTTCTGGCTTTAAAGTGAATACACACAGGAAATCTTGCATATATGTAGTTAAACACATATGATTTTGACTATTTATGAAAAATTCCAGGGCCAGTGCCAGTTGTGCTGAGGCATGGATTTTAGTGGGGCCTGTTGTGTGTGGCAGCCTGTCTCTTACCCCCACCCCCAGAAAGGTAACCCTAATGTTTACTAGTCATTCCTCAGGCATTTAATAGGGTACTCTTTGTAGTGGTATTTGTGAAGCTGCGGATTTGTAGATCTCCTTTAGCCTAAATTGCTTGTGAATATCAAGGGCTTATTCTACTCCATAACTGGTTGCTCACAAATTACCAAAGGTTATCACCTTGCTTTAATGTTCACATATTTTCAAGCAGAAGATTCACAGAATAGACCCAGAATTTTTGAATGTCAGGGTGCTTACCGATTCTGGTGATTCTGAGACTTGAGTATCTCCAATGACAGAGAGTTCAGTAACTTCCCAGGCATCGTGTAGCTGTCTTTCCTTGTGAAAACCTTCTCTCTAGTTTTCCTGTTCTTTTACCTGGGCTTACATGGAATCAGTCTCATCTGTTGGTTGTAATCATTGATGAAATACACACTTATTGACAACTACTACTATCAATGGGGATAGACAGATGAACTTAGAACCTGTCCTGAAGACCTCACAGTCGTCTGAGCCCAGCAGACCACGTGTTGAAGCCAGGGACGGTGTCTCCCCAGCGCTCTCTGACTAAGCACTGCAGTCTCCTCCATTCCTTGGCGTGTAGCAGGATCACTGACCTTGTGCAGCTGGCCACCTGCTCAGGGCACATTTATGACAAACTGAATGCCACCCTCCAGATATCCTGGTTTATCTCTGAATCCAGGCAGACAGCCAAGAGCCGAATGCTTGGGCTAGGTTTGACCCCTGTGTGGCCTTTTGTCATCAGACCTTCTGTTTGCCTGGGGCATCTTCCCAAGAGAAGCCTTGAGACGCTTGCTAGGCAGTAACTAGGAGGGACGGCCGCCAGCTATGTCAGTCAGTGGTCCAAGACCCGCTGCCCTGGTAAGCTATGGAAACTGCACATTTGCAGGCCCTGCTTCCAAGTTCTTAGTGAAACTAATTGCATTGGCACTGAGCCTGGGCTCTGGTATTTTTTAAGCTTACCAAATGATCTTGTTCTGTAGGCAGGGTTAAAAATTAGACTGTTACAAATATACAGAGTCGTTTATTTGAAATCCCAGGAAGGAAGACTTTTCTCATTGTATCCTCCTAAATGAAGAAACTCATGGAACCAGTGACATCTGCCAAGCTGCTTAGAACCCTAAGCCTCTGTTGTATGGGCGTGCATATGTATATACACGAACATATATGTGCCTTATTTTAATCATCTCTTCTAATTTATGTTAGCTGGTACTGATTTTTTAAAAAATGTTGTGTTTCCTTATAGATGTAGAAGAATGGTTTTTGAGATGTTCACTTATTTTTCTCCACTCTTTTTCCTTCTTCCCCTTCCCATAACAGGTAGCTAAGTCTCTCATTTTTGTCTGGGAGGATATTTAAGACAGGGCTCTTAAGTCTATTGAAAAGAATAGGCTGTGAGAAAAGAGTAGGTGTCTGAGGAACATATGAAAAAGAGAGGGATTCTCTCCTTCAGACCAAAGCCTGGGCTGGAGGAAGGTGAGGCAGAGAGGGTAAGAGGGGAGAGGAGGGAGCGGGAGAGGAAGAGAGTGGAGTCTGCTGTCCTAGTATTTAGGCAATGCCACAAGATGTCAGAGGGCTGGGGCCACGGGAGGGGGCAACTGTGCCTCTCTGATGATTCCTCACTACACATGACCCAGAGTAGCAAGGCCTAAGATTGGTGGCGCTGTGTAAGACCCCAGCGTGGCAGCCCACATGGGGTTTCTGAGGATGACTTTTCTTTTAGCTTCGTAAGATGAGGCCTGGAAACAAACTTAACATCATTCATTAGGAGAAAAAAGTGGAAAAAATAAATGTCATTTTATATGATATGATATTGAGGACTTCTATACATTTAAAATCATCTCAAAGGGTTTCTGAACTTCAGCTCAATAATTAGATAAACACAATTCAAAGTAGAAACTTTCCCCAGACGTGGTCTGACCTGCACATTAGCTGCCCGACCAGGGCACCATGGCAGTGCACACAGGCTGGTACAGTGTGTTGTCCTGAAGATCTCCAGGGAGGCAGCAACATTCTCAGAAGAACTCTCAAAAATAAGGTGCGGTTTCAAAATGATTTCATTCCAGTTAGAGATTTTAATTTTTAAAATAGCTTTATTGAGGTATGATCAAAATATAGTAAACTGCACCTATGTAAAGTGTACAATAACTTTTCGATAACTTTTAAATAAATATATACACAAGTAAACCATCACTACAATCAAAATAAAGTTCATGTCCAAACCCCCCAAATTTCTCCCACCCCCAATCCCTGGCAACCACTGAACCACTTTCTTAACTTAGTATTTTGAATAGTGGTGTCGCACAGCTGTGTTTCTTCGGTCTGACCTCACTGATTATTTGGAAGTTCCTTCATGTTATTGCTTGCATCAACAGTTGGTTCTTTGGAACTGAATATGCTGTGATAGTTTACCCATCAGTGTTGCTGGCTATTGGGGCTATTTCTAGTTTTTGGTATAAACGGTGCTGAATGATTAGTGTGATCAGTTGCCCCTTTTGAAAATACAAGTGATTTGTCTTGTGAAAAATAAAGGCATCTCCTGGAACAAAAAATGTGCTTCCTGAACTGTGTGAAGCTCTGGGGCTCCAAGTGTTGCGCTGTCCCCATGGCTTGTGTGCAGTTGTGAGTCTGGGTCTTCCTGTCTGTGAGCCCAACTCATAGGACAGGATTTAAATAGTGTTGCGGGTGCAAAGCCAATGGGAGGTTGAGGGGCTGGCTGAGGGAGCTGCCTTCCCCAGGGTGCCCTCCGTGGCCGGGCTCTGTGTCTGTCCTTCACCGTCTCATCTCAATTTTGCAGCCTCCTTATAAGGCCAAGATTATTATCACCCAACGTCACAGGTGACGCATGAGGGGCCACGGACAGTAAGTAACACTCCCAAGCACACCTAACTTACAGTTCACAGGTCTGGAACTTGAGGCCAGATCTCTTGGTGTCCAGTGGCCATTTCCTCTCATCAGAGTGCAGCCTCTCTAACCATCGTGCCAGGAGGGGACAAGGGGCCACAGAGGCAGCAGGTGAGGGAGCCAGCAGAAGAAGGAGTTCTTTCTGAACTGGGTTATGGTGCAGGCAGTCTCCTGACACACCTTGCTTCAGTCCTGGACGAAGCTCAGGAGAGACCAGCGTGGCTCACAGATGGGGAAGACCGGACAGCAGGCTCCAGGCCACAGGGCGGGGATGCCAGCACTGCACCTGCTTCTGCAGGAATCTGTTAACAAGGTTTATGGGAGAATTGACTTTTAGTATGCACAACAGCTGAATAATAGATTTCAAAGTTAATTTTGAAATTAAGGCATGAGCAAAGAAAACTGTTAAAAAACTTTTCTCTGGGAGCAACTTGGTCAGTGAGCCGGGTGAGCTTCCTGCCTTGAAGGGGCCTGGGGGCAGCACCACTGTCCTGCCTGCCTGCCCAGCCTGCGTCATTCACCACTAGGTGGAGAGCGTCCCTCAAATTTCCCTGGAGCTCTCTGGAGGCCCTGGCAGCCATTGTACCTTGACTTCCAAGAGAAATACTTTGAATTTTGACAAATTTTGAAGGAATTCCATCTCTGTTAGGCAATGTTTGGTCAATTAATTTGCAAAACAGCTCACATGTTTTGTTTATTTGTTTTTGTCTATATGAATACAGTGTACGTAAATTCTTTAAAATTTTTATGCTTAACTGATTGGGCTTTAAAAGTGCTCTAGCCTATGTTTCTACTTGGGAGATTCCAGCCCCATTCTTTTTTTTTTTTTTTTTTTGAGAC
>NW_003852518.1:1056789-1097887 GCF_000181295.1 Otolemur garnettii
GCCTCCCAAGTAGCTGGGACCACAGGCGCCTGCCACAATGCCCGGCTGTTTTTTGGTTGCAGCCATCATTGTTGTTTTGGCAGGCCCAGGCTGGACTTGAACCTGCCACCTTAGGTGTATGTGGCTGGCACCTTAGCCACTTGAGCCACAAGCGCTGAGCCTCCAACCCCACTCTTTACATGTGCCTACTTATCTCTATAGATAAACACCTGGACTCCCTGCAGTGAACTGTTCTCTCTTGGGTCAGCCAGATACAATGTGGAGATGTGGGAGGGAGGGAGGGATGAGTCTGAGGGACACGTTATCCACCAGGGTGGTCATCAGTCCTCAGCGCGCAGCACACCTCACTCACAAGGACGCTGGTAAGGGGCTGATTACATGGGCTTTTCACAAGTACTTTCTTCATGCATGTCATCTCATCCAGTCCCGAGTCCTCTGAGAATGTATACTTTTTTGTCTGTTTTTATAGAGGAAGCAGGTGAGCAGATGAGGCTCTACTAACTGTGGAGGTCCCCACCCACACCTCAACACATGCACAAAATACCCTGACATAGCTTGAGATTGGGTTGCGAACTCCTCCTATGTGCCCTTGGGTACAGGATGGGCTTAGCTTTCTCAAATCCTGTATTGTGCAGCAGGGACTCAGAGAAGCCTCCCACCCAGCCAGTGGAGGCCAGTGGAGGCCAGTGGAGGCCAGCGCCGGCCTCTAAGGAGAATCTGATGACGTCAGCCAGGCTGAGCACACTGGGGTTGGTCTTCAAGTGGGGAAGCAACCACAGGGATAACGGGAAATGGGAATGCAAATGTCTCCCGGAGCCCCGGACTGGCACACTATGTGAATGTGTGGAAATAACGGCTTTCACAAGGGACATTTCTCTAACTGCAAAGGAAATTAGGCAAGCAGTTTATTTAGGAGAAGCAGAAGCAAGAGGAAAGTGATTTGCCTTTTTTTCCTCTTTTTCTCCTGAGGGAGGATGATCCTGCAGAATCTATCAGAGGGTGTAGCGTCCTTCCCTATTTGGTGGGAATCCCACCCTCCTGCTACAGCGTGCCACAGTTTCTGTTTTGCAGGTCAGGTTGTAACTGGCAGGAGGGGACCGGAAGTCATAGGAACGCACCAGGGCCCCGGCTCACAGGGAGCTGGAGGGAGGTTTGGAAGGTTCCAGGCTCCGGGATTCTCAGTTTACAGGGAAAGGGGCGGCATGTCAGTGAGCACCATGTGTGCCTGCTCTAGACCAAGCACATGTTCCCAGGCAAATGTCATTTCTCTCCCAGGCAGAGTGAAGGGCTTGGTCGAAACAGAGGAAGTGAAAGTTGCTGCCCTCTTTGAATAATGAAGTCAGCCTGCAGGATTCAGTTTCAGGTTGGGCTCTACTGGGAACGAGCCAGGAATGTGTGGTTTGGTTGGGGAGGGAATTAATGTTTGCCAGGCACCCCCCACCACCACCCCCTTGTGCCGGGTACTGTACTAGACACGGGGGGAGCCTCAGGGACCAGATGTCATCGGCACTACCTAACAGAACCTTCTGCGTTGATAGAAATGCTTGTGTCTATCTGTGCTTTTGAATATGGTAGCCAGAGCCACATCCGGCCTACAGTACACTTGGAATGTGGCAACTGAGGGACTAGTTTCTAGTCTGTTTTATTTTAATGAATTTAAATTGGAATAGCCACATATGGCTAGGGGCTGTTCTATGGAGCAGCACTGTTCTACCCAGATGCTCTATCTGGAGAATATAATGAATACTGTGTTGAAGATTCTGGCATTGCCATGTCACAGGTCCTGAATTTGTGCTCTATTTTTCCAGGCATACGACCAGAAAGCAGGGCTCCCGCTGGCCTCTGCCAGGCGAGGCTTTCCAGGACTCTATATTGAATCCCTTAATACAAACGCACAGCCAGAAGGGGCAGTGTATATGTCCAGCGTGTGTCAGTCACCAGACAGTCCTTAGGATGAGAAGTTGTTTTCTTTTATGATGGGTCCACCTGCTCCTGCTTGTTACACTGTCAGGACTCTGAGCCTTGTGGGCCCTGGGTGGGGTAAGAGGTGCGACTCCCCCCAGCTGGGGACCTCGGGGGAAGGAATCCCTCAGCCTCCTTCTCTCCCTTGTCATGGGATTGCTTTTAGCATCGCCAGGGCAGAGGTTACTCCTTCTTCTCCAGGGCTGGCTCACACAGATCCTCATGCAGTGACTGGCTCAGTGTGCACTGGGATGATGCTCCATTCAACGCACAGAGAGAAACCAGTCAGCTCCTGCTTGGAGGCCTTTGGAAGGGAGGCCTGGAACTGAGAAACGCTGCCCTTTCTGGTTGACACTGGACATGCGGGACATGCTGCAACTTGAGCACAGTAGCTCCCCACCCTCTCGGATACAAGGGCAGAACAGGGGCCGCACATCCGTCATGTCCGGTGCTGCAGCCGGGCTGTGTATGATGGAGCACTTAGATCAGTGGAACAACTGACTTTGGCAGGCGAGCGAGGGGTTAAATGTCCAGAAACATTTATTGGACACCTGTTATCTTCTATTAGGTGTTATGCCTCGAGGATCTATTTAAAATGCTGGAAGGCTTTGTACGATCACTTGTGGATTTATTAAGTGTGGTCTTTAAAACATGGAGATTGTTGTGAGTAGGAAAGATTTATTTTACTCTAAGGTTGGTTTAAGGATTTTGTGTAATACAGAATGGGGGTTATGGGGATAATTCTTTCTGAGTTCTTGACCCTCACTTTCTCCAGGGTATTGGCCTCTTGTACTGCTGTGTGCTTGATGTTGGTTCAGATTAGACAATAATCTCTACATACGAGTAAGCATGGTGTGGCGGAGTCTCTTTCTCTGCTGGTTTCCCACCCCCAGTACTACTTCTCCTACCTCTGCTTTTCCTTCTGAACCACCTGCCCTTCTCAGCACCTTTCCCCCTTCCATCTTCGTAACTCAGACACTGAAGGGCACTGGCAGACTTCTGGATTGTCGCTGCCTTTCCCAAATCTTTTCTCTCTTCTCCCACGACTTCCCCACATGTATTATAAGCTGGTTTTACTACCCAGGTGAAACAATCTTGAGGATTCCGCTGCAAGATTCCAAATAAGTGAATCTATAACCAAAATGTCTCTATACTGTCAAACATTAATAGGAATGGTACCTAAAGGCAACAAGCTGTAGTGAAATATTTGGAAAACGGGATAATTTATTGGCTTAGCTAATGCTTCATCTTCTCTACTTTATTAAGATCTTAAATTTAAAATTTGTTAAACAAATGTATTAAATTTATTAAGACCTTAAATTACTCAACATTGGCATATTATACTGATTTTGTTACTGTAAGTTGCATTATCCCTGCTATCAAGGATCTATGGGCATTGTATGGCTTTTGGGAAAGTGCTTGTCATGTACAAACCTTAGGACCCCATCTTTGTAACTGGCATGACAAAACCTTTTGAGAAATTCAAGAGCATTTATGGAGGGTTCCTAGCGTAATGCCTGGAGCATAACTGAAACTCAGCAAATGCTAATTGATTCTCTTTCCTTTTGATTGAAGTTTCTAAGCAGCTTAGTCCAGTGATATTTTTTACCACAGGCAGACCTAAAAAACATAATTCCGTTAGTTTGGTACCAGAATGCCAACTTAAATATTTAGGACTCAGACCTACTCTGAAGCACCCAGGCCCTCTGTCAGGCTGAGGAAGTGGACAGTCCTGACTGTCCTGGGGAAGAAACCCTACTAGAAGGGGAGTGAGCCTGAGGCCCCTCCTCGATGCCCTGCGTTGTCGGCTCTGAAACCCCCTGCGCCACCGCTGTGAGCACCAGACATTCCCCTCTGCCGGTTGACTATTACAGAAAAGGCTAAATTCCAGAAGTCAGAAGACTGTTCATGCTGTGACCCTTAGGCTCCAGGGTCCCCCTGCCTCACCTCAGGATAGGTAAAGTTGGCCAAGTGACCGTGTAAGCTGAGCCTGTGTCTTTATCCATGATTCAGACCTGGCACTGAAGAAGGAAATGGCAGTGCTGGTGATGTTGCACCCCGAGGACAGTGGTCCAGGACCACAGCCAGGCCGGGGAAGGGTGGGGACAGATTGGCTGCAGTCCTCCACAACTTGTGGTATTTCATCCAGGAGTCTGTTCTGGACCATTTCCCTTCTGTGGTGACATGTGTATTGATGATGACTTTAAAAAGCGTGGTAGGGACTTTTCTGAGTTAACTGCATTTGTGGAAAGTTGGGTTCAGTAAGCTATGTTCCATTCTTCTCAAGGCCTTCAAACACTAAGGTACACTGGAAAGCTCCCAAATGGGCCAAGACTGTCTGGCTTTTCCCAGTCCGTTTGGCTCCATTCTCCATTTTTTTTTTAATATCATGAATAGTGGGTTTTAGGAAATGTGGCTTGAGGGTGACTCCCTGTGACCTTGAAAAGAGGCTCTCTGCTTCCCTGGCGTTAGTTTCACTACCTGAAATTGGTGATCGCACCCCTCTCCACCCTTCCTCAGAGGGCTCACATGTCCTTAACAGCTTACAGCTCCAGGTCAGGACTGCAGCCATCTTCTGCTTCTTTCCCTAAACACTGTTTAGCGTTGATGCCCAGATAGTCCTTCTTCAGCTGAGCGGTGGACCTCGTCCCCTTGCCTCTCTCTGCACCTACAGGGCCAGCAAGCCCTGTCAGCCCTCCCAGGACACTGTGCCAGCTCATGTCCTGGCCTCCCTCCTTGCAATGTTCCATGCCCAAGCCTCTGGACCACGTTCACGTCATTCCCTCTGCCTAAACGTTTTTTTGACACTTTTCTCTGCACAAGTAACTCCTGTCTTTCTTCAGCTCCACTTTACTGATTTTCTTCCCGCTGGATCTGCTCTTTGCAGCAAAGGACGTTGACATCTCCAACTGTAGGAGTGGGGCCCTCCATTCCCATGTGTAGTTCTATCATTTTTGTCCTCAGATAGTCTGATGCCCTGTTTTTAGGAGCATGCGTGTTCAGGACTGATACGTCACCCTGGAGAGCTGACCCCTGTGTCAGTACGCGATGCCGCTGTCCATCCCCCACCACGTCCCTTGCTGTGCAGTCTGCTTTGTCTGAGACTAACGCAGCCGCCCCTTTCTTTTGCGAGTGTGAGCCTGGCATCATTTCTTTCTCTACTTTCCACTGACAGTCTTCCTTTCAACTGGGATATTTAGAGCACTGACTTTTAAAGCGATTATTGTTGCAGTTGGATTAACATCCATTACATTTGGAATTGTTTTCTATTCTTTTGCTCTGTTTCTTTATGTTTTTTTTTTTTTTCCCTTTTTATCTTCCACTCTTTCTGCCTTCTGTGGCTTAACTGAGTATTTTATATGATTCTATTTCCTCCCTCTTCTCCTGTGTTTCAAGATCCAGCTGAGGTGCGTTTGGTCCTGGCTATGCGGTCAGGTAGCTCAGGGCCTGGCACTGGACACTGTGCCCCGTGTGGTGCTGTCTGTCTCTTCTATAGCTCCTTGGCCAGGCCTGGGTCCTGGAATGGCACACACAGGCTGGTTGACCTGGCCTGGTTTGACATAGGGCAGTGCTTGCCTGAGCATCACACCAACTCATGTTGTAAGTGTTTAAATTGGACGTTTTTCCAGAGGCCTCCTTGAGGGAAACCCCCCCCTCCCTCACACTAGCTGCTGCATGGCTGAGTGCCCCATGGCCACCCCCAGCCCTTCTCTCCATTTCACCAACCTCCCCCAGGACCACTCTGCCTGTTCCTTGGAGCAGCCCCCAGACAGAGGCCTGTGTGCCATGCTGAGGAGAGCACCCAGGGAGCCCCCAGCCAGTGTCCCATTGCATCCTGCCCCTTTATCCAGGAGTGGGTCACTGGCCCTGAAGCACTTGGGAATATGGGAAGGGGCTTCAGGAGGAAAAGCCTTGGGTCTCAGTCCCAGATCATTGTCTGGGACAAGATAAGATCTCATGGAGCCAGGAGCTGGAGCAGAGGCTCCGCCCCACTCACTTTTGTCCTTGGAGCCTCAGGCTATGTGAGATTGGCCTCTGCCCTCCCTGGAGTCACATTCCAGGAGGACGCAGACTCTTCATACCCCTCTCAATCAAGGGCTCCAAGATCACAGAAATCTGGTCTTAATAAAGGTCCCAGAATTAGGTCAATTGTCACAAAGGGGTACAGCAGCCAGGAAGGCTCTGTGGTGTGAGCATATTTGGGAATCACATGTGATTTGGAGGTTGGAAGGAGGCTGGGGGGGTTATTTGGGGTCAGGTCTTGTTGGAGCTGGATGCCAGTGTGGAGAATGTGGATTTGACCCTGTGGACAAGTTCTCCATACCTCTCAGGGGCATTGTGATTGTGGCAGGCCTCCTTAAACTGACTGTTTTTGTTTAACAAAATTAAACTGTTTTAATTTTGTTATCAATGGAGATAAACAAATATACAACTGTTTTCCCATGGGGTGGCATCAGACCAACTTCAAAAAGGAATTGTGATGCTTAAAGAGGTGGGACGTGGGTGTGGGCCAAGGGGATCCACGCAGGGTTTTGCCAAGGGCAGTGCCCACTATGGGTGGGGATGAGGGCCATGCCCAGAAGGGAGAGGGCCCTGAAACCACACGGCCTCCATACTCTGGGGCACACCCACCCTTTGCCCACAGGAAGTTAGAGGGGCAATGGCAATGAGGAAGCTGGCACAGGTGCTGTGGGACAGCAACGAGAGGTGGCAGGAGAAGGTGCTAGCACAGAGGCAGTAGCCACCAACACCTTCTGCGAGCTTGGGATCCCGCCTGGTTGCACTCATACAGGGTGGCTGGTGACAGGAGAAGGGCCCTCCTGGAAGGCTCTGGGCACACACGGTGGTGAGAGCCCATATGCATGTGAGTACAGGGGTGCAGCGGGCCAGAGAGAAGAGGTCGGGGCTGACTCATGAGGGAGAGAAACAGAAACCTTGGGACCATTCACACACTCAATGTCACATCTAGTTGGTTTGACAAAACATGGGAAAGAAGAAGTGAAATTAGTTAACTGCACCAAGATCCATGTAGTTCACTTTAGGGGACAGTTTTGGTACCAAATTATCCTTGTTATGCAAATTTCCTCCCCTAGCAGCAGGTTCCAGTTATGCCTGGGGACCCACGGTGGGTGCATCTGCTTCCCATGAGCTGACTCACTGAGTCACCAGGGCCAGCTGCCAGGGGGCCAGGGAACAAGATAAGAGCCTGGCTATGTTCCTGCCCCGGAAGGTGATGTGTCCTCCTGTGGTCAGCCTGGTTCTCTGGACAAGTGGGGTGTGCAGCCACAGGAGGTAACCAGGAATGTCCCCCTTGCTCCTGTCCTGCCATGTCAGAAAGTGGAGAAAATGAGGAAGCTTCACAGGGACCCTCCTACTTTTCTCCTTAGGAAAATGCAGCCAAGAACTTAGTATTTTAAAGGAGCAGGGTCCCACTGAGGTCTGGGCTGTGGAGCTGAGCGTCCCACTCCTCTGCCCACCAAAGGGCACCACACACACTCTGGACTCCCAGTCGGGGGTCTCCTCTCTGCCTCCTTGCTCTTTTGACCTGTTTTATTGGGCCTGTTTCTGGACCTCTCTTTCTGACTGTAGAATCCCTGGACACTGTACTCAGCTGCTTTCCTCCCATTGGGAACAATCGATTTCATTTCCTCTGCAGGCTCCTCCTGCCCCTCCCCGACCGCCAGGCTCCCCAGCGCTGTCCATGTCCCTCCCCTCCTCTCCTGTGGTGACATCCAGGCCTCTCAGGCTCCCAGACCCAGGTTCACAGGCCTCACCCCCCACCATCCCTATAGGGGCCTGGCTGTCCCACTGTTGCTTAAACAAAACTGAGCCCTCTGCTTGAAATCTTACGCCATTGTCCCTTTCCTCACTAACAGCTCATATAGGCTCTGGGGTCAATGCCTCGACTTTCTTCAAAGCACAATAGATTTGCTTTGTCCTCCATCTACACCTCCTGATTTACCTCCTGGTTTTTCTCCTTGAATCCTTTTTTTTTTTCAGCCAAACTGCGCTATGTTTGCGGTCTTAGTGCACAGTAGATTTTCCTGTCTCAAATGCCTGCCTTCCTACTCCCCTAATTTTGGTACCAATAACGGAATCATTCTAGAAAGCTCAGCTTACGCCAGACTGCCTCCAAAAAGCTTTCTTTACTTCTTCAGTGAGAAGTGATGTCCCTTCCGCTGGGCAGTTCCAACACTTTCTCCTGCAGGGCACTTTTCACTGCACCTGTTTCCTAACTGCCCTTGTGCTGGGTCATTGTCCTGGTGCTCACTGGACAGCAGGTGCTGTTCCCAGCTATCCCAGGCAAACCCAGGTTCTGGCACTTCCGAGCTCTGTGACTCCTGGCAGGCTACTACTCAGCTTTTCCCAGCGTTCGACTGCCCATCTGCAGGACTGGAGGTGACAGTGGTGCCTGTTTTAGAGGTACACAGGAAACACACACAGCACAGGCAGGCAGTGACACCGCTGACCACCTTGATGGCATAGAGCCTTGTCCCAGCGCACAGCCTGGTGCTGAGTGGTGCCTTCCGTTATGTGAAATCATGAGTGTCTCTTTTGCCAAGGCAAAAAAGATTTCTTTTATTTTTAACTTTTTACAGCTCTAATTATTCAACGAACCAGTGAATGATGTTAATTCTTCACCATCAACACTAGGAGCCAGGGATTAGATGCAGTGGGGACAGAGAGAAGGGAATGGGGTCAGAAAGTGGGTGTGTCTGGCCGGGATGCGGGGGCTACTCCCTCATGGAGGCTGGTGCCCCTGCTCTTATCCTGGGCCTTGAATTTCTGATGGTATAGTCATTGTGCTTGTCTGGCCACGTGTCTTTAGCCTTCTTGATATTTTCAGGGCTCTCCTGGGTCCCCTCATGCCTCGCTTAGCTTGTCTGGGATACTCTAAAGGGTCCCACAACCTCTTCTAGACATTTATTTTTCTGCTCCCCCATCCCTTTCTAGCTTGGAGTCACTCCTATGGGCTCAGCCTTCTCGTGTGCCTTGCAGGGCTGGAGGGACCTGAGTACTCCAGACCCTGACCTCACGCTCTGGGTCCACCCCACTGTACACCCTGGAGACACTGCTGGGTTCTCTTAGGGACCCACTTACCTAGGACGGGCCTTACAAAGGCGGGGCTGGGAAACTCATGATGTGATCTGTGGGTGAGGCTGGCTGAGGGAGCAGGCCAGGAAGGCTGCAGTGAGAGCAGGTTTTCGTGGGGGTGATATTCCCCCTCCTTGGAATTCAAAAAGGACGGGGTTGTCAGACTGTGTCATTCATGTGCATCAAATCCCACACCCAGCTAAAGAGGAGCCCTGCCCAGATGGGAGGGGAGCTGGGAAAAGAACAGGCCTGAGGGACTTGGCCAATCTGCCTCTGCTGGGCACTTCTCTCTGGGGGTCTTGCGCCCCCCACCTTACAATGGGGCATGAGAGTCTCCCCGGGCAGAGGTGAAGACTTGAGCTGATGCAGGATCCTGGGCACAGTGGCTGTCCAGGGGTTTGCAGCTCTCCAGCTACGCCTGCCGTGGTGGGATGGTCTCTGTCTTGCTTGATTGTTAGAGAGATGAAATAAGATAAGGGGAATGAAAAGACTCTGGAAATGCTGGGCCTATAGTACTGAGCCACCTTCTTCTCAGGGCTTGACAGATACTGAGGATTCAATGCTTGTCATGACCCTCCAGGGGGTTTGTGGGAGGGAACTGAGGTTCAGAGGCAGGCTGCATACTCAGTAGCACACAGCTTTAGCCTACAGAGAATAAATTCAAATCCATGCTCAAGGCCTCCAAAAAAGGGTTCCTGCTCTTAACCACCATGACATATGCTTGGGACATACCCACAGGGACACCTTTTCAGGGAAAGGTCACCATGTACTCCTGGCTGAGAAAATTGCCCTTTGTTTTGAAATAAGCAGGAAATCACTGGAGCTTTGTCTACAGGGTGGGATCAGTAACTTGGTCAGGTGCCTGCTTTAACAAAATCACTCTTGAGACCTCATGGTGGCTGAGTTGTACTAAGACGACCCAGGGGGCAGGGAGGCCATTAGGAGGCTGGTGTTGAAGAATGACCATAGATATTTTAGGTGAAGAGTCACTGTGGAAGCCAATGACAGCTGGCGCATGGTCTTCCCCCCCTTAGCAAACTGTGCAGGTCAGACTGAATTGGCTTGAGTTTTCCACTGGGGGAGACAGGCTGAGATCCAGATGGGAAAGCCAGGACAGCTTCCTCCACTGGGGGAGACGGGCTGAGATCCAGGTGGGAAAGCCAGGACAGCTTCCTTTCTGTCTCTCTTTTCTTGTCTTCTGTCTTCTCTGTAGCTGGACTTCAGTAAAACCCCTGGCCAGCCTCCTGGGAGGTGAGGAATGACCTGACTTGCAGGGAAGGGGCTCAGCCTTTTCTGGGAGTGCCTGACCTTAGGTGCTGCCTGTGGCCAGGCAGGTGGGTCTGTCCAATACAGGATGAGTGTCAGAAACCCCCTATGCCCACATATTCAAGCTGTGTCCACTAGGTTTTATGAGTAACCAACACTAGTATTTTGATTTCCCACTTTGTGATTCTTTTGTCTTGATCTGGGTTGTTTCAAACTTGGCAGAGAGGAAAAAAACTATTAATTATTCCTCCCCACTCAAAAGTGGGGTTGGGCTCAGGAAGAGCAGCCAAGTTGCAACTGCTGCAGGTGGAGTGGGATTGAGCGTCAGCTGAGCATGCCGTGGAGCGCAGGCTGCACACCTGGGGGCTGGGCTGCCTCAACAACTCCAGTTCCAGAATGTTCTGGAAGGGACTCTGGAACCTGCATTTCTAACAACCACTCATGTGATTCTGAGCCTCATTTGAACACCACAGTCACGGGAGATCGGCACAGGCATTGGCATCCGGGCAAGGCTGGAGTCAGGAGGAGTCTCGTGGCAGCCCACAACTGGGGATTTGGTTTGCTCAGGCTGGGTTAATAGTGGGAGAAGCCAGTGGGAGCCTGGGATGCTGAGGGCAGTGCTGGTGTTCTAGGATCCAAAGGGAATCCCTTTCCACCTCCTTAGAGGAAATTAGGGGTGCAGGATGTGGGAAAAGGCAGAGAACACAGATGCTGCGCAGACAGCAGCAACACCCTGGCTTTGCCCTGCACAGTCATCGCGCACCCACGGGTTGTTGCTCTGGGTTCTGGTGCAGAGAACAGGCCAAAAGTTTTCAGAATGATGCTCTGGGATCTGTAGGAATGGGGAATTCTAGATTCAGTTCCTGAGAACTCCTTCTAAGTCTTTACTGATGGCTTGATTCCTTGAGTATCTCTTTTGTGGCTCACCCCGTGTTGGAGTTGAGAGAACATTTAAAAAAAAAAGAACGATGTGACTTTGGAAACAGCCAAAGGGACTTTGTGCCTTGACAATTTGTGTCCTTTCCATGAGAATGTGAGGCTTTCTCAAGGAGTCCCAAAACCTCCAAGAGGTCTTATTTTGATAGAAAGTGACAAGTCTATTGTAAATGGGCTCCTAATCCTGATCTTCAGCTCCTAATTCCCAAACTCCACACTAACAGCTGAACTTTTATTTGTTTTTTCTGTTAACAATTTTTTTTTTTATTAAATTGCCTCAGAAACAGAAGCAAAATGCAGAGAAGAGGCTGTTTCCAGTGCCTCTTTAGCAGACCAGAAGGGGGTGGATGAATACCCAAGGCTCACAGCATCAAAAGACTATGTTGAGAATCATTCTCATGACCATTTAAAACATCCTATCATGGACCTTAGAATAGGTTTGGAAACTCTTATGTCACTGTGTCACTGGTCTCTAGGACCTGCAGGCCATCGACTGGTCACTATGTATCTTTACTGAGCTTCCCCAGGCACTGGCCACTGAAGCTGAGTCACACAGCTCTGCAGACATCCCCAGGCAAGTTCCTCATCCTCTTTTCCAAACTCCCATCCTATTGAATTACTTTTTCCTCTGTGTGTGAGCCCACATTATTTTAAAATAAGTATAAATATTCTTTATTCTTTTGCCCTGTGATTATTGAGAAATACCCAAGGTGTAGCTATAAAATGATGGAACACATTTTTAAATGGGTATATCATCATATATGTGTGTTTATATATGCACACACACATATGAACAACATTCTCCTTCAGTGAGGTGATCTAAAAAGGCTAAAAAGTTCTTCAAAAATGCTACCTTGGAAAAAGCTATTTTTGAAAGTCCTCTTTGGGTACTGACGCTGACATGAAACCCTACATACTCTGTCTCACGAGAGTTTCACCTTGTTTGGACCCAATATTGTGCCAAAAGAAGTTAGCCACCTCCCCTTATTTATTAGATCTTAACCCAAATGATGTCTGAGTATTCATCTGAAGGGACAAAGGATTTTCCCCATATGGAGGGTTTGCAATAGCTCAGCTCTGCACCAGAGCCAGGATGACTCTCCCAGCACCGGCACCCCTGGCCCTGAGCACAGCTTTGCAAATGATGACCCTGAAGCTGCAGTCACTGTCCTTTCACCATGCGAGGTGGGGGCCACTCACAGGACTTCTGAGGTGTGCTATGGAGGCTGGAAAAGCACTTCTCTACTTACACGTGCCCTCATGACTGTACAATTAGAATCCCCAAGCCCAGCACAGTTATAGATGGGAGTTGGTCAGTCTGTTGAGTTGAATTGCCATGCTGGCAACAACATGATGTCTAAATGATTTATTTGTATTTCCAACTCACAGTGCAACTGTCCCAAGGCCCATCTCTTCTTCCTCATGCTGGGGTTTAACTGCAAGGGACTCCGCAGATTCCTGCTCTCACGTGATGTGGACTGGATGGGATAGGGTAGACAGAGTATTTGTTCCATTTATTTGTTCTATGACTACAGAAGAAACATTTCAAAATGTGTACAAAAGGATACTCCTTCCCTCCAGTGGTACATCCCCTGTTCACAGCTGAACAGCAGTAATTTAACATCATCATTGAGGCAGACTGGAAATACGATTGTGATTTCTCATTTACAATCCTGTGCATTCACTTGCCAGAAGGGCAGTTGAAGACCTAACGCTGTACTGGGTACAAACAAATTCAACTTTAACAATCACCACACACAACATTATAAAAAAGTGTATTAGAAAGTATTGGAAACAAGATTGCATATTAAAATCTGGTTACCGTGTTCACAGTGAGTGCCATTGCACCAAAAGTATATGTGCTTCTTTTTTTCCTGATGCCTGAACATCTTAAATAAGTCTAATTTTGGTTTATTTTAAAATAAAAAAAAGAAATAAAAGAGAGAGATCTGGATATTAAATAGAGTTGACCATTCATTATTGCTGGAACTGAAGAATAAGAGAACACACTTGCGTCGTGACTTTGTATTAAATCCAGTTCATCCGGCTTTTGTTTTGGCAAGAAGAGGACGCTACAAGAGTCACAATGCAATCAAAACAGCAGGACAAGAACAAAAGCACAACACGGGGGGGTGGGGGACCCGTAAAATAAACCCACGTCTCAGGTAGCTCTCCTTCTCAATGAAGACTCTAAGATTTTATTATGTGGTTGATTCTAAATTTGAAATGGAACATGCTGGTAACTGAAGCAATTGGTGCTGGGACATGCCCTTTGGTGATAATGCAATGATTTTTAGTGACTCTGGAATTAGGACAATCACACCATCTAGGTACAAATCACAGAAGGAATGTGGGGCAAGGAGCAGAGGTGAGGCTTTCCACCTCCTGGGAATCTGGGATGTCAGGGAGGGAGAGGAATGACATAGTGATTTCTAGCTGTAATAAACAGGTCAGCCTGCTACTGGTGACCTTCCTGTCTCTGGTATTTATTTTAAGCACAATGAGGATGCATGGAATCGAGGCACATGGCAGTACACAGCGGTTCCCAAGACACACACTCACTCATCATACAACAGAACAAAAAGTGTGAAGTCATGCAAAGTCCTATTTTTACCGGCTAGGAGAAAACTTCAGCAACTTTTGGTACATAATATGGCCACCTTTCAAACATAACTTAATTACTTGTTGACATAATATGAAACCTTACTTTAAATACAATAGTCTCAAAGAAAAATGGTGTTACAATATAAAAACACAACCAAAGGTATGTAAATAGACATTATTTGGCTATAAAAGGGGGTGAGAAGAAAGGGCAAAGCATTTTAGAAAAGAATTCCTGGAGCCACTATTTACAGTTCTGGTTTAGGCTTTCTTCGAATGCCACTTAGATAAGTAACTCCCTCAACCAACTGATTCCATGGATGGAGGGAAAGGAACAGGGTAGGTGAAACTTGCTAGCAAACTGGAGACCTACAGAGATGCTCGCGTTGACGATGTTCATGAGGCGGATCTTTCTCTATAGTTGCATATTGAATGAAAGCTGTCCACGGCCCTTGCCCGCCCCCACCCCCTTCACTCTGCACATTGATGTGGCAGAGTGTAAATTTCTACAACTTTGTTTATTCCAGTTTCAAAATGCCACAGAATTCTGCAAAGGCATCTACAACTCAAGAATGGTATTTTTATAAAGTTCATCCCTTCTACAAAACTCAAATGTCCATAAGAAAAATATTTTTGAAGGCTGAAGAGGGAATAATTCATTTATAGAATTTATGATGATTCCAGAGGAGAACAGGTCAGGATTGATATTGCTGGCTGGGAAAATTCAAGTGCTTTTATTTTTGGAAGGCTTCCCAGGCCCTTTGATTGGTTTATAATTCATTCAGATCAGTGGTTCTCCACCAGGAGTGATCTCCCTCCACCAGGGGACAACACCACCTGGGGCTGCTACTATTGTCTGTTGGGAAGCAGCCAGGGATGTTGGTAGGAATCCCAGGGTGTACAGAAGAGATCCCCCCATGATAAACGACTCAGCTCAGCATGTCAACAGTGTTGAGACTAAGAACCCCAGGTTTAGATCACAGGATGAAATAGATGTTTATGTCCAATTTACCTTCTGTTTCTCCATATTTACCTTGGGACAGTTTTCACAAAGACAAGTACCATAAATATTTGAAACTGTATATTCTTCTTTGGTTGAGAGTAAAGACATTAATGATAGGACTGAGGTGGAGGAACACCCTTCCTGCTTGGGGCTAGAATCCCTGCTTGGGCCTCTTAGCGTGGAGAGGCAGAGTTCTCACCTCCAGCACCTCCTGCTCTGTCCCAGGAGACCTGCTGGCACTAGTCTGGATTGGTCAGTTTCTCTGCAAATTCCAATATCCTTCAGCAATAAAGGCTACAGAACCACTCATCCTGTTATGTGTGGACATACACGCGGCTTTGTCTGCTTGGTAAATGGTGTCAACATATTTGAAAGTTTAGCTTCAAACCAGTGAGTTCTGTGTTAGTGATGGAGATACTGGCTTCACATATATCATTGATCTAAAAATTAAGCATCATTCTTAGTCATTTTATGGATTTTAAAACAAGAATAACAGACATTGAGTGTAGGGAAAGAAATTTACTAATGCTAAGAAATCCAAGCCTGTAGCTATAAACATATATAATTAAAATGAGAGCTAGGATTCAGGGCTTGGGTAGAACCAGGCAGGGAAGGAAGAGAGAACCAGCTGCCGTTCATGAGAAACGAGTGTACAATTTGGAATGAAGCTTTGGTTTCTGAGGAATTTTACTGTCTGAGTGGTTCAAAAAGAATTAAGGTCCGAATTTCAGGACTGGTGTTTAAAATGTAGTGATAGACTTTTTTGGCTATTAAAAGCACAGGAATGAAAAAGCAGGAAAACCGGGCTCTCCAGATACATCCCCAGGAAGACTGGATTCATCCCCCCTGGCCACAAGCCTAAGAAGGCCCAGCCTCACTCCAGCGTGCTCCGCAAAGCCTGGGATTCAGGCCCTGACACCCTACTCTTTGCCCAGTGCAGCCCAACAGACACTACTTCCCCAAACAATTTATTTTCCTGCACAGAGTATGACTTGAAATAGTATTTTCTTTCAAAAAGTGCAGGCTTTCTGCTCTAGATGTGTGAGGCCCACTCAGCTGCTGGTCTTGCTGCATCCAGACCACTCAGGCAGTCACACACCTGTCCTGTTTGCGCACCTGCAGGGACACACTTCGGGACACACTTGCTGGATGCACCTGGTGTACAAACTCCTTCCCAGGTTTTTGGCCTGTTTTATATAATTCTCAGAACACTTCTTAGACTAATTATTTAGAGAAGGAGATTCTAGGAAGGAACAGGGCAGGGGTTGTCGCTAGCTCTAAGAGACAGCAGTTCTGGGTGCTCCGGTGTCACCCTGCCGCTACAATAAAAACTTCCTTGTTTCCAAAAGCAAATCAGAACCGCGACCAAGTTAGGAAACAGAAAAAACAAACAAACAAACAAAAAAAATCCCAATAAATGAAAACACAACATCCGCCGGTGCAGCCGGGGGCTGTCGCGGAGGGAGAGGGCGGCGTCCTGTGCCCCCTTAGCTCATGTGGAAGCGGTGCTCCCCCCGCGTTATGTGCGACGAGAACTCGTAGCGGTCCTGGCTGTGGTAGCCGCACATGTTGCACTCAAAAGGGTCGCGGAAGCCGTGGCAGCCCATGTGGATGGTGTACATGACGTGGTCGAGGAAGAGCACGCGGCAGTGTTCGCACTTGTACACCTTCATCTGCTCGCCGCTCATGCTCACCACCCGCAGCGCGTCCTGCGAGCTCTCCGCCGCGCGCAGCAGCTCGTAGGCGCGGTGCTCGTCCTTGAGGGCCAGCCCGTTGCGCGCGTGCGGGTTGATGTGGTTGGTCAGGTAGATGAGGCCTCCGCGCTGCTCCTCCGTGTTGCTCTCGGTGTCCGTGGAGTCTTGGCAGCTGTTGCTCGGGGACGCCTCCCGCTCTGAGGCCACCGACTTGGCCTTGGAGAGCAGCAGCAGGTTCTCCACGGCGCTGTCCTGCGCCCCGTGGTTGGGCCGCGGGGTGCCCTCGGTGGGGGGCTTGTGCAGCTGGTACATGGGACTGATGCCGGGGACCACCTCGGAGCCGCCCGGGGGCGTCTGCACCAGGGGGCGCAGGGACTCGGCCCCCAGGTAGCTGATGGCATTGTTGATGGCTTGGTCCATCACGTGAGACTTCATCATCTCGTTGTCCTTCTCGTAGCTGGCGCTGCTGTCGTAGGCCATGTCCGACATGCACTTGTCCCCTGTGGGAAGCAGGTGACAGTGAGTGAGGCTAGTCACCGTCCAGCCCCACACTGCAACTGCTGATCTGCACCTAGGGAGGGGCAGGCACCGCCTGGGAGGGGGAGGGCACAAGTCTGTCCCGCGGGCACCTGGCCAGGGACGTACCTGCTGGGGACACTTTAAGGAATTTGACCGGATAAATACTTAAAAGAATAGGGGAACCAGAATGCTGGTGCCAATCTAAACAATGCACATTTAAATGGCCAAAAACCAATACTCATGCTTTTTATTAAGGATGCTGTAATTCAACATTATTATCTTTAATTATATTATTTAATTTAACTTTATACTATTTTAAGTTCATTTAACATTTTAAATGATGTATTTCAGTAGAATGTTGTTACAACAAGTGGGTAATTTATCACACATTTATGTAACTAAAATACACAATGTTTATATTATCATTCATAATAATATGCCTTATGGGTATTTAAAATAGTATTATGTGATATAATGTGAAATTAATAATTCAGTAGTCTAGAATAAAATTCAACTGAAATATAGGATGACTGTGTATTTATAATAAAATTACATATTTCTTACAAATAACACAAAGGTAAATGGTCTCTAATTTACAATGAGAATAGAAAGGATACTCAGACTTAAAAAATAGTTCTCTAAAGTTGTTAGCACAGAAACATATGGTAGAAAGTAGGAGGCAAAACAAGGAAGCTACTTATTTTAAAAAGGTATTGATAATGGATGATGTGCAAGAAACTAGGGCTGAGGACCACCCAACAGGGATTGGGGGCTGCCCTCAAGAAACTGAAGATCTGATATCAGTTTGTAGGAGTAGATGAGCTGTCCTCAGGATGCATTAATGACACCAGGCAGGCTTTTTCTGTTTTTGTGTCCAGGTGCTAAATGTCTTTTTACACTAATCCCAGAGAGAATGAACCCATTCTGGTTTGTACCCCAGTCTGTCCTATCAAACCTCAGCAAGCAGAGGAGTGGACTGGACTGTGTGGCTAGATTTGTTGTGTATAGAAGTGTCTATAGCCCCACCCAAAATGGTGCTTCCCCTCATCATCATCCTGTCTCTTCCTAAAGTCATGGTTTAGTGGCTTCCCAAGCAACCACTGAAATCTGTTGTTTTCAAAACTTGCTATCAACACATTAAATATAGAAAAAAAATCAACATATATTCCAGATTCGCATGGCATATGGAAACTGCCCATGGAATTTCTCTTGGCCCCAAAATGAGAAAAATAAAAAACCTATAAAATTCACCAAGAGCCATCACATAAGTGAAGGAATATATCCTAATGAAATATACACACACACTGTCTCCAAGACAGGAAAGAAACAGAAAATTCTGGCATGAGATGTACGGCAAAGCTTGACTGCTATTCTTGCCTCTAGGAAACTTTGGTATGAATGATCCACATCCTCATCATTTCCCCCAATATCCTCATATCTCTAGAGCAGGTGTCCTCAAACTACGGCCTGCGGGCCACATGCTGCCCGTCCTGCTTAGCAGCCGACTCGTCCCAGGGCCCACAGTCCAGCCCTCTAACGGTCTGAGGGACGGTGAACTAGCCCCCTGTTTAAAAAGTTTGAGGACCCCTGTTCTAGAGAAACAATTCAAATAGACATCTTTCTGATACCTGATCAAAGAGCAGCAGAAACCTCTCTAACAGGAAACAGAGGACAGTGGAGGAGGACACAGCGAGGCTGCCCCTCAGCCAGAAACTGAATCTTCCACAGTCTGTGCTGGATGGAAGATGGCCCAAAGCCCCCAGAGCATTTCCTGTGGGAGTGGGAGGGACTCCACACCTATGTGCTCTGCTGCTAGTGTAGGTCGCTTAGCCAAATCTCCAAACAAGGGAGAGAGCAAAGGAAAATAATTTGAACAAAGGCTGCACTTTGTCTCACCTGAGCACCCCACAAGCTTGTCCTTGGCATTCTTTCAGGATCTAGAAAACTCGATAGAAGCCCAATAGCTCTCACAGGAAAATAAGTCTCAGATATAGTGGGAAGAATGTTGAAATGACAGTCAACCTATACATAAATCAGACCAAGTAGAACAAGAAAGATAAAAGGAAATGTCATGGTTACCATGAAAATACTTTCTAGCAATACAAGGGAAGAAAGGAAGTAAAACAGACCAATGAGTCCATCCTGGAGGGGAAAACGCTAATTCAAAGAAGAAAGGAAATAACTCATAATTGTTTCCTGACATGGAGTCAAATTTTCAAAACTATTCAGAGATGACATGCAAAAACAATAGAGTGAGAGGAGGAAAAGAGATTTCAGATCTCAGGGAAAAAAATATGAAGGACAAAGCAATATAGTACACAAATAAGAAATAGTAATAGGACAGAAACTATTAAAACTTGAATTGCTGACATAGAGGGAAATTATAATAGTGAATAAATGTGAAAAAGACAAAGAAATAAAAATAAACATAAAGAAATGCTAACATACATGGAAGATAAATTATCCAACATATGGACAACTGTATCCCTGAACAGAGATCACAATAGAAGAAGCAAAATATAAATTTAAATAAAAAAGAATTTTCCAGAAATAAAGTGAAAAAAAGGGGATCTCTAGATTAAAATGGTAGGAAATTTTTATGTAGAATGCAAACACCAAGATATATCCTAGCTAGGAAATACCTTTAAGGTTTAAAAAACAACTACCCAGGCATTCCGGGAGAAAATGAAAATCATCTTAAAGAAGAACAAAGTCAGACTAGCCTTAGACATCTCCATAGCAACATTCAACAAGCAATGCCATGGGGCAACATGGAAAAATCCCAAAACTTTTTAAAGGGGGGAAAAATAGTGATCCAGGATGGTAACACCGCCGAGATGCTCTTCAAATGTGAAGGCAACAGGCCAACGTCCCCCAACACGAACAATGGTGGAGACACCTATAGAAACACTTTGAAAAAAGTTGCTTGAATGTAAAGTCCAATCAATTAAGAGATAAATCAAAAAAACCCAGAAATAATAAAAAAGGGGCTGGGTCTGATCCTTGAATTTATTTAAATAGTAATGAATAGCTAAACTATTATAAGAATTATGGTTATTGAACAAAATGTGAATTTTATGAAGCTAGACGATGTAATAATAATAATATAACTGTGAACATTGGGAGCGGGAATAATGTCCTTATTTACAAAGCAGTGAGCCAGTACATACTACCTAAATTCAAAAAAGTCAATTAAAAAAAATTCAAAGTTCTTAATAATTTTTATAATATATATTTTTAATTTTAGAGGAGCCATTAAAAAATAATATTGCTTTCTGTTAAAGAATAGTTAATGGATAGACAGTCCTTCAGTTTTTTGGGGTTCTTTTTCACATCTTAAATTTAAGATGATAAAACCTTAAATGAAAGTATTTACTTCATATCTACCCATCTGTCCACTGTTCATCAACCTAACCACTCACATACATAAAAATAGAAAGATATTTATAATGATGCTCACCTACTTTTAATATGGGTCATTTCTGGATGTTGGGTTTTATGGTGAACTGAAAACATTGATTTTTGCATTAAAATTCTTTTTTTAAAATTTTTAAAAAATTCTTTATATTAACTATGTGTCATTTAAATAATACAAGAGTGTTTCTTTTTCTTATAAAAGAAGAAAATATACCAAGGTAATTTAATAATAGGTAGCATAAATACTACCTGACACCTTAGGATTCACAAACAGTAGTTGGAAATCTATCAAGTTGAAGTGAGAGTAAGGCAGACATTTTAGGGCAGGAAGCAGAGTTATTTCAGAAGTCAGCTGACAGTCTCAACTGGTGGGGGAGCCGTAGCAGAGGACGCTGCTGGTGAGCCTCTGCCTCCACACTCCACGTCTGCTGCCCTGTTCTCTTGTTCCCGTTCCGTTTTTCCCTGCATCTAACTTCTCCCTAGGAGACTTCTTTGTCATCTTAGCCTTGCACCCTCAGAGCACTATGCCGCTTTTTTTTTTGTTTGTTTTTCTTTTCTTTTAATAAGGAAACTTCTCAAGACAACACCCACATTGTGGTTTCACGCGAGGAGACTTGGGTAGAGGAACAGGCCAGTTTCTCATTTGGCTTGAAGTCTCCCAAAGCTAAAAGGCCCTGAAAATGTCCTTCACCCAAGGGCTACACCAGTGTTCTAAAGGCTCCTCACCTGCTTCCCAATGCCTGTAACTCTTCCCAGCACCGGCACACACTTGCTGCTTCGTCTCTGCCATCACCCTGTCCCTGGCCCCCAGGGGGCCTGCCCAGGAGGGAGCCTGTAGGCCTGTGCCCATTGCTGTGGAACCCACCCACCCCAGCACAGGGTCTCACTCCCACTCCACTCAGGAAAGTCAAGGTCTCCTTCCTTCTGATGCCGAAAGGCTCACGCACATGTGGGCAGCTCCCTACACAGCGCCGCCAACCAGTGGCTTTCATTTTTTAAATTAATCAAATCCTTCCTTCCCCTGCCAGCCTCCAATCTGTGACAGACTCTCTGCATGGTCAATAGATCAACCTGGGGCCCTACTGCAAGAGCTTGGCCTCCCCCTCTGGGACGTTGGGCTCCACTTGCCACATTCTAGTTCTACCCATCCCCCCTCCCCAGGTGCCATGGAAGGAGGACCTTGACAATGGACACATCAAGAACAGAACTCCATGTTTCCCCACATCCGGTTTACCTTTCTGCAGCGGGCTGGCCTTTCACCAGGCTGCCCGACGCGGTGTCCTTCACTCCCTCCTGCCTTGGCTCTTTCTCTTTCACCAGCCGCCCCCACGCACACCCACCCTCCACGCCTGCTGCCGCCTAGCGCTCCCCCTCTCCCTCCTTCAGCCCAGTTTTGGTATTTGTTGTCTACTTTCCAAGCTGCTGCTTCCATCACACCCATTCTTCTTTTCTGCCAACTGAATGAGGGGTTCATTTCTCAGTGGGGCACTCCAAGGCTGTCTACTGTGTGGCCAGAGCTGCCCACTGTGTGGCCAGAGCTGCCCAGGACAGCTTCACTTTTCTTGCTTCCCTGGCAGGTACCTGGGTTTAGTTAGTTGCACTCCTGGCTCCTACATCAGGTCCTCATTCTCCCCTTCATGACCAGAGTTTCTCTTGGTTTTTACCTGCCTGCCTAGAAACCCCGACGCCTGTGATGTGCTGCGATCTATTCCTCTCCCAAGGTCTGCGTCCTGGTCCTCTTTCCTCCACATAGTTGTTCTTCACTGAGGGCTTCTCAGTGTGCCCACACCCTTGGGGGCATACAATGTTCTCATCACCCTGTGAGATCCTGAAGCATGAAGCAGGCTCAGGAGGCAGAGCCCGCTCACCAAGGTGACAGAGCCAGCCAGTGGCTCCATAACAATCTCAGGTTTGTCCCAGAGCCTCACGCCTTTACTCGGACACCAGCCACCTGACAGTGTCTGGGCGGAGTGACAGGTACTGGTGGGGCTGTCTCTCACCTGCACTAAGTCAATGGCTCCTAGAGGAAAGGGTGGCCTCACAGCACCTGGTGCTACAAGCCCCATTGTCAGAAGAAAAATTTGCTGCATCCTGTCATTACTGGACACTTCTCCTCCCATTAACCCTTGTTAGTTCCCCATAAGGGAGGCATTATGAGTCATGTGAAAAATGAGGATTCAAAGCTTAGAGAGGCTGGTGAGATGCAGGTTGTCCTGTTGTGTGGTGCCCCTGACCCTATGGCCCCAACCCTGTGCGCACTGACCAGGCCACCCCCGAGGGGCTGTGTCCACAGGCAGATCACATTGGGGACCCCAGATGCTGCAAAATCACACCTGGCAGAAAAACTGGTGGGAAGAGTTTGGTTATTGGCCCTTATTGAAAAAGATCTAAGGTAATGAGAAAATATTAAGCTTACCAATTTGTTTTAAAATAAGATTTCTTCTACCCTCAACTAATTTCCACTTGTGTCTGAAATACCCACATAGTTGTGTTTTAAGAAACAGCAAACGTTTAACTCTTACCAAGAAATTTCTGAGGCATAGAGCTCTTACGTTTGGCGACGTTACTTGCTAGTCTGTCCAGCACGAGGGATCTCTCGGATCCTATCTTGCACAGATCTTCTGCCATTTCATTGTGATTAGTTTCTTCTTTAATGACTAAAGTCAAAGACAGTTAGAGAGGCCAGTTTAGAAACTTTTACGTTTAAAGGGTTTAGTTGAGTCCAATGTTATGTGTGACATTCGATAAGTGTCTACAAGAGCCAGCCCCTTTGTAGAGGTAGAGATCACCCCAATCTTCCTGACAATTCTGCCAGACAGAGAATGGTCACAGCAGTGCCAGGACTGGCCACCTACTGATGCTCCGTCCTCCAACACCTGCTAACCACAGATTCCCTGAGACCAAAAGAACAAGCACACCACTGTCGCCAGAGGCTGGAAGGGGATCACATAAGTATATCCCTTCAAGGGTTTTTTTAACTTCTCAGAATTGTCTCAAATACACTATCAGCCAATCCTAACATGAGCCGTCTGAGATGGAAGAAACTGTCAAATCTAGAAATGACTAGGGCTTTGGCTCCATCCACTACACAACCAACTGAGATGTAAAAACGTGGCCTTCAAGACCCTATAGCAATCTTGGCCATGTGGGGAAGGAACCCAGAGTTATCAATACTTATCCCCAAGCACATAACAACTCCTGAAAATCAAATAGTACCTCCTACTGTATAAGATTTAGAAGTTTCAGAGGTCTCTTTCTTTCCATAACTGAAGATATAACTTGGCACCCTGCACGATGTACTTTGAGTTCTGAAAGATGGAAATTTTGAAATACTTCTCTTTCATTTCTCTGCAAGTTATCCTAATATACAAGGAGCTGAAAATGCAAATCTATTGTCTTCCAAGTATCTTATCAGTTCTTACAGCACTGTTTCTTCCTTATGCTTTCTCCTTCCTCAGGAATCACGTGCTGAGCTCTCCAGGGTCTCTGTGAGTTTATCCTTTCCACTGCTGATCTGTTTGCCTATTCTTCCAAAGGTTACATCCACTCCAGCTGTGTTTTCATACAGTGCTAGACATGACTCTTCTTTTTGAAAAAGTTGCCAATTCTCTTATTTATTTATCCAGATATACTTTACAATGCATACATGTATATGGTTACCAAATTCCAATAACATTTACAAGACAATTTTATGTTGAATCTGTGCCCCAAATCAAGATCTGGGGAGAGGTACGTGGACAGGGTCCAGACTTCCGTCCCTCTTCAATCTTCCAGGGTCTGATAGTTTTCTTCAGTATGGCCTGCACATCACCTGCTAAGATGATTTCTAAGTAGTTTATGTCTTCATTTCTATTATGAAAGCCACCCTGAAAACATATATTTCAAATTGGCTATGATTGCTGATGTTTTATATTTTAACATCGGACTTATGTGTTTCGCATTAAATGGGCAAAAATATGTAGCCCACATCTCGATTTATATGCAAGAGAAACATAAATCCATAAAACCCAACTTGCTAATCATACACTTTATGGATCAAGCTAGATCTCAGCTTCCTGACATGCCCTTCTTCTCTGCAAAGCAAGGCCCAAGGCCTTGGGGTCAAGCAGGGTTTCCTCTACCCCCTTCCCAGGGCCTCCCAGGAATCTCAGTTGCCAGAGTGGATCACAGTGGAGCAAAGGAGCCCACAGCTCCCAAATCACTGGCCATTCTGTGGTCCAGACGCACGTACCTCTGAGGGCTTGGGACACAGTTTGTGTACCTAAGGCTCAAGAGAAACATTTCTTTTTTATGTAAAGACATTAAGAACGGGTGACCAAAAGCCTTTTACTAAGGAAAAAATATATCCAGGAAAATTAAGCTTTTCTACATCTTCTAAGCTAGGCTTTATTTTAACCTAGTGGGTCCAAACTAAGGAGGTTTGGGGAGGAAAGAGGCTATACCACTGTCCACCTAAGCATGGACAAGAGCTGTCTCTGAGGGAGGGACAGGAAAGGGGAGATGCCCAAAGAGGTCAGCTTTGGCTGTTGGTCACTATCAGCCCTGGCTGTGGTGACCAACATGCCCCCATGCCAGCCCCAGAGCTCCTGCTGCCCCGTCAGCCCAAATACAGTCTAGGGAGACTTCCACTGAAGTCCTTTTGTGGGTCCCCTCAATACCCCAAGCTCTTTAGACAAGCACTTCCTGCACACTTAGAAGGGCAAGAGGCTGGCAAGGGGAAACTAAAAGAGATACCTTGTAGGTATCTCTGTCTAAAGATTGTTATGCTCATTTTGCACATCTTGATACAAGGCAACAGGATTAAATGCCAGGCTGCCTGGCTCTGTCTGTGGCCACACTGAGGTCGGATGATTGCTCCTCACCTCCTGGGTACAGGAACATGAAGGCATCCCTGTCGTATCCCAACAACTTGAGCACCACAGGAAATAAATTAACATTTTAGGGTCAAACTGATTGTCACCACAGGTACTTTAATATCCAGTACGTAATACTGGCACATGAGTTTACTGATGCAGATGCCGACAGAGGATGCTGAGGTTGAAGGTGTCAGCACGTCTGTGCCCTAAACATCTGTCCTCAGGTGGGGCTCCGGATCACACCGTTCATTCCCACATGTCTGGCTCAGGGCGCTGCTGTGAGGGGCCAGGCAGGACTTCCCACTCACGCTGAAGTAACCAGCCTGGGTCACATTCAGTGAAACTCAAACTTAAGCCTCAGTGGAAGGGGCACTGGTCCTCCTCCTCCCCGGCAGGAGCTCGCCGACCTCACAGTTGGTTTCTTTAGTTATTAAAACACTGGAGGAAACAAGACAACCAGTGGTCGGTTTCTTTGTTTTGTCTTCCTAATCCCAAGTGTGTATCAGATTCAGTAGGCCGTGGTGCTGTCAACTGTGAGTCCTCAATAAGTATGTGTTTAGTACAGAAAATGGCTTATTAAGCATTGATATGTAAATTACATCATTAGGAAAGCTTACTTCCAAGACCTATTCATTTATTTTTTAACAGAAAAATCCAACATTTGAGTGTTCACATTTTATTTCAAAGGAATAAAATCATCCTTTCATCCCTCATCCTCCTGCTATGGAGTCTGGCTACAGGTTTATAACTCCTAAATTGTATTATTATTACTATAATTATTATTTTAATATCCAATTTCTCCTCTTCCACCCACCCTGAATACCTTCCATTCTAGATCTGAGACTTTGAAAGAACTTAAATGATAATTTAATAGACTTTGTCCATTTCACAGGTGAGAAGATTAAGGCTCAGAGAGGGCCCTTGTGTGAGCCCTGGGTCCTAGGCTGATCAGTAGCAGGGACGCAGGAGGACTGCAGAGCTTGTGACATGTGGCATGTTGCCTCTGGATGTGAAGACTAATCTGAATCAGTTTTTAGGCCTTCATCCTGAATAATTCTTTTCTCCTGCTCTCATCTGCCACTGATAATCTGAGTGTACTCTGGAGAATTTTCCTTTATAAACCATTTCTTAAAGTCAGAATGTTGAGTGAGACTTAATAAATTCTCCATCACTAATTTAGTTTCTCTCATCCAGTGCAATGATTTTTCCAGGGGTAGTGCTAAGTGAATAGTGCTGTGAAAGAGATTTGCTTCGCTTGATCTATGTTTAAATTTCTCATCTCCTAAAAGTTAGGAAGGAACCTTTGATAATAACACTGCCATCGCCTGCGTGAATTTGGCCTTTGCTGGTGCTCTCTGTACACTCTTCCCTTACACTATCTAGGGACAAGGTCAAGGGCCATCTTGTCACACAACACACAGGGAAGCATCACAGCTCCCAAGAATGGAAAGACTTTCCTCTAATCCTCTCACAACCTCAACACCATCAAGTTCTGGGGTCTTTCAACAAACTTGGGCCTCACATTCCAGGCAGCTGTGGATACTGTGCCCTGGATCTGAACTGATGATTGAAATCACAGCATAAAAGTTTTACTTGATCAGCTTTGAAAAAACAGTTGTAAAACAAGATTTCAGATTTTATTTTATTAAGCACAAAGAATCACTACTGGAGGCTTTAAGAAAAAGAAAAAGAAAAAACACACCAGCATCCAAAAAACAAAGCAAAAAATTTTCAGGGTCCCTCCTGCCTGTCTTAGGCGCTTCTCTGGATAGGAAGGGGGGGTGCTGAAAATCAGGCTCTCTCAGGTCACATGGGGACCTAGAAGGTTGGGATGCACAATGTGCTCCCGAGAAACTGCGATGTCATCACAGCCATGGTGGGCAGCAGGCCGGGCTCTGCTCCTGGCCGGCTGGGAGACGCTGGGCGGCCTGAGCGAGCCTCTGCGCGCGCTTACCTGGGTACAGCGTGCCCGGAAGGCCCATGCTTTCCAAGTAGTTGTGGCAGCGCTCTTTATGTTCCTCTAAAGAGCTTCGCTGTTTATAGCTTCGGCCACAGTATCCACATTTGTGAGGTTTACCAACTGCAGGAAACACAATTGAGTTCAAGACCCCAATTAAATGTCGGCCTTATGTGTAATGGGAATGCATGCAATACAATTATTACCAAAAAAGGAAAAAAAAGTTCTACTCTTGAGAGCTAAAAGCAATATGGACTTGGTCAAAATTACTGAATTTGAAAATGTTAATGCTCAAGGGTTTGATTGTACCAAGAACTCATGTGATTGTCATTTCATCTTCATGTGTCCTCTGTGCAGACGACCAAACTGTCTCCTTTTTAAACCATGGAGGTCTGTCCTTAGGCTGGAGGAAGGGAACCACCACAGTGTTATGTAAAGCTGCACAGAGACATCAGGAAGGCCCTCGGGCCAGCTGGATAATCAGCAGATTCCCCTCCTGGGGAGGCCTCTCAGTGTGCTGTGAGCCACATGTGGCCTGATCTGATGTTACACTGAATGCAACCGGAGTGAGCTCAATTCCAGGTGCTAAACTGGATAATCTGAGTCTCTAAGGAACCATGGTGGACAATTATGCCTTAATAAAATAAGCATTTTATTTCTAAAAAGTATTAGAAATAGTCTGTATAATGCATTTCCACTAACATGGGGCATACACTATGAACACTTCACAAATCAAGCTTACAGAAAAGCTCTGTTTTCTGCCCAGAGAAATCCAGGATGGCACAGCTTCTAGATCAGCCTTGCCCAACAGCACTTACGATAATGATGGAAAGGTCTCTGCCTGTGCTGTCTAATGCGGCAGCCACCAGCCACATGTGGCTAGTGAGCACTCAAGTGTGGCTAGTGCCACTGAAGAAGGAAGTTTTAATTTTGATTTAAATTTACCAAAAATTAAAATTAAAATACCCCATACAACTAGTGGCTATGGTTTTGGGCACTGTGATTCTACACAGTGAGTTTAGCCCTTCCTGAATTTTAAATACCACCTGGAGTAGTATTTTAGAAAAAGCCCACTAGCCAGCAACCTCAACCAGGCCTCAGTTTAAAGACTTCAATAGATACCATTTTCAGAGCTAAAAAATATCTTCAATCACTTATATAAGGAATATACATTTTCACCCTAAAACCTGAATCTTTTACTTCTTTCTCATACTGTTTTATTTCACATATTTCAAAGTAGTGTGTACAAATTAAAACCATCCAAACCAACCAAATAGGAATGTTTGGTTAAATCTACTTCCTCGGTGAGTAGAAGCTATGGTTTAAGAAGACTAAAATGAAAACCAAAATGTGACTTCTGGAAAAGTTAATAGAGAAAGAAAAAGATTTTTCTTTATCTATAGAAAGTGATGTTCCCCCAAACACCAGGAAATAATGTTGAAATACAGAATATTGCCCCAAATTACATATTCTAGTGGGTACTGTTTTTAGAAATTAATAGAATACAGATAAGCACTCAATGTCCCTTCCTGAAAAAGCTCTAACTTTAGTAAATTCCAAGATCAAAACTGCTTTCTAGAAATACGGCATGGTGTCAGATGTCCATTTTTCTGAGTATATGGTTAGTTTTAACTTTGGAATATAAGAAATATGTTCACTGTAAGCAGCAGAACTAAAGTCTGTCTTGATGCATAACCTAATATTCTGCAGGAAAGCAGTCTCAAAGCAAGCTCACAACTTCCTAAAAAAGCCACGAGGAAGAAAGAGGGACTAGGGGGCTGTGGTGGGATAGAATGTGGCCTCATCTGAGTAGGCCAGACACAGGCTAACATCTTTATTTCCCTCTGAAATCATTTTGAAGGACCTAAGCTGCTTTTTAGAGGGAGTTGTGCGTGTGTCAATGGCACTTTCAGACACCCAGGTCACCAGCAGTCCGGGATCAATGAAGGTTTTCTCCACTTGCTCTTGGGTGGATCCATAAGAGAAATAAACTGCCCAAAGTCTACCACCTGATACATATAATTACCCTGGTACACACCATGCCCCAAGCCGGCCGGACGAATAAGCATGGAGCCAGAGTAGCAGAGAGCCCTGCCCGGGTGCTCCAGCTGTACCAGGGTAGGGCAGAGCAGCCTTGCTGTCACTCTGAAGGACTGGTGTGCAGAAGGGGTCTATACTGCAAATGAGAGTGTCCTGGGGATGATGTTGCCCCGGGCAGGTGTCAACCTAAGAATGAGTATTTGTCTTGTCTACTGACTTGGGAAGCTGTGCTTCTTCTAACTGCAATGTTGCTGCCCATGGTGCCTGTGTCTGCGTGACTCCTTAGAAATGACAGATGTGAAGACTTTCCTGGACTGCCCCTCAGTGTGGCACACTGACTTTACAGCATTCACAGCACAGGCCCACGTGCCTCCAGGTGGGACCGTCACACACGTTCACCACACATGTCAACACTTTGTCTCACTGAGTCATGCTGTCATCCTCCCATCTTGGGGGGGGGTGCCCTGCAGCTTGTCCTTCCTGGGCACTGGTGTGGTCCCTGCCTGGTCACCCCTGTAACCTGCCTGCATTATGGGGCCAGCAACTCCTCAACTTCCTACAACTCCTCTCTTGGGAGGTTTTATGAAGCTCACCCCAAACATCACAATTTTCTGATCAAGAGCACTGGGGGCCTCCCCCATGCTCACCATCAGGAGGGAAGGTGGGATGGGAGGACACAGCTGAGGGCCCCTGTGACTCCTTGCCCTCTTGCCCCCAGTCTCTTGGTGAGCTCCTGCGGGTTCCCCTCACCAGGAGAAAGGCCAAGTGCTGACAGCACTTGCTAAAACAGCACCACGTCCCCTTCCAGCACCACTGCTGAATCACTCAGATGTGGATTTCTTTAAAGCAAAGCTTAGAAACTCACCTGCAGGCATGCACTCAAGCCCTCCTCCTACAAAAGCTCTCCTGACCCTCCACCTGGGGACCAGCCATCCCTCAGACACTCTGCCACGCTTGCCTCCACATACGGGTGCTTTCCTCATGTGCACTCACTATCGCCCCGTGGAGCACACCACCAGTTAGTGTGTGATAAAGAGATGGACGCAGGGAGACGCCCCCAAGACCCCCAGCCATTACAACCACTGATCACTTCTGGGAAGAGGTGCCTGGGCCCCTGCACACCTCTCACAAAGACCACAATCCTCCCCTTGGTGGGGGAGGCTGCTCCTTGTCTTGCTACCTGGGGATGGAGGGAGGGGCTGGTCTGAAGCAGCCCCTCACCCACAGCACCTGCCCAGACCAGGTGGCTGACGAGAAATGGCTGGGAGCTGGAGGCTCTCTGAGGGCAGGGACAAGGGCCACCACTCTCCTGCCCCCCCAGCCTCCAGCTGTTCCCTATGCCAGATGTCCCTGACTGGATCATGTCCAGGAAACCCACTCATGTCACGCTGTGCAGATTCTACTGTAGGCAAGCGTGACACAGGAGGGGCTGGCCAAGAGCCATTTCTTCCATGGGCTCCTGGACACCGACACAGGCAAAGGTGTCTCAGAAGGCGGAGCAGCTAATCTAACTGAAGGTGGAGTTGAGCTTCCCAGGTTGGGATGTGTTGAGAATGCTGGAACTAATGCTAATGATGCTCTGGCTGAGACTGTGGGTTACCCAGGACGGCTCTACCTACTTCCCTCAGAGATACTCTGCCTAAAACCTGGTCGCATCTCCACACTGGGCTCTCACCAGGAGGCCCCATCTGGTTTCTGGCAGGAGACTCACACTGGAATCATGCCGGGTGGGTGTGCCCTAAATCACCTTTGTCTATCACCTCTGCAACTGTCATTGCTACTAAAATACCCTGGGTAACACGTGGTAAGTGTGACTTAACAAGCAGCATAAAGAAAGATATCTGAAAAACTTCGGCATCACCAAAGTGTGGCTGACAAAATCCTTTACGAAGACCTCACTGACAAAATGGGATGAGGCGGCAGCTTCTGCAACACAGTATCTGAGGGCGAGACTTCTGCGTGCGTGTGCGTGTGCGTGCAGTGCGTGTGCGTGCACGTCCCCACCCACTCCTCCAGTTCAGTGGGAAAAGAAGAATACGGGGCATGAAGGGGGACTGGTGCCAAGGTGGTGCTGGCCGACACCCAGCAGAGGACTGTGCGCGGCCTGGCCCTGGGGCCGGCTAGGACGCGACCCTGTGCGGCCACAGGCGAGGGTGGCGCCCGGGGACCTACCGGAGTGCGTCCTCAGGTGGCCCGTGAGCGCATCCCTCCGGCGGCAGGCGTAGTTGCAGAGGTGGCACTTGAAGGGCTTCTCCCCGGAGTGCAGCTTGATGTGCCGCAGCAGGTTGCCCTTCTGGGTGAAGGAGGCTCCGCACTGATTGCACTGGAAGGGCCGCTCCCCTGGGACGGAGAGAGGACAGCAGTGAGAGCAAAACTCCAGCGGGGACGAGAGGACAACGCCACCAGAAAGTTGTTTCCCACAGGGGCCTGGTGACTTCCACCGGCTGCAGGTTTGATAGAACATGAGGCTTTCAGACTAAACCTGCCAGCTCCTTAACGCTTCACTGGCTGGGTCAATTTGATCTGAAAATCTAATTTTTTTCCCCTAAATCAGAATGGCACATCACAATGCAAATTCAAACTCATTTAAATAAAGTGACTGCAACATTTTGTGATGAAGAGCCACTCTTCCTGATCAGCAGTTTTGGAATAAACCAATATCCAATTTTGCGTGTTGTGGCATTTGGTGGGGTTTTTAATGTGGCTTTTTTCAAAGGGTCTTTAAAATATGCCACTGAAGCAGCAAAATAAAAAGGAAACTCATTAAAAATGCATTTCAGGATCACAAGTTCATTTCAGCGTTACATTCTTATATTTAAATGAAAGGCACTTCATTATAACAGTTATAATAACTTCTTTTCATTTACATTTTCCCTGTATTTTCCCTTTCAATTTCTTCTCCATTACCTGTCTGTCCCTAAGCAGGCAAATCAGGAGAGAGAGAGACAGAGTGTGAGGATGAGAGAGAGAGAGAGAGGGAGGGAGAGATATGAAGAAAGATCGAATGAAATGAGAAGTTAAGGAGAGAAGAAAGCCCCCTACCTCCCAAAGAAAAGTCCCAGGTCTCCCCGGGCAGGGTGTAGAGACAGAGGTGCACTGAGATTTCCTGCACTTTTCTTTCTCCACAAATCTTTAAGCATTTAAGCTGTTTTTGGTCTGTATCCACAGCAGACAAGTCATCTGCTAAATACAGATCTTCTAGGGAATACAATTTAGTTGCTATTAAGGAATTCTTTCAGGAGTTGGACTAATGAATTTGTAGGCCCAGGTGTGGCCCTACTTATATTTACATTCTGGATCTGAAAAGGGATAAGCAGGCATTTGAGAAAAAGAAATATGCTAGTGTCCTTTTTAGTCACAGGTCTTGGAATCAAATTCGTTGAATGTTTTATTTAACTCTTATTTAAAAGAGTGAGAAACTTGGAAGCAAATATAACAGCTCCTTTGAAACAGAAATGGTTTATTCAGAAGAAGAGTCCAATGTGACCACCATTCTTAGTGTTGAGATATCCTAAAAATGCATTTCCTAGGGACAATTTTTTTTCTTAGGAAAAGAGAAAAACATTTTTAAATGGCTATTTAACCATTTTCCCAATTGGCGAAGGTAATTATGGTGAAGAAGACAGCATATACCGGTAACAGTTGAGTGTAAGTCTATATGTGGTACTGTTAGAGTCCACACCAGATTAAATCTACAAGTCTACACTGGCACTTGAATTTCATGATTGTCATCATTTTTAGTGGGCACAGCAGATGCGCTGCTATAAATGCTGAAACTAACTCATGGTGAGACTCGATTATAAGCCAATTGAAAGTGTTCTGATCCTAAGTGGGGTGTCGTGGGCATTTCCCCAGATCTCTTTCTGGATCAGTCCTGGCTGAAAAGAGAAAAGGTTTAAGGTCAAGCAGGTGAGAGAAAAACTCACTCATTCTTTGAGTTACAATTTTGGATGGGAGATTTAAAATGGCCAGTAGCCAAGTAGCCCTGAGGAGCTCCCAAGAAAGAAAGGCCATTTCATTATCTGTTAGAAACACGCTGGGCCTTCATCACACGTGTGCGTGATGTATGAGTTTAACTCCGAATGGACGGCCGGGAAAGGCAGAGGCCCTGGGGCAGGGAGCCCGGACAGGGTGAGATGGACACACCTCCAACCACAGCTGTCATTGGGCCAGGCTGTGTGGGAGAGCTCGTGTCATAACAAGGATGTGGGTACACTCCTGGTGACAAAACTGTGTGGGGTAATAATGCCAAGCTAGCAAATTCAACCCTCTGCCTGTATCACCAGAAAAGCATTTCCTGCCTTGTCAAGGTCCTGTGCTCCTCCCCAGGTGTGAAGGGTGCAGGGGAAACACGGGTCGGCTGGAGACAGAAAGGACAGGTCATACAGCCAAGCTGCACTTCTGAAGAGCAGGGCAAGGCAGGCGGGCTCCACACCCCTGCCGTGCCTGGTGTCTTAATCCCTGTGGGCACACACTTCCCACGGGATGCCTCTTTGTTTCTGAAGGGCTGTGTGGCACAGGGCCTGGGGGCTTGGAGAGAGTATTCAGACTGCCCCACTCAAGAAAGGCTCCCCCTGGACATGTTAGCAGGTGAGGGGACGTGCCCTCTGAGGGGTCAGAGAGTGCAGCCCTGTCACTGGGTGTTCTTGTGTGGCAAGGGCCATCACTTGTTCATGTAGCTAAGTAGATCAAAATTCTCTAAGGTTGCCTTCACCTTTATTTAACTGAGATGAGGACTTGGATATCATGATTTCAAGATTTAGTTTTTCATTGAAGTGACTATAGCTCTCCCATGTAGGGACCCTCAGTAAGAACGTGTGAGCCCTTTTTAGTAACTTGATTGGAAAAAAAAAAGTTTTCATGGATGCTTATGCTACAGAATTTTTGAGGGCACATCAGGGCACGGTGAACTAAAAAATTGGTCTGAACTGCGAGAACTGACCTGGGCCTGCCGTGGCCACACCTCGCAGCAGTGTGAGAATCAGAGCTCTACTCAGGAAGCTCTGGGACTGAGCCTTTTTACCTCACAGATGGGAACAGAACAGGTGCGATCCCATACAGGATGACCAAAAACTCAGACACTCCTTGGTCTTTATTATGAAAACTCCCCCTCACTTAGAATAATCATCCCCGGCTTCCCTCCTACTTCTCCCCCTCAGATCCTCACGCTAGCTGGCAGATGTCGGCAGGGAAGGCATCACGCCTGAGTCCAAAATATGAACCGATCAGCAAAACGGGACACAAAGGGTTAGTGCCAAGAAACCACGTACCAATGGCACCAGTGGTATCTCACCAAGGCACTGATGTGGCAGAGGCGAGGTTCACCCGGGAGATGTCCCAGAGAAGTCCCTGCTTGGTTCAGTCATGGGCAGGAGGAAGAGGGCTGTGGTGCAGGTTCTGGCCTGTCCCGTGGGGAATCACATGGCACCTGAGCCCCCAAATGGCTCTGTCTGCTGTCCACCCAGCTGCACATGCTCTGTGGGGGATGCTCTGGGAGCCCCAGGGTCTGACTCCGAGTCTGCACGTTCACAAACTCTTCAATGTTTTCTATGCCCTTTGATACATTTGAGAAGCGCTGCTCTAGAAATGCTTTATACTCGGAGTGTCCAGAAGCCTTTTCTAACGTTCGCTCAGATCCCAGGAAAATGAAAGCCTTTCCAACACAGGCAGTTGTTCAGCCCTCATTCGGCCAAAGCAGGTATTTCTTTATCAACCTGTGACCCTCTGGATTTTTTTGCAAATGGAAATGCGTGATGAAGATAATCCACGAGTTCATTGTTTCAGGTGTTTCATTTTTCTTCTAAATTAAGGTCAGGGCAGGAACTATGAAATCAGTATCTGGGAGTCATGTGTTCTGCAAGTGGAAAGCTCAGGGTGCTGGTGTTTACGTGGGACCTTGCTGCTACTTGTTGGGAGGAATGAGTGGTAAGTAGCAGGTGTAACCTGCATGCCTGTTTCTGGCAGGTTTATTCATTAAATGTAATTATCCTTTTATCAAGGCAGGCAGTCATTATATTTTGGCAATTTAGTATGCCAGGATTTGATTCACTTATCAAATATGTATTTAAGAGCGTTTTCACTGTACAGTCAGGCTCTACGTGAATGAGCAGCAACAGATGCTTTTGTAAGGCCTGTTCCCTGGTCCCAGAGGATCCCAGCAGGTGTCTGTCAGGAGTAACCCACCCGTGGCCACTTCACACAGAAGGGGAGATGGGACCACTGCCAGCTCGCTTCACTCAGGGCTGGATGCGATGGGTCTGTCTCACTGGGCAATTTGAACATTGGGGACCCAATAGGAAGAGCAAAGTTTGCTAAAATTTAGAAGTTGAAGTTTTATTGAAGATGGGTACCTACTGACAACTCAGATTTTCTAGGTATACGGTAAGTATAAAACATCGTTTGGCAGTACTGCCCTGACTCAAATGTGAAGTCACATTCCTACAGATATCTGTATTTTCTCATAACTCAGCTCCTTCTTTTCTCAGCAAATTTTCTGAATTCCTGCTTAATTTTTGATAAACATCTATTCTTTGGGCCCCGTGGAAGCAGCACCCGAGTCGTGTGTGGTTCTCGAGTCGTCACCCTCACCTTCAGATGCCTTGGAGGATCTGCTAGGTCTCTGGAGGGCACCTTTGATCTCCCTCTCTCTCGTTTTTTCCTCCTCCTGGAGAAAGGACTGGCAGACACTAGCTTTACACTGTCCTGGCAGTGCCACCTCATAGGGAGTGGTGGCTTTGGGCCTCTATGTTTTAAGTCCCAGCTTTCAGTGCCCATAGAATTGGTGGAGTTACTGTGTTTCGCCCACCTTGAGGGCAGCTTCCCAGGTAAACACAAGTTTCTGTTCAATTCAAAAGAAACCTGTCTCTAGCTAAAGGTAAATTGTGTGCCATGAATATTTTATTTCCAAGACTCTTTAGCACCATTAGTGGTGGTGCCTCAACAGTTCTGTTGGACAAGTCTGTGACTGCTCAATCAATATGACTACTAGAGACATGGGGAGCGGGGCAGGACGTGGCCACCTGAGGCTCTGAGCTGAGCAGTTTCCCACAGCCCCTGGTGAGAGAGCAGCCTGTGAGGCTGGATTGCCCGTGTTCCTTTTTCTTCTTCTTTTTTTTTTCTTTAGAGACAGAGTCTCATTTTATTGCCCTGGGTGGAGTGCCATGGCGTCACAGCTCACAGCAACCTCTAACTCCTGGGCTTAGGCAATTCTCTTGCCTCAGTCTCCTGCGTGGCTGGGACTACAGGTGCTGGCCACAATGCCCGGCTATTTTTTGTTGCAGTTTGGACAGGGCTGGGTTTGAACCTGCCACCCTCGGTATATGGGGCTGGCGCCCTGCCCACTGAGCCACAGGTACTGCCCCATGTTCCTTTTTTTTTTTTAATAGGGAATATTATATTGTATTATAATTTGAAAACCTTCAATAAATAGTTGAAAAAGACAGGGGTTTCAGCAAGAATTTTTTTTTTCCCAATTTAAGGTGAAAATTAGTGGCAACAAAACTAACTGACCAAGGCCTCCCCTGGGAGAGGGTGAGTCATTTGAAAGCTCATCTGCTCTCTCTGTTCTCTCTGAAAAACTGGGTGCTGCTGCTATTCTACCCTTCACTACGGTTTCTAAAAATCAGGCCTTGTTAATTTGAATACAATTAAATACATACATCACTCATGGCTTCTCAGTGGGAAATCCCATGGATAAGTTTTGGGGTTGTCATCGATGTTCTTCATGTTGTTAAGGCTGGACCACCCGGCACATGCACCCTGGGGGTGCAGACGGGACTCTGTGGCGGGTAGTAGTGTTGGAGCCGCCCTTGATGGACCTCAGGCTGTTCACTTTGCCCTTGTGTTATTTACAGGGTCGGACTGGTATGTGTTAAGTCCTTTTAAATGTTGTTCCAGAATCAGAACACTACATACACCCATCTGGGACACCTGTGCTGCCCAGCCATTTGCAACACATTCCAAACCCTCCAGGAAGACGCCATGCTTTCTTCCTTCAACACCCCATGACCTTCTCCAGGCCACTAAAGGAAAAACTGCTCCAGGCCTTACCAGTGTGGCTTCTTTTGTGAACCATGAGCACATTGGGCCCGATGCAAATGATCCCACAGATATCACACTTTAGTTTGCCGTTAGGAAGTCGAATGCCTCCAACTCCTGACAAAGCCGCGCCGCCTTGGTCCCTGTGGGAGCCATTCATTTTCTCTCCTGAGGCATCAAGCATTCGTAAATCCTCCGCACATTCTTCCCCATTCATTTCACAGGCACGCCCATTCTCTTCATCACTCTGAGTCTCTACTTTAACATTACTGGCTGAAAGAAACAACACAGGAGGCCACTCAGTGTCATTGCAGGAAAAAAAACCACAACAAAACATCAGCAAAAAGACAATCGCATTGACCGAGAGGGCCAGTAAACAGATGTTGTTGGCATGTATGTACCAGCGGAGAGCAGCCCGAGGCCCAGGGGTTCAGCTGGGAGCGAGTGGGTCACAGGGAGGGCCCAAGTGGTGAGTGTCTGAAAGCACACTTTGGAGTTGGCCCTCACTTTGAGCAGGTTAAGATCTCTGAGTCCACAGCCTTGTGGAAGCTCAGGAGTCGTCTGGGGGCAGGTCCTACCCCTTTGCCATGTGAGCTCTTGGCCCCAGGAGGGGAGTATCTGTGGGTCACACAATCCACCTCACTAGGATGTGTGAGCCTAAGAGGTGGTTTTAACTCTGAAAAATTTCTCTTACTCATGGTGCTACCTTTTCTCATTTCAAGTAAATAGTGATGAACTTTGGGACAAAATTCAGAAGACACACTCAGAGTTCTAACCACAGATCTCTTTCAGATTCCTGGAAGACTTTTCTGTTTCTTTGGTATGTGATTGTTCTAATTCCTTTTTATCTTACAATGACGTAAATGAATCCCATGTTCTCAAGTAGAGGTGTCATTTCTTATGTTTCTTCCACTTCTTGAAGGGTTAATGGAGAAAGTTTATGACTCTAAAGTTTCTGGAAGAGTTTCTTAAGAAGAAAGATGCTTGTGTGTGTGGGGGGGGGACTGCTGATGTCATGAGACACAGTCCCCACTGTTTACTTGGCACCACTGTCCACTTTAAGTCACAAGGAGGCTAATGTCATTTGCATATTTTTCTTCCATAAAGAAAATAAGGGATGTTTGGTTTGCATGCCTCTGACTGATGATGAGTTGACTCTAACGCTGGAAGGGCTAGGAGAGCTTGTAGTTATGTGAAAACCATTTTAATTTTTGTTTTTACAGACTTAAAAGGGGAGGTAGATGAATACTGCCAAGTAAAATAATTAACGAAATAGATTATAATCAAAACTGCATAATTTTTGATCAATACTTTTTAATCCATGGTTCTCAATGTTTGGTCTTGGTGGTGACGGGTAGGGAGGAGGGAGTAGTATCAGTGTCACCTGAGAATTAGCTAGACAGTCAGACTGTTGGGTCCACTCAAGGCCTACTGACTGAGAAATCCTGGGTCAGTCTGGGTTGTCACATTGTCACGAACCCTCCAGGGGATTCTAATGTACACTCAAGACTGAGAACAACTTTTTAAATAATAAACTTTTGTTAACAACACTCTGGATTTATTTTGTTCAACAAGTTTCTCTTACTTGGAGATCTAGAATCCAGACACCAAAATCACAGTACCTGGTCTGGAATCTCAGCCTACTCTCTAAAAGCTCTGAGGTCTGAGGCAAGTTCTGCAACTTCTCTGTGCCTTGATTTCCTCATCTGTGGACACCGAGAACTATCACAGCACTGGTCTGTCATCATTAACAGGTGGGAAGTCAGCTGAGTCAGTTGACTGGCGCTGGGCAGGGGAGCCACACCCGGGAGTGAAGCTCAGCCTGGCCCAGTCCCACATGCCAGGATGCAGCAGCAAACTGCACCCTGTGATTCACCCTTCATAATAACTTCATGAATGAAGTGCTATTATTATCATCCCATTTTACAGTTGAGGAAGCTGAGGCACAGACAGGTTAAGCAACTTTCTAAGGTCACAGAGCTAGCAAGTGACAGTGCTGGGAGGAAGTGACAGGAAGCCCAATTCCAGTTCCCACATTCCTAATCATCCTAGAGATGTCCCTGAGTATCCACAGGGCACTGGTTCCAGGACCCCATAGATACTAAATCTATGGATGCTCAAGTCCCATAGTTGTCCCTATGGAATCTGCAAATAGGAAAAGTCTTCCCTCCATATTTGAGGGTTCTATGTCCTGCAAATACTGTATTTTCAACTAAGTCACAGTTAACTCAAATCCACAAATACAGAGCCCACAGATGCAAAAGGCTGCCTGCCTGCCTGATAGTGTTTTCCTGTTAGCTCTTCAGAGGAAAGACTTATAGACAATTAAGGGAATGAAACAAATTAACTGGGACCTGGGCCACTGCTGCAATGGTGAATTTTAGGAACCCAGAAGTGAGGGTATACCTCTGGCCTGCACTGTTACCTGTCTCTTCCCCTCAAATCCTGGCATCATGTTAGGCTGTTCTGAGAAACCCAGCAGTAGGGACTCTTCCCTGCAAGACCTGAAGATCAAAGACTCAGAGTGCCAGGCATCTGAGTGGCCTTCTGCTAGCCTCTCCCATCTGCCAGAGACCAGCCATGTGGCAAGTAAAGGAGACAGGCAGAGAGGTGAGGCAGGCTGGCTGGTCAGGTGATGGCACTTAATTATTGCTGAGTTCACTAGAATCCATGTTTTCAGGGGAGGTTCGTGTCTTTTGGGGTGGAAGTGAATTCACCAGGCCCTCACTGCTCACTGGTGTCTGTACCAGCCTGCTCTGGAAATAGATAAAGCAGCAAAGATCTGTGTACTCCTTAACCTGAGAGTAATTCTAATCATTCACCTCTGGTTTTTAAAATGAGACTGGGGCCTTCTGGAACACAGTGGAGAAAATTATGAATCCATAGAAGCTAACACATGGCTATAGAAATGGTGTATCCAAGGGTGTCCAATCTGCGGCTGGTGGGCCACATGCTCATTTTGTGAGGCCCTTTTCTGCTTATCTGTGGTGTCCAATATCATGAAAAGTGTGCATGAACCTTCTTTGTGTTCTTTTTGCTTATCATCTTCTGTTACTGTTTGTGTATTTAACGTGTGGCCCAGGACAACGCTTCCTCTCCCAATGTGCAGCAGAAAAAACAAAAGGTTGGACACCCCCTTAAGTTGACAAAGGACAACACGCAGAACAGGCGTGTTGGGATGAGCCCCTGGCACATTCCCCTACTCATCCTGACTCTGCAAATTCAGAGGCAACAGCTACAGAGAATTGATGCTTAGTTTCCCAAGGACACATTGTAGTGAGTGACCTATTAGGACTTGCCAGAAGTTAGGGTTCACGCTTCTGCATTATCAAGAAAGAACAGCAAGTATTTCTGGGATGCTTGGTGTGCTCCGTAGTTCGTGCTGTTGACTGCTGGGTTTCTGACAGGAGGGGCACACATTCTCTACCGCAGGCTGGGAGGGATTTGAGACCAGCCACTCATTCAACTAGTGGTGTGTCTCATTATCCTACCTGAGACTGAGAGATGTCACAGAAGGACAGGGAGAGACTCAAAAGGCATGAGAGTATATCACAAATTATCCTGAGATTATTTTGGATACTCCAGTACAATTTTAGGTAAAAATATAGAAAAACGATTAAGTATGAGATTGTGAAAGATGAACAGGTGTAAGGGAGAAAGATGGATAGGTGTAAGAATGTGAAAGATGGACAGATGTAAGCATGTAACATGGATA
>NW_003852518.1:1103086-1111441 GCF_000181295.1 Otolemur garnettii
TGGTGGGCAGGTGTGAGGGTGTCAATGGTGGGCAGGTGTGAGGTGTCAATGGTGGGCAGGTGTGAGGTGTCAATGGTGGGCAGGTGTGAGGGTGTAAAAGGTGGGCAGGTTCAGAATGTAAAATTCATTTGTTAGACCCCTGAGAGCAGCAGTAGAACTATTCAGCACAGGAGGAGGTACAGTTCAAAGGTGAAAATTAAGGATGCTGTGATGTTCAGGGTTTCAGCAAGAGCAAGCAGACAATCTCCCCCATCACTGTGGCCAAGGCTGAGGAACTGCAAACAAGGGGACAGACAGAGGAGTCCACATCAGCCACGCGGAGCTTGTTAAACAGGTGGTAAATGGCAGATGCTCAGTGTTCTAGAACTGGAAGGGTCTAGAACTACACAGACACATTCTAGGCTGTGTTATGATACAGAATGCCTGTAAAGTCTAAAAGAAGAATGAATTTTGCCAGGATCCAGGAGATATGAAGGGAAGTGAGTGGGCAGGGCCATCAAGTAGTGAAGCAGTGTGTGGATTTCCTCTGTAGGGGTCAAGGTCCTCCTGTCTTTGTGGGCCACACAAACTGAGTACTGATTACACAGACAAGCTCAAGGGATTTCTGTGGACCTGAGGAGGCTGTCTGTGAAAATGGGGGGGTCTCCTCTGTCTCAGAGGGGAATACAAGGGACAGGCTTGTTTTCATAGATAACAGCAATCAGGGGTTGAAACTATCTTCTTAAGTTATAAATAAAGACTGGATCTTGAAAGTTGGAACTAGTGGTCATAAATGTCAGGTCCAGTGATGTCGAAAACATAAGCTCAGAATGGGGGTGTCTTGGCTTATCATACACAAGTGTGAAATGGTTTCCGGGTTTTTGCTGAAGGTGAGCTCAGTGATGTGGCTGGAATGAGGCGAGAGCTGAAGAAGAGGCTATGGAGCTGTGCACTGACTGGAGTGCCCAGCACTGGTCAGCTGTCTGTGCCTCCTGGAGAAAGGGCCAGCATGGGCTGGGGCAGGTTTGTGGGAAGGGAAGTCACCAGAGGCCGCAGCCAACTGGACATGCCTGACTCAGAGAAAACAAAGGCCCAGGCTGAGGGACGCAGTGTGGCCAAGCAGGACGAGTGCCCCTCAGCTCAGCTTTACCAGTGAAGGGAAGGCACTGAGGAGAGGCAACAGGGAGATGACAGCAGGAAGAGGTCCTTCCAAGGAGGGGTCTATGGCCAGGGTACGCTCAGCACAGGCAGGCAGAGGAGCAGCCCTGGGGGTCGTCAGGGGACCTGATCTTAGATTCCTGCTACTCCCACAGTCCTGTAGATAGCCCCCACCAGCATGTCCCCTACTCAAGGACAGACATAAGGCCTTTGTCCTGAGGGCCATTTCCTTTACCTGGAAAAAACACCAAGTGGAGTTAGGCCTGTTGATGGCAGTACGGGCAGTCCCCGAGTTACTGACATCCAACGTAGGTATACTTCACACTGATGAATAGAGGCTACTATAGGTAACAGCCTGCACCTGTTCCAACTTCCATACAAATTCAACTTAAAAACAAATCTACAGAACCTATCTTGTTCATAACCTGGGCACTGCCTATTCACACCACTCGGGAGGGAGGCTCAGCAGGTGTGCATCACTTTTCATGGGCCCTTGATTTTAAAATCTACCATCCTGCAGAAGGCAATGACACCAGTGGTTGCTTCCACTAACGAAGGATGAGTTTGGGACAGATGATAGGCATTTACTGAAGCTGCCCATCTCTTGGCAGTCTCATATTAAAAAGTAACCTGGAACCCCCCCAAAGGGACATGCAAGGGTCCCGACTGAGTGTTACATGTGGGCTGGGTGTAGTGGCTCACACCTGTAATTCTTGCACTCTGACGCAGGAAGATCACTTGAGCTTAGAAGTTTAAGACCAGTCTGAGCAAGAGCAAGACCCCATCTGTACTAAAAATAGAAAAACTAGCCAGGCATTATGGCAGGCAGCTGTGGTCCCAGCTACTGGGGAGGCTGAGACAAGAGGATCAGTTGAGCCTAAGAGTTTGAGGTTGCTGTGAGCTATGATGACACCATTGCATTTAACTTCAGGGCCACTGAGTGAGACTCTGTCTCAAAAACAAAGAAAAAGAAAGAGTATCACATGAGAAGTCCTTTCATTTTCTTAACAACCTTAAACAATGCCAATCAGACTTGCCCCCAAATCAATTCTGTGAAATAGTCAGTCTCCCCTTAATCTGTATTTGTGGGGCTTTGGTTGGCCCCATGGATTCATCTCCATGGAAAGTTAGAACCATGCCAACTATGCCACTTACTTGAACCTGGAACTGCTTAGCTGTGGTATTGTTTCAATGAAATAGTGCACTTCCCCTGAATATAGGGAATAAACTTATAAATATTTTGTAAAGTCTGCTTCTACTTAAAAAAACGTTGAGCTCAGTATGGTACTGAATTGAATTGATTAAATATAGAACATGAAATGGAGATGTGTCCATTTCCTTCCCCCAGAACACTCTGGCTCTTCCACTGACTAATAGATAATGGGCAGGGATTTTATTATTATTTTATTTATTTTATTATTTCATTATTCAATAAATGTGGCTTATGTTAAGAGTGGATGTTTTAAGATCCCTAGTTAAAAGCTACTTTCCTTCCCAGATGGTACCTAAAAAAAGGGAAAATTAAAATCTTATTGTCGTATCTTAGAGGACTTTTGTGTTTCTAGTTACCCAACAGTCCTAAGAGAGACCCCATGCCCTTGAACATAAGGCATACTTTACAAAGAAATTCAGAATTGAAGAATCTGGAGAATCCAAGGAACTCAGAGGCCTGACTTTGCTGCCAAGAATCACATGCACTCACAAATAATTAATCATTGTTTAATGCACAGGTGTAATGCACACTGGCAGTCCCCACCTTATAGATGGGGTGTGTTTCTGCATCATTTCCTTTTCCTTTTTAGAATATGTCTTCAAATTTACTGGAAAAGTCAATGTTTGATACTCAGAATGCATTTCGCCATCAAAAAGATAGTCTAAAATATCACTCCAGTATGATTTTGGGCCATGAGAGTTTGAAATATTTAGTATTTTAAATTAAAAATAGGAGAAAGGAATAGCCTATAACACCTGTGACTAGCAAGTAAAAATTAAAATTTGAGATGAAGAGGAAATTTATAGTGATGTTTTGTGTTGCCTCCAAAAGAGACTTATGAAACTTTTAAGCATCTTAAAGGTTAATAGAACCATTTATTATAATTTAATAGCATTTAAAATGTCAAACTTTTTCTTGTTAAGGTGCATGATTAGACATACTATTCTCCTCATTTGACGTTTAAGGCCTTCAGATGGAAAAAAGTCAAGGAGAGAAAAGAAAGTCAAAAGACAGAAAAGAGAAAGTATAAAAATTAACAAGTTACAAGCATATTGATATTTTCCTCAGGTAAACAGGGACACAAACTGGCATAAAGAAGATAGAGGTGGTCAAAAAGTCTATGTTTTTAATTTTCAAGAAGGGTACTGAGGGGCAAAGAGGGCAATTCTCCATCATGACCACAAGGTGGCGATATTGGCCAAGAACAGTTTGGTTGATGTTTGGGTGGGGTGGTCTTTAAGGGCTACTGGCCATTACAGTGAACAGGAGATTTGCAGTTTGAATACTGGGGGGAATTGAACAAGAGAGACACTAATACCTCATCAACGTATTTTTATAAATATATACACAAATTGTACCAAAATATAAATATTATGTTTTAAAGACTCCAAATACAATGTTTTAATATGCAGCGATTTTTACAGACTAAACGTTTTAATTACCAAAGGATCTGCTTCAACATTACAATATTCTTGAGTGTACACCCTTCTCAACAGAAACATGTCTTAGAATACATTATCTTACTCTTAAGTGCATTTAACTTTTCAAAATATTTCAATGAGGAGGGGGAGGGTAGAGGACACTTGTCAGGAGGAGGGAGGGCAATTGGCCGGATCGCACTTAAAGTGCAGGATATGAGGGTGTTCAGCACACCCCCGGGTGAAGGTCTCACTACAACTTGAACTCTACCTTGGAAGTTAAAATAATGTAACCTAAACGTTTGTACCCTCATATTAATTTGAAATTAAAATCATTTCAACAATATGATTATTCATCTCAAAATTAGTATCATTTCTCTGTACTAGTACCTTATGTTTTTCTATGGTCAGGTAAGCACAGACATATACATGTACACATATATCAACATTCACATATACATATGTACGTATCTCACAGAAATAAATGTTAAGCTATTATCAAACAAGTATCAGTGAGGGAAAGATTCCTATGAATGTTACATACTGGAATATTAGTCAGTCTGGTTTGTGGGAAAAAGGGTATATCTGTACTGCTAAATCCCTTAGATATCAGGTAGTTTTTGATAATCAGGATGTCAGAAACCTAAACTGTTATTGATGTCTTTTAAATTAGAGTCTGTCTTCATAATTGTCACACTCTTAACAAACACAAACTGTTCTGATGTTGTTTTATAATATTAGAGAATTTACTAATACTGGTTTGAAGACCTAGGTCCTAAGGGGGCTAACAACTTGTATGCCTTTAAACATTCAGCTCTCTGTATATTTTTAAAAAAGCCCTCTTTTGTTCTTTAAAGGACTACTCCTTTGAGGGTGTTGCCCAAATAAATTTATCATTTATCAGCTCTCAATACCTAAAAAAGAAAAGTGAAATTAACATCTGTTTTTGGTTTAACAGTTCCGATCAGAGAAGGTCCCACCTGCGGCAAGTATTAACAGTAGGTCTGCTCAAGCACTGAGCACCAGAGAATAACAGTCTAGAAGCCTGTGAGTCTTCCCTTGTCCGTTCTGGTGTTAATGCCCCAGAGCAAGACATGGAGAGCATGTGTCTCTCCCTCTGTCCCACAGAACTGTAAAAATTATCTTGAAACTGTGTGTTGTTTGACAGTGACAGAAAGTATGGCCATTTATCCTCCCACTCAATAAAAAGGAGACAATCATGCCAGGAACAACAGCATCAGCAGAGTAACGATTCCATTAGTACCGTTCCTTTGCCTCCCCTTAGTGTTACTCTACTGCCACGCCCCTCGTCACTGTCTGAACCTTCCTTTTGTACTTCATTATGTAAATGATGTCCCCAATGGTAGATATTTAATGAATGGAATGGTAGATATTTAATGAATGGAATGGTAGATATTTATCTCCTTTTTTCAAGCATAAAGGAAAATGTTGATGAAGTAACATGCACTCACAATATTTACACGATGGAAACTGAGTACAAAATAAACACATATTTCCATTCTCTAGAAGCAAAGTGTATACTTACGAGAGAAAGATTTGGGAATTATTGCATGAAAATCCCTAAAGTCATCAGCCCCATATGCAACTGCAATAAAGAAGGCAGAAAGAAAGCTGGGTTGTGATACCGTTGCAGAGATACAGTTAGAGTTTTGACATAAAGATTTATTTATTTATTTAAAAAAGAACTTACTATTGCTCAAAATCATTGTTTTGCTACTCATCTGCTATGGTTGGCTCTCATAGGACAACAGAAAAGTGACCACTCGGAAACAGGCTACAGCTCCCTGGGATTTCGATTCACAGCGTGATATCACATAGAGTGGGTTGGAGCAACCACTGACGGGTTGGACGTCTTAGCAGGAGCAAACCCAAACGTTCCAGAACTATGAGAAACCTGCAGGAGAACTGGCCCAAGACTTCAGCCTCACCCCAGAGCACCTCCCCAGAGAGCACTTGTCTCCAGAAAAGCAATGTGTTTTTTAATGAGCTGGCCATGTTAAAAATGTTCTTCATTCAACTTTTTCTTAGAAAATGTGTATAAAAAATTGGAAACTGTTCATGTAACACTTTGGGTAGGGAAAAATTAATGTTTTCCTGACCCCCCACTACGCCCCCCATTTCTGAGAGCGGCTGTTATCAGCAGCAGAGACGCAGTCTGCCTTCAGGCTTCACCTTTCTTTTCTCTTTCAAAGGACAGTTTCCCGAGTGTTCCTATTTCTTAAGACTTAGTAGATTCTGTACATTCACATGTGAACACTCACACACACACGATTTTCTTTCCAAGAGCCGCAGCCCAGTGATTATGAGAACCACGTGCACAGTGCAGCTGCTGAATGATGCTTGTTGGACGCAATGCTAAGTAATGGCTCGGAGTGACCTACCGGAAACAGACCTTTTGAATCTTGGCTAAACCAGTGTTTTCCGAATTTCTCTGACCACAGACCCTCCCTCTTTTCTCCACAATAAACTTAAACTATTAGGATAATGGGCAAACACAGCTTGGGGGACACTTCGAAAGCTGCCTGTTGAGGTGACTGGCAAAACCTTACTCTGGAGTGCTGCTAGCTCAATCCTAATGGATGAAGCCGACACCCCACAAGTCTGTCCCATCAGGCGGCTGTCACAGAGGCTCAACTCCACAGGGAGGTGCCTGCTGGCCAGCCAGAGCCAACTTTATAACCTTTGCAACCCTCACTCGTCTTCACTGACCGCTCACCCTTTCTGCAAACTTGTGACGTCAGCTACTCTGCATGATGGGGCCGCTACCATTTCAGATGATGGGAGTAAGGTGTTTTAAAGGGCATTACCTTTTGAAAATAGGGATATTGTAATAGGCGATAGAGTATGAAACTCTGACGAAGTGGAAAACACTGAGGTATGCCAGATAATGGTGTAACAGCCATGTGGTGCTTATGATTTGATGGTTAACTTCTTTATACACCCTCTCCAGCCCTGCGGCCAGAGCCGTCCCCTGTGGTAAGTGTGATGACTACAACAGTGGAAAGGATTCACCCTATCCTGAGGGGTAAAGGAGCTTAGGGATTAGAATTGATACAGTGTATCTAAAACTGGTCTCATGGTCAGAAAATGCAGACTTGTGCTTTCTTGAGTAATCAAAAAGTAAGCCTTAAAAAACCGACTTCTGCCAGGACCTGCCCCCCCCCCAACATTGCCATTTAAAATAAACAATATTCCAACAATACACTATTGGACATCAAATGTGAATCACTTTCCAAAAGATTCCATTTTAGCCTAGTGTAATTCAAAGTAATTTGTCAATTCCTGTCCTAAATATTTGATTCCCTAAAAATTACAAGAAGTCTAAAAAGCAAAATATAGCTTTAGCTATCAAGTTGTTCCACATCCCCAGTGTAAAGCTAAATTAATAAGAGCTCACTCTTGTTCCTGTGCCATCCATGTTCAAATGTACAACTTCTGAGTTTAGAAAAAGAAGTGTACGTTATTCTAGATGGACAGGTAATTATGTGTAACAGCGGAATGTGGAATCGTGGTGCTGTGCTGAAGTCCAGGGTCTTGCGGCAGCCTCTCACTTCATAAAGGAAGGGGCGCATTTCTCATCAGCAGCCATTCATCCCCACATTGTCCTAGGAGGCAGACACTGAGGAAACTGGAGCTCAGAGGAAGTTCTGGAATGTGCCATCTCCGTGGTTAGCACGTATATTTGAGAATTTGAGATCATATCTTGTTAATACATAGTAATTAGTATTCAAAACTCACACTCTCCCAGTGCAAGTGTCCCGGGCTCTGGAGGACCGTGGAAGCTGTGTGTGCTGCTTGGCTGGCACTGGAAAGTGTATGAGCTACTGCAGCTACATAAACACACACGTGTAAGTGGGCTTGTGCATGCATGTGCTCACACGTGCACACACACAAAACACACACTCTTACCTATCGTGGGACACAGGGAATAACCATGCACTCACCTGTTATAGGGTCCTCAGTGACCTGATTACCAACCAAGGAGCCAATGACTCAGGCCCCAGTAGCTCTGTCCCTGGCAGGGACCTCAGGGTCCAACAGCTAAGTACCAATAGCTAAGCCTGGTATTCCTCACTCCACATCCAGGGCAGGTGACTGGAAATGACACAGAGGAGGCGAGGGTGCGCGGTGGTTCCCGAGAGCTCCCCACGCACCCTGCACTGCCTGGCAGTGAGCTGTGGAATAGGCCCTCCAACCTTGCCTCTCACTCATGGGGCAATGTGCAGGTGCAGACTCTACTTGCCCTGCCTTTCAGGTGGCCTCCGGCTTGCCACCGAAGCAGTGACTGTGGTGCGGGGAGAGTTATTATTCAGTGATTAACTCTTAGCCTTGCTCTCATTTATTTAGTAAATTCCACCTAAATTTCAGGCCATTGTTTTATAAAAGAGCACAGATTAAGAATATGTTAAATATTTTTCTAAATTTCCAAAGGACATTTTTTTTATTCTTTTAAACTCATTTGGCAGGAATTTCTCTTCCCCAAACTGTCATGGCACATTTTCAGATCAAATGCTATGAACACCCCAGATTCTGAATCCTGTTCAGACTGCCACATTGATGAACATG
>NW_003852518.1:1112518-1119902 GCF_000181295.1 Otolemur garnettii
ACTACCTTCTCATGCTGTTGTCACCTTAGGGAGATGCCAAACATCCTTATGATGTTCAAAACAAGAGGGGGGAGACCTACTCCACTTTCAAGTCCAAGAAGAGCCCTGACAATTTTCTGGGGCAGAGAGAACACGTTTAGGTTTGTGTATAGGGAATGTGGAAATGGTGAAAATGAGCTCGTGTTGACTCTTACTCATGTTCTTGAAGCCTTCCTTACCCTGCCAGTCACAGTCAGCTCGTCAGTCTCTTGTCTGAGTGTGGTTGGCAGTGACCTTGCTAATGCCTGCAGATCTAGCATTTCATGGAAGGACATCCTGACCCTATGACTGGGCTACAGAGTCACAGGATTGGGGCAGCAATCCTATGTGAAGGGGCCACACTCCTGAAGGGAGCCAGTTAAGCCCTGATAGGTACCAAACCCAGACTCTGCACAGAGCCTTCCAAACTAGACATCCCACAGACAGGTGGGAGGCGCAGGGTGTGCTCGTCAGATGAGAACGGTAGCTAGTGCTGTCTGACTGCCCACTCCAGGAGGGCCCTGTCGATCCAGTATCACTGAAGAGGCAGCTATAATGAAACAAGTTCAAATGGACCGGAGGACACAGAGCTGGGGAGCCAGTGGGCGTGAGGTTGCACACATAAGCTCCTCAGGCGACTGAGGACTCCTCGGGCTCCGTCCTTTCACTTGACAGTTCTAAGGCTGTCACTTTTCTCCCCTTGCTCCACCAGCTCCTGTTTATAAGACATCAACAGCAGCCCTAGATTCCTGCATGGCCCCCAGTGTAGCACCTTCCACCCAGTGGGCATGCAAAGGTTTAGAAAAGAAGGCAGTAGAAACAGCCCCAGGACCCCGACCGAGGGCTCTGCCTCAGCTCTGTCCCCAACGACTACCCGTTCTCTGTTCCACGCCCAGAACGTGCACCCAAATCAAAAGCCTCCTCCTTCTCATTCTTGCAGCCCCACATGTATGTGTTGACCCCGCATGTATGTGTTAGTGAGGTGACCCACCTGTGTTGGTGAGGTGACTGACACATGTTGGTGAGGTGACCGACATGTATTGGTGACGTGACCGACATATGTTGGTGAGGTGACCCACACGTGTTGGTGAGGTGACCGACACGTGTTGGTGAGGTGACTGACATGTGTTGGTGAGTTGACCCACACAAGTTGGTGAGGTGACTGACGTGTTGGTGAGGTGACCCACACGTTTTGGTGAGGTGATTCCACACATGTTGGTGAGGTGACCCACACATGTTAGTGAGGTGACTCACATGCGTTGGTGAGGTGACTGACATGTGTTAGTGAGGTGACCCTGCATGTGTTTGTGAGGTGATTGACATGTTGGTGAGGTGACCCACATGTGTTGGTGAGGTGACCCACATGTGTTGGTGAGGTGACCCACATGTGTTGGTGAGGTGACCCACATGTGTTGGTGAGGTGACCCACACATATTGGTGATGCTCCATCTTGCTTCCATGCCTTCCAGCCCACGTAAGGCTCCCCTCCAACCTCACCTGCCACAGCCAAAGCATCTGAGTCCTTTGGAGATTATCTTGTGTCTCTCACTGTTTTCCAACTGTGTAGCATCCCAGTCCCATCACGGAGCCACTGCCATCAGCCCGCCGAGGTGGTGCAGCCCACACCACATCCTGCCCGAGCTTCCTGTCCACCGTCCTACACGTGAGTTGCTTGTTTGCCGCCCAGGAACCTTGCTGCCAGGCTCCCTGCCAGTTTATCCTGCCCACAGCACTAAGGTCACTGTCCCCACTGCTACTATTACTGGGCCACATCTCCTTCCAAATTTTTCACAGGTCTGCCCTGTTAGGAAGAGACAGAAATCTCCAGTCCTGTGTCAAATTTCACCCTTCCCCACTCCAACTGGCAAGCAAGGATAATGGACCTTTCAGCATGCAGCACTACTCAGGTAGAAGATGAACAAACCTTATGGAAAACTTCTAGAAAACAAACCAGCATCTGCGAGCACAAAGCAGTTGTAACTTAAGCTCAGTGGTGCACGTGTGTCCCCCGTCAGTAAGCCTCAGCCCCACTGAACGTGTCCACCTGGCCCAAGATCTCAAGGTGCTGGATGGAGGGGCTCAGCTGTCTCCCTCCCCACCCCTCACCTCTCTCTGGACCACTCAGGCTCTAACCTCGCAAGTCTAGAGACCCGGCAGGCCAGTGCCTACAATGTCACCAAGATGCGTAGGTCACCTCACCACACTCCATCCTTGGGATGTCTGTTCAGAATGCAGCCTCTCTCGGGATGGTTATAGCCTTGCTGTTCCCCTTTGAGACTCTTGGGTATGTGCCTAATTCTAGAACTTAATGTGGGTCTCGAGCCCAATCTATACTCAGACAGAGGCTGCGACAGACTGGAACTTTGTTTCCCCTTCTCTCCACCTGTTCTTCAGACAAGGGGCTCATTACAGGGCTGTTAAATTAAGAAGCCTCCTACTTTCTGAAGATAACCACAACAGCTGAACTTTCAGAAATTCATTCACATTAAGAGAGATGCTGCAGAGACAGAAAGCATTTCATCTCTCATGGTGGTGAGTAGTGGGGGGTGCATTTCAAGTGCGTCAGCAGCGGGCCAAGTCAGCCCTGCCCCTGTCCACTCAGGGGCACCTTACTTGCTTTCTATAACCCAAGTGTCCCTGGGCAGGCTTTGGGCTCAGATGGGCCCTCTGGCTCATTTGACATCACAAATGGGCTGTGTCACATTGCACCCTGGCTGTCCCTGAACCCGGTGTTCACAAGTCAGTGGGTGACAACGGTGATCCATCACTCATGAGCAGGAAGAAGAGCTGGACCATGGAGCAGGTCTGAGCTTTAGGGCCAGAGGACAGCACTGGACATGTGGCTGCTCTAAGGGCCAACTGCTCTAAACCTCAGTTTCTTCATCCAGCAAATGAGAGTAATTGCATGAGTTTTGTCAGGTTTGCGTAAAGATTCAAGGTAACACTTAAAAGTTCCTGCTCTTTGGCAGGCACTACTGAGCAAAAGGCACCATGGCTACTTTCCTAGCAAAAAGCTACCTACAGAAAAAGATAACATCTACCTTCTTGTCAACAGAGACTTCAGGACCTATGAGACCAGCGACACTCCACCAACGTTCCCAAGTTTCTTAAATGGGAAACATGGGGATGGTGCTTTGCAAGGCCACCAATGGTGAGGGAATAAGCAGGTGGTACCCAGGGAAAATGCCCCGGGGCCTCCCAACCTCCAATCCGAGCAGCTCCCCTCAACCCAGAAGCCCTGGTGGGCACTCGCTCCATGAGGGAGGGGCCATGTGATCGTCCTAAGGGCCTCACCAGCACCCATGGTGTTTCAGGGTCCACTGTCAGGACGCAGGACAGTCTGGTTGCTTCAGGTGAGACAGGCCAGAGATGGCCAAAGTCCTCTTGCTTTACTTCTAATTCCACACCTCAGAGGGGTCGGTCAACATGGAGAGCTCAGCAGAGGTGCAGATAAAGTAACTGCCCGCTCTCCACACAGCGCAATTGATGCCTGTTGTTTATGTTTACTTTACTTAATTTTTCACAATAACCACAATTTTGGGGAAAACATTCAACAGGTAAAATAGGGATGTGATATCCTTCTTGCTTATCTGTTTTGGGGGAAAATATTATTTTTGTAAAAATATTTATTTATTAATTCCCCAAATATCAAGTATTCATAAGGACTGTGATGACATTTCTAGACATTACTTCCAAGTCTTGTGTAAAGGAGAAAATGAAAAGTCACAATGCAAATAGGGTTGCATTGTGACTCAGATAGGGTTGTTAGAGAGATTAGTTCAAATTTTAAAAGACAAAGGGACATTCCAGCAACAAATAAGGGCTGAAGAAAATTAAGATTACTGGAGAAATAATGATAAGACAGAAAGGGCCTTGTCATGGAATGTAGAAGGATGACATAATGAAAATATGTCATAGAAAATCTAAGTGAAAACTTAACTTTTATTTTGTTTGTCCTTACAAATTTTATTCCAAAGAGGGAAATTTGCACTGGATAACATGGGCCAAAATGATAAAGAAAGAAAATTCTATGGGAAAGCTGAGGTGTGCCCAAGTGCTGGCTGTTCAGTGGGAAGACGGACCCCAGATGTGCCTGGGGTGCTGCCCCGTCCATACCCAGGTGCTGTGAGGACGGGACAGAGAGAGTACAGGGCAGAATCTGCACGGCCCAGAGGGATGGCAGTGCTTACCAGCAGCAGCGAGGGGCAGGACAGATGGCCGTGTGGAGTGACGTGGGGCCAGGGTGTCTACAGCGGGGGCCCCAGACCAAGAGCTTTTGTCAACCGTTTGCCATGTGCTTAGCTGACATCACTGCCTACGTGCTTTAGATGTGGTTTTCCCGGGAGCACATTCTTAACAAAAGCAACAGGTGAAGTGTTGCTGCTGGTGCAAAATGGAGTTTGCTAAAATGAAAGACCAAAGACTAAAGGAAATATTTTGACTGTAAGCTTGGCCTGCTTCCTAAAATCAGGCTACTGTATGAACGTTTACCACACTCCTGACCCCAAGCAAGGAGACTCATGCCCAGAAAGGGCTGAGGGAGACATCTACACCCAATTCTGTCACCTTCGTCTAGCACAGGGAGCAGCTGGAGAACGCCAGGCTTGGCTCCCCTGTGGGCTCTGCAGACACACACTGCCATTCCCTCCCAGCCCCAGCACTGGCACAATGTCAGCCCCAAAGATTCCAGAAGCCCAGGTCCTGCCTCGGGGAGACCAGAGATAAAGTAATCTCTTCCAGGACACTTGGAGGGTGGCTCCTCTGCTGTCCCTCCCCTCCAGAAGCCTAACGGGTCCCTGTTAGAATTCCAAGCAAAGGGTGACTCAGCAAATAAGTAGGGGGACCAAGGGAAAGGAAGGACAGCTGGGTCCCACACGGGACAGAGAGAAGGGAAGGACAGCTGGGTCCCACACGGCCCTCCTGCCCTGCAGCCCTCCACCCCTGGGTCCTGCATACTTTGTGCCTTCAGATGGTCCCTGGCCTTTAGGAAGGGTGTTTACATAGTGGTGGTGCTGACAGGTCCCTGGAGGTGAAGACTTCATTCCTGCCTTGGCCATTTTTTCCTGTGTCCCTCCCAGAAAGCACTTCAGGCACCACTGAGGCAGCGAGCCCCATGGCAGTAAAGGGCAGGATGTACAAACACCTTGGGCTATGTGACACTGGGCTGGCCATCTGTGCCGGGCAGCTGACGCTGAACTGGGGTGGATGCCTCTGGGTTGGGGTGCTAGTGATCACGTGTGTGCATGTGTGTGTGCATGTGCACAGGCAAAAGGCACACGCAAGTCACCCTTCCTACGCACCGGTTCACACAGGCAGCTCAGTGAAGTTGACTCAGCGGCACAGAGCCTCCTATTTACGGGATCTGCGGACGGCGATGCAGACGGCGCGGAGAGCAACCTGTTCTGCTCCTCCCTCTGGGCACATTCCCCAGGCTCCCAGCACTGTGAGCAGAAGGCTGCAGAGGACCCCGGGGGGTCAGACGTGGTCTCTGCCAGCCTTAGCAGCCACCATGAAGTTTGTGCTCCCTCTGCGTCCCAGCTGAGAAGCGCTGTGTTGCAGGGATTTCTGGGCAAGGCACTGTGACCCGTGGCAGAATTCTACATCCTGGTAACACACTCACTCGCGCAGTGGCTGTGACAGTGCCTGCAGCAGCAGATGTGGACACGAGGAACCTTTACCATCTACAGTCCGCATACTGCTCACCTGGGTAAAATCAACACCAAAGACTGCTTTTTGTAGTTCTTCTCTTCAGAAACTTTAAACCTTTTTACCTCTTTTGCTCTTTTTCTTGTTTCCCCTTCTCCCTTCCTCTACCTTTCTCTCCCAGCCACTTACCTCCTAAAAAGCACAGTGCTTTATAAATGCAAAGCACATCTTACTTGATTTAACCCTCACAAGAAAGCCCAGTGATTAATTAGCACTGGCTCCAGCAGGCTAGAAGGGGCTGTGGAAATGGATTTGCACAAGGGAGCCCTGCTCTGGCCCTGCCTCTGTCTTGGAGCAGCCCTGGGGCCTGAGGGAGCCACACAACTTCACCATGCCTGGGCTTCCACACAAACGAAACTCGACAAAGGCAGCCACATGTCTGCACACAAGTGGAGAGTCTCCAAGGACAGATGCCAGGCCCTGCAGCCAGCAGGCTCTCAGGCAGTGCTGTCTGCCTCTCCCCTGCCCCTGTGCACCACCTCCACCTTCCACTCAGAAACCTCCAGCTTCCTGGCACTTCTGTCAAAATCTCACATCTTTTGGGAAGAACCTTCAAATGCCACAACTTTTTCCTAGTATACATCAGCTGTTTCTTAGGATTCAAGTATCTCAAAAAGTCCTGTCCTTCACATCAGCAATATTTCTTTGAAATGAGGCAAGTTCCTCCCTCTCTTTCCCATCTTTCTGGGGATATGATTCAACAACCATTTACTGGGAAATATATGGAAATGACCAGTTGAGGTCATGCATTCTTTCCATTTAAAAATCCTGGCAATGTGCAGCTTGCAGCAGTGAGGGCAAGGCTATCCCTGGGGGCTGTGGCTCACAGGGGGTGATGGTGCCACCGTGACTCCTGCATACTGGCTCTTTTAGTCCAGAGCAGCCTTGAGAAAAGTATTTAGTCTTGAAGCAGCCTATGAGAAAAGTATTACCCGGCTTGACAAAGGAGAAGTCACCTGCCCTGCACGAGGCTTCCTGGAAAGGAGAGGGTGGCAAAGCTGGGCCAGCAGCCCAGGATCCCCAAACTCCAAAGCCCCCTCTTCACTCACTCACTTCCCCCACTCCTGCTCCCCAAGTCCTAAAGGTTTTTGCAAACCTTCCTTAGCCATTTGAGTTTATGAGATGAGGCCTCCTGAAGAAGCCATTTCCGGTCCAGGTAGGCACTCCACAGGTGTGTGTTCAGGGTCCCGGAGACATGACCGAAAAACCATCAAAAGGAAAAATACAGGCTCTGCCCTGGGAGTTTTCAGCCATCAGCACATAGCAGTGCTGGGTGGCAGTGGGCAGCACATGAAGGGCCCTGGTTCTTAGGAAGAGCAGGAGTGCCCAGGGAGGAAGCGGTGGCAGGGAGGGCCTGTTAGAAGTCACACAGAGTTTGGCCTCCCAGAAGGGTGAAGTTCAAAGTTCAAAGTGAGAGCAGGAAGAGGGAATCCTCACAAATGGAGACGCCCAGCCAGCACTGGGGGTGGAGGTGGGAGGCTCAGAGAGGCTGGGGACAGTGATGGAGGTGCAGGGACATGGCAGGGACAGAGATAGGGACCTGGGGGATGGCAGGGACAGAGATGGGGACCTGGGGGATGGCAGGGACAGAGATGGGGACCTGGGGGATGGCAGGGACAGAGATGGGGACCTGGGGGATGGCAGGGACAGAGATGGGGAC
>NW_003852518.1:1119922-1126919 GCF_000181295.1 Otolemur garnettii
GGGGGATGGCAGGGACAGAGATGGGGACCTGGGGGATGGCAGGGACAGAGATTGGGGACCTGGGGGATGGCAGGGACAGAGATTGGGGACCTGGCGGGTGGCAGGGACAGAGATGGGGAGCAGGGGGATGACAGGCCTGGCTGCCTCCAGAGGCTTGGAGTTGAGTTGGACTCCCAAGGCTGGGGAATCCTGCAAAGTGATGTGGTGGGAGCTGGTTCAGGGGTTGAGTCCTTGTGGGTTGGAGAGTGGGTCAGATACTCCAGATGTAGAGAGAAGCTGGGAGCCAGCAAAGTGTGCTGGGGAAAAGGAGGATCAGGAATTGTGCTGAGTCTGCCGTCCGGGTTCCTAAGGAGAATCAGGCACCAGGGACTGTGCAGCTCCCAAGATGGAGGCAGTTGCCACTCTGCCTAGAGGATGTCCCAGGACGGACTGAGACCACCTTCCGGCAGCCCTGATCTCCAGTCTGTCCTTCCCTTCCCTGGATGTCCTGCCCTTCCCTCTGCATCCACATGCGCCGTCTCTGATCCCCAGGAGCAGGGCTGAGACCAGTGATTGTGACACGGCCCTCGGGTGTCATTTGTAACTGGGTTTCCACATCCTCCTGGCTGTATTGTAAAAGCCCGAGAAGAGGAACAAGGGCAAATAATGAAATATAGGAATGCAGGAAAGAGGAAGCCGCCGGGACACCAGCCCAACCGACACGCCAAGAGTGATGGAGAAGTGACAGAGAGGGAAGTAGAGCAAGGAATCACAGTGGGAGTGAGCACACGGTGCACACCCGACGCACACACATTCACATACAGAGACACATAAACACAGCCAGACACAGACATACACACGTCCACATACACAGACATGCAGACACACAGACGCACACACGTCCACATACACAGACATGCAGACGCACAGACGCACACACGTCCACATACACAGACACAGCCAAACACACGGACGCACACACGTCCACATACACAGACACACATAGCCAGACACACAGAGACGCACACCAGTCCACATATGCAGACACACAGACACAGCCAGACCCACACAGCCTTTCTTGCACCTAAATCAAACTATTAAAGGAGTATGAGTTCTTACTTCCTAGCCTGGAAGGGAGGGTGACAAGTCCACTTTGCAATCCAGCTCGCAAGGGCCACTGCTCGAGTGTGCCCCTGAATCTCTGCCCCTCTATGATTGTAGACCGAGAAATTCCTGATGATTCTAATAGGCCATGTTGTTATTTTTCTCTTATATTTAAAAAATCAGAGTCAAAACTTTTTTTACAGGTAAAACTTTCTTATATTATAATAAAAAACCTTAATTTTAGATCTGAGACAAAAGAAATGGACTGACGAGGAACAGAAAACACAGACGTACTCAGATAAATTTAGGGACCTTCAAATATCATTTTTTAAGTGAGGATCACAGGCAAGAAGAGAAAAGCCTGGAATCTAGGGAAAAAATGAGAACACCACAGTGAATTAACCAGTTTGTGGCATTTTCTGTTTGTGGAGATAACTGGTAGCAGAGATCTGAGTCAAAGGCATCCTACCAGAGGAGTTTGGAGGTTACTTAGAAAAAGCCCTTATCTTGAATTTTCACAGGCATGTGGCAGACGGGGGCAGGGGCCCAACCAGGACCTTCCAGCCTGTCCTCACTGAGGCCTCTGCATTCAAAAGGAACATTCCCTCCCTGCATCAGGGAGGGAATTAAAATTAATGCACTGTTTTTCTTCTTGCTGATTTTCCAACAGAAAACACTGGCTACCCCAAGGCCTACCATTGTCTTTATAAGAAAATACTGATTATCTGCTGAAACTCTGAGACTTTTAAATCTGAGTAGTACCTTCTGAGGATCATTGCTTTCATTTATTTATTATTATTATTTTTGTGCCAGCTAATGCATTAAACTTTATGATGAATCTAAAATAGAAGCAGTTGCAGATTCAGTAACATTTGGACCAGAGCTTTGAGCACAGCCTGTCTACCCACCCCCTGCAGTCAGCAGGGTTTTCAGTGGGCGGTGTGGCCCTGGGGAGGCTGCAGGCCAGGTGAGGACCCTGCTGTGCTCCCAACTCCTATTCTGCCGTGGGGCTCCAGGCTGGGCGAGCCGGGTTCCCCAACTCCTGCTCACGTGACACCTCACCACTGCTTCATGCTGTCATCAGCTCATGGTGGCACTGACCCCTCAGGTGAGTTTCTCAATCATTTCCTGGCAGCCTGGAGGAGGCTGGCTGCCCGGGGCTGCTGACTCACAGATGATTCTGTCCTGGAGGGTTTCTGTGGGACCACCCGGGCAGTGTCCTCCGTGGCACTTCTGAGCCCCAGGTGTTCCTCCTACCCAGCACGAGGTATCCTGAGTCGCCGCTGAAACCCCGAGGAGCAGCACTCTCCCTCCCTCATCACGAACCTCAGTGCATCCACGGGGTGCTGCCTGTCTGTTCCGGCCGCTGAGGATTCTCTGGGCCCCTTGTGGGGAGACACCCCTGTGACTAAAGGTCATGGACTGGTTATTTTACAATTCTTTGCTAATACTGGAAAAAAGAAGAACAGAAATGCTAGAGAGGGTAAAAGAGACTTGTGACTCCAAAATTTTGACATTCTCTCTTTTTCCCTTTGGTTTTGGGGAGTATGTTTCTCATCTCTCAGTCTTGTTTAGTTTTTTCTTCTTTTCCCATCTTTAAAGAAAAATGTGCATGGTACAAAGATTGCTGCCTTGGACATTACAACCCCCAGCTTGCCACTTCTCAACGTTCCTTTTGGCTCAGACTCAGGAGGGGCAGCCTCTCTGCCTCTCACTTGTTGTCACCTCTGTGCCTGGGATGCTGTGGAAAGAGCTCTACTCACACAGACACAGCAGGACACTGGGAGGACACTCACCTCCACCAGGCCACCCTTGCCAGCGGGTGCCATGATGCAGCACAGGGTGCCCTGGGGGCATGGGAGCCTGGTCACCCAGAAAGGTGACCAAGTGGGTGACACACTTTTGCATTGTTTTTCTCCTCTTCATCCTATCCTGCGCCCTGTGCCCCCGAGGATCAGCTTTCAAAGGAAGCAGCTGCCCACAGCACCTGTGCTAGGCTTGCTCTTGAAGGAGCCTAGGCTGGGAGAACCGATGATCCCTTCCATGCGAGAGAACTGGTCAAGATCCACCTCAGAGGTATGCAGGAATGCAAGGCTGGGTTTGTAAATCCCAAGTTACAGATGAACCTGGTAGAACCCACCAATCAGCACCACCCAGGAAGATGCTACAGGAACTCCTGCCTTCTCTGCGTCCTGCCATCACCCAGGGATTCAGAATGAGTCCAGTGTTCCAGCTCTGGGCCAGGCTGGTCTCAGCATGAAACAAAGTCGCTGGGAGGAGAAAACAGGTGCAGGCCCTGGGAAATTCATGCGTACTGGGAGAAACTTGTAAGTGGGTTTACTTTTAAACAAATATAAATGCTATTATCTAGCAAATTTAGAAATTCACTGACAGAAGATCCCCATAAATAGAAGGGCGTAGTTAAGGATTTATCCAGGAGCAGCAATGGCACCCACTAAGTCCTTGGCTCTTCACAGCCTCCAGGGCTAATCAGTCTGACAGTACCTGAAGCTCTGTCTCTCCCAGCCTGTATGTCCTCCCCTGAGTTGCCAGAGGACTGGCCTGGACGGTCAGTCATTCCATCTCACGGTGTCAGAGCGCGGCTGGAGGAGGGGAGATGAGGAGGAGGTGGGCAGCTTCTTTTTCTATTCTCCCTACCGAGACCATTGCATGAAAGGCAGACACAGGAAGTGGTGGCCAGCTCACCTGCCCCTGTCCAGCCCGCAGGCCTGCGCGGGAGGCACAGAGACAGGGAAGATGCTGCAGGCTGAAACTGTCCAGCATGGCATGAGTGGGGCTGGCAGAACTGAGAAGGCAGGCAGGCAGCTTGCTCTCTCTCTCTCTCTCTCTCACTCTCTCTTTCTGTGTTTTAGAGCATAGTGCCCTGAAGTTTTGGAAAAATGAAATTGCAAATTCCATTGGATCTAGAGGGACAGAACAGCCCCGTGCCTGGCTGTGGCACTGTGTCCCCACTGGCCACTCCTACAGCCACTGGTTTCCATTCCTTACTTTCATGTCTTTTGTCTTTTAAGAAAAGATTCTACCCTAAGATCTAGCAAGTGAAAAGAGATGTGGGAAGCCATCAGCTTGCTTATGAGCAATATTTCAATTTCAGAAAACAAGCATAAAAAATTCTAAAAATACTTAAGAGGGGAAACTGCATCCCCTGTGTTATTCACAGACAGCTTTCCCTCTGTGATGACAAGACATTCGCGTTTAGGATATTAATTATATCAGGACAGGACATGGTTGAGGGTCAAGGGAAATAAAGTTGCTAACAAATAATAAAAACACATTGCGTGTTCTATAAAGAAACGTTTTATTCATTTGAAGGCTCCAGGTCTGAGGGAAGCAGCACAACAAAGACTTAAAAATCGGAAGGAGCTGGATAAAGACCAAACAGCTTGTAGATGTCAGCCCTGTGGCCTCACTCTGAAATGCTAAACCTGAAATGCACAAGCTTGTGGAGATATATAGGACCACCAGCTGATTCCATCTCATTCCCTGGATATTATTCTTACTAAGAAGTTACAGCCGCCCACTTACATCAACTGGCAACTATAGGTCAAGAATGAGAAAGAAAGTAGAACTTGCTGACCTCGAGGCAACCGAGCAAAAGAGAAACAAAAAACCCTTGAACTAGAATTCATGCATTTACTCACGGGCAAGTCCCCAGACACCCATATTTACACACAGTTGTAAAAGGATTAAAGGGTTCCTTCTTATCTTAATCCCCAGTAGATTAGAGGTTGCAAATGAGAAAGCCCAGGAAGAGACAGAAAGTACTCTCCAAACAGATAGGAAAATTCAAAGTCAGAACCACCCAGGGAGTCCACACCTTTTCCCTGCAGCAGGACTTTCTGTGAAGTGACCGTCAGGACTGCTGGGCAGACAAACAGGAGCATGCTTTCTGGCTGCAACACGACTACACACCTGAAAGCTGGACGGTTGAGGAAAACCTAGAAGTCAATCCCCCTGCTACCCTGGAGGCAGAAACGTTTGCTGGAAGGAAGGAAGGAGCCAGTGAACACACTGATAATCCAGTCTTCCTGGCTTAAGAGGGTCACAGTTTACAAAACGTATGTTCCCAAATCATAATGCCAGTTAGTGTTCAGAATAGTAAACTTCAGTTAAGAAGAGAAGGTCAAAGTATTTTCAAGATAGTCTTTTAAGATACTTGAGGAGGGATGATGCTGCGTAGATGGTTCTAGGAAGATTCCTCATCCAAGAGGGTTAAAATACACTAGAAATAAATTGGGGCTGTCTTGAGCAGTTCAGAAAACATATTCTCAAAGAAATGCTCCCTCTCTCCAGATGCTCGATGAAGGAGCAGCTACCTGAGGTGGCCTCCCAACATGCAAACACAAATGTCAGGCCTGGGGCAGCCTTAGATACTGCAGGAACTCCAGGAAAAAAGCTGCTGCAAGGAAGGTGAGTGGCCGGCTGGCTGAACGATTGCATGCATGTTTGGGATAGCAAATTTCACCTCACGTGGACATTTCTGTGCAAAGACATTGCTGATTTGATTGCAACTATGTGCAAAGTGCACGAATCTCAGGTGGGGTGAATGAGTTTGGTGTCAGCTGCTTCCAGGGTCCTGCTGCTGGGAAAGCAGATATGGAGGAAATACAGAACATTCTGAGATTAAAAACAGGAAATGGGTGAATTCAGTGCCCCTTCTGGGAAATGATGAAATGAAATGTGTTTCAACCTTAAGGTGTAATCATGCAAAACTTAGTTTATCAAGGTTATTAAGACATATGATTTCTCATCAAGATAAATGACTTTTGAAAATTCTGAATATCAACTAATGGTTAAATTCACTCCTCCCCCAATATCATAAAAATATAATGGTTAAATCTACAGCTTCCCCTTCTCATATTATAAAAACTACATTTAAAAAAAGAGAGAGACAGTATCTAGTGAATAGTTGTGGTATGGTAAATATTCCAGTGATTTAAAAGAATTATTTCATTAGATTCAGGGGGTACAAGTGGATTTTTGATACATGGATGAATTGCAGTGTGGTAAAGCCAGGGCTTTTAGTATACCTATCACTTGAATATTTGACTTTGTAGGTAATCCATGGTCACAATACTCTGAATGGCCAATCTCATTGGTGATCTTAAAAAATACTTTTAAATTTGCAATTAGTTGGCTTCCATCATGTTATTCAAACATTAAACAACTAGAGTTATCGTATTAAAAGATAAACTCATAAGGCTAGATGCATAACTAGTATTTAAAATAGGTCCTAAAGTGGTTAAAATAAAACAGAAGTACACTCTGCTCCCTGGTCCTTGGCTGCAGGTGTAGCTGCATGTGACACCACCTCTGAGCACCACCGAAACCCAGCATGCAGGGAGCAAGTGCTGCCCAGAGCCCGGCTTGTCACAGGTTGACACCCAGAGCAGTGCACAAATCACACCAAAGATCTACACTTATGAGTAACCAATGCAAATGAGAGGGAATGGAAGGCAGAAATGATGGGAAATCTAACAGCATAAATATGTTCACACTTCAATGAAACATTTGTAACGGTTAAGCCACAAGGCAGAGTTATCTGTGCACAAGGTAAGGCCATCCTTAGAGCCTATTGGTGGAATGTGCCATTAAAACCTAATCTGTGCTCCGTCTGCCTGCCTCTGCGTCCTGCCCGGGGACTCGCGATCCAGATGTAAAGTCACCTGCAGCAAACTCTCTTTCAGACTCAGCAGAGCATGAGTTTCTGGTGGGTCCAGAAATGCTCCCTACCTGTTCAGTTCACTAAATTCCCAGATGGGCCTAAAAACTGAACCTGGCATCTGCACCATAAAAGCCAAAGGTGGCGGGAAACAGTAGGGAGGGGAACATCTGTACAGTCTCCTGGAGAAGCCCAGTCAGGGAGAAGCCCAGTCAGGGAGACGCCAGTCAG
>NW_003852518.1:1128873-1132826 GCF_000181295.1 Otolemur garnettii
GAGACGCCAGTCAGGGAGAAGCCCAGTCAGGGAGACGCCAGTCAGGGAGAAGCCCAGTCAGGGAGACGCCAGTCAGGGAGAAGCCCAGTCAGGGACCAGCCTCCACAGCTGGGCTCCTGGAGAAGGAGGCCACGCACAGTGCCCAGACCCCAGGACCTCAGACCACAGTCTGTTTGGGTAGATGGCGTTGGCTACCATGGCAGGGGCTGCTCAGAGAGGAGGGCAGCCAGCACAAAGTATCCACAGCTCCGAGGGTAGGACTCAAACCCCAGCCTGTCTGCAGGGCCCACCCTGGGCCACCCTCCACGGCCACCTCGCCTCCTCCTATCTCTGCCAAAGCACCTCCACTCGCTCTCGGATAATTTCACTGGCTTCTCACACTTCAGTATTTTTCAAACCTACAGCTTTCTGAATGAACTTATAAACTAAGAAAGACAAGTGGTCTGGTCTTGTTTCCAGAGCTTTGACTCAAACTTTGAGTGAAAAGTCCCAAAGGGCTCAAACATACTTCTCACAGACCCTACAATATATTTTAAGGTGTAAGAATGAATGCCTTCACTGTGACAGGGTTTTAACAAGGGTGATATGTCTACATGCTGTTAAGATTTCTTGTTAAGAGGTAATAGAAGAAATGGCACAAACTAGCACTCATTTTGGGGCGGGAAGCTTTCACTCAGTGAGTTCCCACCTGTCTCCCTGGGCAGCTATTACTGCGTATGGGATAAGCTGAGGGAAGGCCTTGAAAAATACCCCACCTACCCATGGGGTCAGTCCCCTCGGCCCACCTACAAGCCAAAGCCACTGAGTTTCTATGGCTACACCTGCCCTTCCTCCATCCACACTGTCTTCCCTACCCCTGCTGTTCCCCCTTCCCCCATGCATCTCTTTTAAAAAATGCTACCCACTCCTGAAAGGACAGAATATAGGAAAAAGCCTACACACATCTCATCAGAGCCGCTTTCTCCATGAAATAATAGTTTGAATAAACTATTTATACAAATAAAGTAAATAAATAAAAGGCAAACATTAGTTTAAAAACACTCTGATTTTTCTCCTTGCTTCTTTTGTGGGTGTTTGTGCTCCTCTGTAGCACTTTGTGCGTTCTGTCTTCTAAAAAGGCTCAGGCCGGGCCTTATTCATCCTCTGAACTCCTCATTATGTGCTCAACAAACATTTGTGAGTGAAACCAGATTGGACAGTAGACTGATGGTTGATTTTTCCTGCCAGTTGACTAATGCTAATATGTCTATGTCAGTTAGCTAGTACTTGTTTTCTAGATGGTAACAAAGGCCATAAATACAGACTTTGACAAAAGATTCTAGCAACTAAGAGTTAAAAAGCCAAAGATGTAGAATCCAAGAACTTGGGTGCAGCTAAGTTGCGAGACCTGAAGATTGGTCAATGAAGCTCCATAATAAGTACAAACCACGTAACCGTGTGTTCCAGCAGGAGGACTGACAATTCTAGGTGGTGGCTGCCATCTCTAGGTGCCACCAGGAGACGGCCTGTACTGTGACCTTCCCTGTCGGAGAAGCAGAGAGAGGGCCACGCCCACTGTGGCAAGGACTCAGGGGAATAACAGAGACCCAGGCTGGCTCACCCAGGGAGCAGTGCGGCGTCCTCAGCATCTCTAGAACGGGGCTCTGGTGCATTTTATCCCATTAATGCGGACTATATCCAGGCCAAGTAACAAATCGCTTACTGAAACTGTTTCATCCTGACCACCCAATCCTGTCTGGTTGTTCCGCTCCAGGTCCACCTACAGGACAGGGGTTGACTGTAGCTTCATCGGGACAGATGGTGGCTCACCTCATTTTCAGGTGGGAAGGGCCTCTATCCTTGCCATGGGTTATGTCTGGGGTCTCAAAGCCACCACCATGCTTTTACTCTCATCTTGGTGCCACAGTAATGAGGAAACAGCGCCTCAGAGAGGTGTTTTACTTTGAAGAACGTGCCAAAAATAACTACTTCACAATGTACACAGCTCACTCTTACTTTTCTTTTTGAGGTGAGAATTTTGCTAAAAGTGACTATGGGCAGCATCTGGTGACCCCCAGAGCCCGCAGAGCTGCCGCTTCTTCCTTGTCTGGGACTTACATGCTCTATACCTGGATCCTGAAAGAGTCGGACAGTGCCATTTCCAGAGGTAGCAATTTAAGACTTCAAATAATTAAATTTTCTGGTCAACATAAAAAATGAATTTCTTTCACTAGTTAACAATTGCACAGGTGTGGCTGGCTGATGAGAAATCAACAGAGACGGCTCTCCAAAAAGGGAATTCTCCTGGAAATGCCCCTGGCATAACACAGAAAAACGACGGGATTTTCTTTATTCTTTCCAGATAAAAGAAAGTACATCATAATTTGATGGTAGTAAAATGCCCCTTCCTGTCTTCTGATCCCTCCTGATCTTTAATGGAACTTACAACATGAACTCAGAGTTAGGAAGAATGAGAATGGGACCCTGAGATACACAACCCCAGCCTACACATACCCCGAGGGTCGCACGCAGCACACCAAGGACAGCTGTCAGGTCCCTGTTATCACCAAGGGCACTCTCCACCTGGTTTCCCTTTCACTTGGGCTTTCTAAGAAATCTTTCCGTGTCTATGGTTTATGCAGCACTTGCCCTTGAATGATTCATGGAATCATGTGACATGACCCTAAGCGTTTAAACTGAACTCTGGAAATTTTGGATTTCAGGAGAGGACTGATTTGTTAAAAGAAAATATTTCTACTGATGAAAATAAAAATCAAATCCAACTAGCAATCTGATGGGCCAAACTACTTGTGAGACCAGCTTCTGCGGCATAACAGAGAATCGAAGGAAGATTTTATTGGGGACAGTGGAATATCTTTCTGCTTTTGCTTAGATGCAAGACACGATTTTTGTTCCCTTTAGAGGACTTGCAAAAACTTGGTTTTCAATAGTTTAAAAAATATGACTTTGACCTTAAGCTTAGTTCACTGACACATAATTCCTAACTGCTCCCCTGCCAGAGCTGATGCTGACAGTGAGGCCAGGGATGGGACAGGAGTCAGGTGCCAGGCAAGTCCGAGGTTGTGCTAACTTCATCCTTTTGAAATTGTTACTTATAAGGTTCCAAAAAAAAAAAAAAAAAAGGGAGAGGGGGTTACGTTTTTAGCCAGGCATCTTATGAAGCTGTTAAAATAGGCATCTCAAGGGTAGGTATCTTATTCATCACTGTCCCTATAACTGGCAAACTCAGGATTTATTTTCGAAAGATCTTAACAGCTGAAATGAAACACATTGGAACAAATGAGATAATTACCAGACCCCACCCTTCAATCCCAACATCAAAGGCACAAACAAAAGAAGCAGGAGATGGGTCTTCAAGGCTGTTCCTCAGAAGGGAACTGAGTTCTCAACTGACAGTTGCCAGGAGTTCTGGCTGCAAAAATCAAACCCCAGTTTGTGTGCACACATGTCCCATACTGGGAGAAGCAAGGGAGGCCTTCTTCCTGCTCAATCTCTGCCCTCCAGAATGGGAATGTTATAAAAAGCTCAAATGCACTAAAAATGCATTTATTATTGCATGCTTTTACAGACTGACAGCAGTGAGGCTGCAGAATCACACAGTTAGCTTTGGAATACAGTCTTTCTTCACAATAGGGCTGGGTCTTCTCTCTCATTCTGCACTCCCTGACCCTCCCTGCCAGCACTCCTGGCCTAGGTCCTTTGGGCCCAGCTTCTAGGAAGGACCCGCACACGGGAGAATGCCAGGTGAGTGGGAACAGTGCTGAGATCATTATATCCCGAGGAAACAAACACCACTTAGCTAAGAGAGGGCTTTTCTTTTGAAACAGAGTCTCAAGCTCTCACACTGGGTAGAATGCTGTGGCATCACAGTTCACAGCAACCTCAAGCTCTTGAGCTTAAGAGATTTTCTTGCCTCAGCCTCTCAAGTAGCTGGGGCTACAGTTGCCCACCAC
>NW_003852518.1:1132847-1142904 GCF_000181295.1 Otolemur garnettii
TTGTTGTTGTTGCAGTTATCATTGTTGTTTTAGGTAGCCTGGGCCAGGTTGGAACCTGCCACCCTCGGTGTATGTGGCTGGCACTCTGCCAACTGAGCTATAGGGGCCGCCCGGAGCTTTCCTACTTCAGAAGGCCACAGGGCTATCTCTAGAAGTAGATTTATTTCAGGATTTTTCTAATCATCAGTGCTTCTCTAAAACGACAGTGGGTTGCCTCCTGAAGTGTCCAAAGAGGTGGGCCCATCCCTAGTTAAGGATGCTGAAGAATTTGTGTGCACCGGGGCCTGATGCTCTTGAAGGCCTTGTATCTAGTATGTGTCATGGGAACGGGGTGAGCCCTGCACAGCTGTGACATGGCTCACGGCTGGCTCTATGGGTGTGGGCAGTGGGGAGGAAGTTGCCAGCATCAGAAACTCTTTAAATTTTTGTCTGTTTCGGACATGTGCACAGAGATGCTACTGGTCTCCTTTCGATGAGAACAGTCATCCAGCAACCAGGCCATCCCCTAAAAGCAGCCACACATTTCAATGAATTAAGGTAAATATTTTTTTTGCAGTTTTTGGCCAGGGCTGGGTTTGAAACCGCCACCTCCAGCATATGAGGCCAGTAATCTACTCCTTTGGGCCACAGGCACCACCCCAAATTAGGGTAAATATTTTCATGAAATATTTTAACCAAACCAGACAGAACTCTTTGTGTGGCAAAGAGATGATTTATTCTATATTGTATTTTTATCATTTTCCTTTTTTACCATTTTTTTTCCTTTCAGCCCAGATGCACCCTTCCTCTCTCCCACCAGAAGATAAATTCTTTGACCCCATGAATCTTATCTTTCTGGTTCACCCCTAGGCCTAGCAGGGTGCCTGGGCCACAGTAGGCAGCTAACACACACCTATCTTGTTAATAGATCCTGCAGCACTGGCCCGATCTCCACCTTCTGCTTGGCCCTCACATTCTGGCATGCCCACACCACCCCAAACCTGAGCTGGTTGTTTAGCTCCAAACCTAGAGTGGATGGGGTGCAAGGCTTCTCTTTAGATCTCTGTGGTTTGCTTAACTCCTTGAGGAAACTGTGTCTGGTACATCTTTAATCCTCCATGATACCTAGTCTAGTGGCTTGTAATGGACTTAGTGATTATCCTTGGAGATGGCAATACAGCTCTGAGTAACATGTCAATAATCCTTCAGATTTAAGGCTAAATAGGATAAAATAAATTTATAGAGTATACCTATGAATATTTTAATAAAACAGTAATTCAAGGCAGGACACGCTAATAATATCTGAGATCCCAGGATGCTTTCAGTATTTATACACTTAAGAACTTCAGAGGCTCCAGACTGCTAAGCACATTCTAATTACACAGCAACACTTACAATATGCATCCCTCTTACTGTTTCCATCTATATTTTGAGATGACACGGTTTATTTTATTCCTCTTGTAAGGGTTTTCATGTGGGTTAAATGTTGCTTCTTGATTCGATCTCTACTGAGATTTTCTATTTGTACAGCCACTCTCAGGAAAAGGCGTTATAAAGAAGGTTTTACAATACCTGGAATTTAACATTTCTGTAAGTCAACATGCTCATCACGTTTCTGCTTTTACTCCAAGATGTGTCATGTGCTGAGAAGCAATACAAGGACACGCTGTGTCCACCTGGCAGGGTCTTGCCCTGCACCCACATGGGTATAGCTCCCAAGTGAGATAACTGGGACACCACTGATGGGAGCTCTGTCCAGGTGCCAGGCTGGCTGCACCTTTGTGTGATGTTTGTAGTGTCAGCACAGAAAGGAGAAAGTTCCGGCTGCGCTCAGAAGATCTTAGGCAAATACTTTGGAAGCTGTTTCCTAGAGCCCCCAAAATGTAACGGTGGGATCTGCATGGCTTGCCCTGCGGGTTGGTGGTGTGTGAAGAGAAGAAACTTACTGTGCTGAATGATTTCATGAAGGATTCCTCAGAAGGGACAAAGAAATGAAGGCAGAGGACAGCACAAGACGCGGGCTGGCTACTCACGCGTCAGGAAAGACTCCCCCAGACACAGGCAGAGACCCACTCTTCCCAACCCAGTTATGCAAATGGATGAAATTCTGAAATTCCACTTTACATATCACACATTTAGGAAAAAATATAATTTCACTGAATATATTTTACCGATGAAAAAGGAGGAAGTTGGTTGCCACACACATCTCAGTCCTAGTAAGGCAGCAAGCTAAGGCCTAAACCCAGAACTGCCACTTCAAAATCTTCCTCAACCAGCTGCACTCATCTTCTCAGGTGTTTCTTTCTTCAGGGGAAGGGGAGGTGTAAATATATAAAAGTCAGCCCGGAAAGCCATTCTCATTATGTCACAATTAAGCTTTGTTTACGAACAAAAAAGCCAGCATTCCCCAGTTTAATTCCAGACTTTATTCAAAGGTCCAGGTTCTAAAAGGACTTTTGACCAGTTCTAAAAGAAAAATAAAACTCAGACTCTACTATTCAAATACATGGGCTTGGGTGTCTGAAGGGAACTGCGGGAGGGTGACACAAAATGAAAGTGGGTGGTGGGCACACTGCAGATCCCAGGGTGGAGGCTGCTGGATGGTGCTCGGGCAGGGCAGCCCTGAGACCCACCCTGACACACAGGCTATGTTCTCCCACACCAGGTGAAGATCTGAGGTGGCGCACCAAGACACAGTCGCCTTTTAACCACAATGTTTTTCCTGGTATGACCCTTTTGTACAAAGTAGTTGTTCTTACTGTAAATAAATCCCGAACCAGACAATCCTTAATTCATTTAAAGAGCAGGAATATGCCGGACTAGTCTAGCCACTAGAATTATGTGGCTTTGACTTTTTGGTTACTTTACTGTGATTAGGTTCCCCAACACACAGGGATGGCATACTTGGCAGCCTTTCTCTATGCTTCTTAAAAATGTATTCCTAGTCAAGACCAGCCTGAACTACAGCGAGACCCTGTCTTTAAAAATAGCCAAGTGATGGCTCGGTGCCTGTGGCTCAAGTGGCTAAGGCGCCAGCCACATACACCTAAGGTGGCAGGTTCGAACCCAGCCCGGACCCGCCAAACAACAATGACGGCTGCAACCAAAAAATAGCCGGGCGTTGTGGTGGGCACCTGTGGTCCCAGCTACTTGGGAGGCTGGGGCAGGAGACTCGCTTGAGCCCAGGAGTTGGAGGTTGCTGTGAGCTGTGAAGCCACAGCACTCTACCCAGGGGGACAGCTTGAGGCTCTGTCTCAAAAAAAAAAAAAAGCCAGGTGTTGTGGTGGGTGCCCGTAATCTAAGCTACTTGGGAGGCTAATGCAAGAGAATCGCTTGAGACCAGGAGTCTGAGGTTGCTGTGAGCTATGATGCCACAGCACTCTACCCAGGATGACAAAGTGAGACTCTGTCTCAAAAAAAAAAAAAAAGTATTTCTGAATAAAACAATTCAGTCACTAGTCCTTGAACCCAAGTAATAGAATCTTGAAATCCTATCTATTATCAATATCAAAAAGAAGGAAGAAAGGAGAGAGAAAGGAGAAAGGAAGGAAAGAAAAAATAAAGGAAGGCGGGAAAGAGTGAGGGAAGGAAGGAGGGAAGGGGAAGGAAGTCCTGGAGGAGGGAATGGAAGAAGGGAGGGAGAGAAAAGAAGGAGGGGAGGGAGGAAAAAAGAAAGGGAAGGAAAGAAAGAAGAAAGAGCAAGAAAGAAAAAGAAAGAAGAAAGAAAGAAAGGAAGAAAAGGTAAGCAAGAAAGAAAAAAAGATCAAAAGGCAGTAGCAGCCCCGTCAAAGCCACAGTGACGAATCTGAGCCTTTGGATCATGGTGTGCTCAGGAAACACAGCGGCCCATGAGCACACGGCATCTCCTGACCTGCCAGATAGCAGCGGTTAGCAGCAGGAGGTGTCCTTCACACAGGAAGGCTGGGGTCTGAGCTGCACACGGCAGAGGGGCCAAACGCCACCCCACACACGGGCCTTGAGGACGGGGTGCTAAGGTGGATACCAGGTGGGCAGCTTGCGGCTTCTCTTTGTCCCGTAAAAAAAAAAAAAAAAAGGTAGCCTTTCCTCCACCACCGCTGTTCTATTACTTCATCAGGCTGCAAAAGCATCTTCTAGGAAGTATCAAGAGGCTTCATTCTCCCCAGTTTCTGTAAAACAATTCCCCAGCTGTGATGTCTCCGAAGCAGTTTACCTACACCCTGTGCCCCAGGGCACTCTTGGCCACACACTTCATGTCTATAAAGCAATTACTTTGTTTCAAAAAAATTACTGAGAATTTCTCAACTTAAAAAAGTTGACATAGAGAGTACAGGGAAATAAAATGAAGGTATGAAAATGAAAAGTGAAAGTCACATATTTCTGTATTTAATTCAGCCACCATGCTTTGGAAAACTGATTTGTGTGTGTGTTTTTATGTGTTGCTGTATCCTCATTATGCTGCTCTTAATCAAATGTCCATGAGACCTATAGTTAAAACAGAGTTACAAAAAATATGCCCAGTTAATGTTAAAATTGGAATAGACTTAGATTTCCTCTAAGTCAAACTGAGCAAAAAAATGGAAAAACTAAAAGGGTAATGTTCACATTTATTTGTGATTGAACATTGAGAAGGTATTTTAAAGACAAAGTTGATTTAAAAACTACCTTTAGAGAGTTTATCAATGACTAGTTTTTGTCTAAAATTCAGCAAGGAATAAAACTATTTATTTTATATAATGATACATAGCTCTTGGGAGCTCTGTAGACCTGCCCTGTCCAACAAGTGGTTCCCTGGCCCTGGGTGGATCCTGAGCACTTGGAATGTGGCCAACCTGAATGGAGACGTGCTGTGAGCATAAAATACGCCCTGAGTCTGAAGGACTTCAGTTCAACAAAAGTGAAAATCTCATTAACATCTACTCATATTGAGTACATGTTTAAATATCTGTGTATAGTGGGTCAAATAAAATACATTCAAGTAAATTTCACCTGGGTCGTTTTTCTTTTTAGTGTGGCTAGGAGAAAATTGAGAAGTACACATACAGGTTCCGCTGGGCAGTGTTGCCCTAGAATACTTTGCTCCCGTGTTTCACAAATATGTTCCAAAAATGCTGGAACAGATTCATGTCTAACACCTCTGTCCCCCAAAGAAGGACTGAGGTTGTTGCATCAGGCACAGAATGGTGCTGGGACAGTCTGCCTATGACCCAGCCAGAAAGACCCCACACCTAACATTTAACACATGTGTGTATGCACAGAGCGGGCAAATTATAAGGGTATGTTCTTAGGAGACATTCCATTAATAAAAAAACACAGTTATTGAAATGGGAAAACTTAACAAACACAAACCCTTAACAGAAATTTTTACACTTGCAGCTATAAAGAATAAAAATCAGTGTTGAGATTGTATATGAGTGGTAAGTAATGATACTTCAAAACTGCAAGTTAAAAGGAGCCTCTACAATGACAAAAAACACTCCCATTTCATTTCAGCATTAAAGAGGCTTCACTTAAACCACAACATTCTCTACCGGACACTAATTTCACTAAAGACCGCTTAAACTTTAATGCTAAGATTAAATGAGTGGTAGCCAAGCCAGCTAGCGGCTAAATGACATTATTAACCTTTACAGCAGGGGCAGAAATGATCCGGGGGCACTGGAAGGTTCTGACTTTTATTGCCACCAAGTTCAACAGGAGACTGTGAAGGCAGGCAAAATTCTGCCAGGTTCCAAGAATAACAATAAAAATGATCGCATAGCTGCCTGTGGGGATATAATAAAAGTCCTTTTCTCATTTCAGTTGGATTTAACTTTCAGGGCAGTAGTCCTTCATTCTGAAAAAGAGTGTGGCCACACTTGTCACTCAGCTCTGCCGCCTGGCAAGGAGCCCTTGCTGGAGGCCTCCCATTGGCCACACGCAGCCTGGTGGGGAGAGACACCGGATGTTCAGGGCTTCATCGGAATCATCGCTGGGTGATTTCAGTGGAAATCGACAGCCTGCAGCCACACACCCTGTAGGGGAAGTACTCTCCTGGCAGCTGGCCTTGCAAAGACACACCCCAGACCTGGGCTCAGAGATCCCTGCAGCTCAACTAGCTCCCGAAAGCAGGGCACCAGCCAGCTCTTCAGTTAATGGAGTCACCGCCAGTGTCAGGTGCCTCACAGCACAAGATGCAAAGGACGTCTCCAGTCCTAACAGTTTGTGGACAGCTCCCCTAGACATCTGCACAGTGCTAAGCACTTACTGAGAAAATGTCCTCACAAAGCCACCCTGCAGGCTTGGGGACAAGTGCAGAGGACAACCTCCCAGACCTGTACACACATCTCAGGGCTGTATTTAAGCGAAGGGAGTCAACAGAAATTCTCAGGAGACCAAGCTAATCCCATGATGTGAAGAATATAGTGAGGCCAATACTTTTCTGGAAAAGTTATTGTAATTTAGTAACATATTAATGTAATTCGGGTAAAATTTGCTTCACATTTTAAAATTCATCAAACCAAAACAGCAGCAATAGTAGGCGCATCCATTCATAAATAACACCCCCCATAAAACACTCCCTCTCCTCGCCCACGCCCCCCCCCCACACTCTCACAACTACCACAAAATAATTCCTTCTTTCAGATTTCCGTATAGCTGTCAGGACACTGAAGTCGTATTTAAGCCAGTGCTAGTAAACCAGTTCTTAAAAAAAAGGAGGGTGGTGCAATTTGTAGCATTTGCTGATTTCTGTGGTGTAAATCCTTCCAAGCATGGTCAACTGCATGCTACCATCAGTTCAACACCAGCCCAGCAGATTTTCTGAGGATCCAGCATCAGCTGACTGCAGCTGGCACACAAGAAACCAAAGCACACTTTCTGAGTTCCCTGAAAGTATTTGTTATCCCACAAATCCTAAAAGGCAAAGAGCTTAAAATTTGAGCAGATGTGTGGTAATGTGCAAAAGGTAGTTCCCATAAGGCCCCGAGGAAGATCCAGCTTATCTGGTGGACTGCAGTGGCCCAGCCTCAACCCTGCCCTGCTGGTGGAGCCGCCTGGGGAGGGCAGCTTCTGCTTCCTGGAGGCTGCTCCCCACTGGAGGGCTTTCATTTCGTTCAATGGGTTCTGTGGAAACTTTACAGGCAATGGTTAAGGCTCTGCTCTGCTTGAACCTTTCTACTTTTGCATAAAAGGAGGGGAAGCTTTTTTTTTTTCTGGGTTATATTTACACTTCCCAAATCAGAAAAAATGCCCTAACCAGACAGGGGGACAGGTGGCAACTGGCAACCACAGCTCAAACCCCTTTTTTTTTCTTTTTTCCATTTCTTTCTGAAACCCCATGTAGAAGGAAAGTTAACGAAATGTCGGTTGGTTGTTTTATGCACAGAGCTAACTATGCTTTCAACACAGGTGGAACAAAGCAGAAAATAAAACTGGGACTCAAAAACCCTGCCACACAGAATGTCACTTATCTGTCTACTCTGACAGCACTTTTAATCTAAGAATCTCTTTATTTCCCTTAGTAAACCAATTACGTACAATGTGATCTTGGATTTGAGATGTTAGAATAAAATGAAGATAAGAGTAACAATGGTTTTTGTTTACAAAAATAAACAACTTTCCACAGTTAGCCTGTGCCTTCGGAGACATGAGGGAACGCTGCGAGCGTGGACGGAAGTGTGGATCGGTTCTTTTGATCTTTTCTGGTCTGATTTTTCTACAGGTACTCTTTTTAAAGTCATATGTTAGATTATGCAAATCTTAAATGATCAGCCAAGATTGCGAAGCTCTCCCACCATGTGGGAGGTACTGAAGGAAGTGAACATGAAAGTGTGAGGCTGAACAGGGCCCTTTCATTCCTGGGGCCTTGCTTGGGGAACTTGCAGGTGTTCTGAGTGTCACAGTGACCAGGCAAGGTGGTTCCACTGTGATGGGGGCCACTAAATAACGTGCAAGGGCAGGGGCTGTCCCTCCCAAAGAAGGATCTCTTTGCCCCAAATATCAGTTGTGCTCACCAAGCAGCAGTGACCCCAAATTACCACGACGATGAAGGTCATCCTCAGGAGATAAACGCCTTCATCTGTCCTTGAGGTTCTCTCTGCTGTCCTGGCTCGCTGTTCACCCTGGTCCCTTTGAGGAGGCAGCAGCACCTTCCCATCCGTTCACCCACCCACTCCACACCAGGGGCTGCCCAGGGGCTGGGGACACCACCGTGAGCAAATCAGAGCTGTGCCCTTCATTTACAAGGGATGCATGCTGCTGGGCAACAGGGCGGGAGAGGAGTGACGAGGCAGCTGTCTTAGAGTGCAGGCTCGAGGAAGACCCCTCTTGTGCAGGACCCCTGGTTACAGCTCTGAGTGACCAGCAGGGAGCACCAAGAGGAGCCCTGGGGGACAGTCCAGGACGGGACCTGCTGATGCAGCACCCCCACTCCCAGCTGTGGATGGCCCATCCCTGCTTGCCCCGGGATTCCTCTCCGGCTGTTAGATTTTTAATCCTTTCCTCTCCACCAGCTCCCTCCTACTGGCCTTTGAACACATTTAAATAGTCTTCTCCTAAAACCTTCCACCTGCAAATTCTTCCCCTGGTCCTACAACCCCTCCACCTTCTTCCTCCTCTTCTCCCCTCATGCCCTGACCACCCCCAGCCCAATTAGGAACAATTTTTCCCTGCCTACATTCTTGAAGAAGGAAAACTTTAATTTCTTCTGAGTTCAGCTGTGTATTACTGTTACAGAGCCATCAGTCTCCATCTTTATCTGTAAAGTTCTTAAAGACAGTAGCCACCTCAACCCGGCACAGCGAAGGCTCAGGAAACCTGTTATCAAATGGAATTTACTAATTTCTTGAGAGTCATTGATACTAATATTTGAACAGAACACTCAGCCCACCTAACCTACACAAGCCCACCAGTGAATCTGGCGTGGGTGACTCTGCTTTGGGTCAGACACTTCTGAATGGCTAGGGCTCAGTGGTCATTCACCTCCCAATACAAGGACTCAGGGACAGTTGGCCTTTGTATGAAAGTAGGGGGCAGCGAAGCGTGAACCTGCTGTCTCCACAGGGGTCCCCGCCAGCATAGTCTCCCACAGGGGCAGAAGGACTTGCTAATTTCTGTCTTCACCAGTGCCAGGCAGGGCCAGGCCAGACTCTTCTTTGAATCTCATTATTTCTAGTTACTGGGACAACAGGATCTTTTCACAGATCCTGCTGGCAGACTGACCACATGCTGGCCTCTGTGCATGTTTCCTTACTGAGGAATCTGGTAGGTCAGTGAGTCAGGGCTTTCCCCAATGTCCCTGCCTGACAGGTCCTGACACGTGTCATCCAGTCTGCAGATGCCTTGGCCTGTCTGACATCAAATGCACCACTAGGAAAATGATGAAAATGTCGACACTGCTGGCCATGGTGCCCACTGTGTCACTCTCCTCCTGGTCAGTGCTTCAGGTGTGTCAGCCTTCACCTCACAAGCAGGGAAAGGGCGCACAATCACCTGCCAGAAACAGCAAGCTGGGGACCAACAGAGCAGGGCCCTGGGGATCTATGAGGTGGATTCCTGACACAAGGGACAGCTGTGGTCGCTTGTCAATGATCCCCCCACACGTAAACAGGCCACACACACACACACCCCGCTCATCCATGCACATATACACACCCCCCGTAGTGCACATATTACCCCACACAATGCACATATACACACCCCCCACAGTGCACATATACACTGCACACAATGCACATATACACACCCCCCACAGTGCACATATACACCCCACACAATGCACATATACACACCCCATACAATCCACATACATGCACCCCACACAATGCACATATGCACACCACAAAATGCACATATACGCACCCCCACAGTTCACATATACACACCCCACATATATACACCCCCCACAGTGCACATATACACACCACACAATGCACATATACATACCCCACACAATGCATATATACACACCCCATACAATCCACATACACACACCCCACACAATGCACATATACACACAATGCACATACACACACACCACACAATGCACATATAAACATCACACAATGCACATACACGCACCCCACACAATCCACATACACGCACCCCACACAATGCACAT
>NW_003852518.1:1143284-1188314 GCF_000181295.1 Otolemur garnettii
CACCCCACACAACGCACAAATACACACCCCACACAATGCACATATACAGACACCACACAATGCACATATACAGACACCACACAATGCATATGTACACACCCCACACAATGCACATACACACCCCACACAGTGCACATATACAGACACCACACAATGCACATATACATACCCCACACAATCCACATACACACCCCACACAATGCACATATACACCCCACACAATGCACATATATACACCCCACACAATGCACATATATATACACCCCACACAATGCACATACACACACCACACACAATCCACATATACACACCCCACACAATGCACATACACGCACCCCACAGAATCCACACTCATGTACCCCACACAATGCACATATACACACTACACGATGCACATATACACACACCACACACAATGCACATGTACACACACTACACAGTGCACGTGTACGCACACCACACAATGCGCATACATGCGCCCCACACAATCCACATACACATACCCCAAACAATGCACATATACACACCACACAATGCACATATACACACACCACATACATACACATATACAAATGAACCCACCACACACCTACGTGTACACACACATAAACACACAACATATACATACATATATACGCACACTGCACACACCACATATGCACACACACCACCTGCATACATGCACAAACATACCTCATACAAAATAGTGTGTGATTATAGCACAAGATCACTTACTTTAGTTTACCAAAACTATCATGAAATTCTGTGAAGATCCCAAACATTTTGCTCTATCCAACACAGTAGAGGTAATAAAAAACCTACCCAAAAAGCACTCTGGGAGGCCAAGGTGGGTTGGTCACCTGAGCTCAGGAGTTCAAGACTAGTCTGAGCAAAAGCAAGAACCTTGTCTCTAAAAAATACCTGGGTGTTGTGGTGGGCACCTGTAGTCCCAGCTGCTCAGGAGGAAGAGACAAGAGAATCACTTGAACCCAGGAGTTTGAGGTTGCTGTGAGCTATGATGCCACGGCACTCTACCAAGGGTGACAGAGTAAGACCCTGTCTCAAAAAATGAAAAAAAAGAAAAACAATGAACCAGCTTCATAATAGCTCTCTCATCAAACATGGAAGCACTTATAAAGTGGGCAAGTCATTTTTGTAATGCTGTATATTGTAATATGTTTTAGGGAATTTGGGAAAAGCGAAGTCTTTCTACCCAGCTTCACCTTGGATTGGACAAGCTCATGGTGGCTACACCTGCTGTCTTCATGAGGCATTCCAAGACAGAGACAGTAAATTGCAAGATGAATAATACAGAACTTTAAAAACTTTGCCCCATCAAAACTGCTGCACAATAACTGAACTATGAAGAGGGGCAAGGAACTACAAAAGCAAGAATCCAAATGACATGTATCTAGTTACTCCTCAAAGAAGAGGGGGAAGAACCCCAAACCAATGACCCTCCTGCTTAAGTTGGGCAGACAGTTCTCTTGAGACTTTTCACAGCCAACCTGCTTGAGCTAAGCAGCAAGCCATGCTCAGATGCTGCTAGATAACCCCAGCTAAAGTGGGGTTTATCGCTCAGAAGAGATGCATTTCACAGATAAAAACAACTTCCTCTAGCTGCTGATTAGATAAGCAGGCTTGCATCCGTACTCAGCCTGCTGCCCAATCTCCAATTAGACCAGGCGGCTGCTTTCTCTTTCCATCCTGAGGCACCATTTCCAGCATTGCTTCTTCCCTCCCAGGCTGCGGAGCGGGGTTACCACCATTTCTCTACCTACCAGCACTGTCCTGATCTCCTGCCCAAACTTCTAAAATGAGGGGCTCATATGGCACCAGAGTAGTCAATTAAATATACAGTCATCCTCTTATAATTCCCATTTCAGTCCTTGAATTCATGGCTAGGTAAGGAATTTTTACTTTAATTGTTTTAAAGAAAAAATTATGTTTTAACACATCTTAATCATTTTTCCTGAATTTTAGGGGAGGTTTTTTCTTTCCCTTGCTAATTGAGTTAGAGTGAGTCAAATCCTGGTCAAACTACTCAATGTGAAGAACTAAAGTTGTACTGATTCAGTTTCAATCTCTCAGAGCCTCTGACCACTAAGTTGTGAGCAGCTTCAGTCCTGAAATAAACAGCAATGAAGCTACAGCCGTCTCCTCACAACTCTGGGAGTGGGCTGCTGCAAGGAGGAGCCAAACCAGAGAAGCACATTCTAGAATGTCATGGGGCATGTGTAAGCACATGCTCTCTGCCCATATTCCAACCCTGCCTAGGGTTGTCCGATGAGCAACGCAGGTGGCCAGGCCACTTACTAAGCCCTGTTCAACCCTAATTCTTTGGCCTTCTGCTGGTTCAACCACCCCCTCTATTGTCACAAAAGTCATGGTTCTGATTCAGTCCTGTGGCATTACTAGGCCTCAGCCCTGGGTTTTCCTTTGATTCCACTCGTAAACCCTGAATTCGCCTGTCCTCTTTCTCGGGGTGGCCATTCCACTTTGTAGTCTGGAATCCTCCTTCTCTATCCTCGGTCTTTCCTTTCTTCCATCAAACTTCCTTCCCCCCTTGCAGGGTTGGTTTGGGTGCAGTGGCGGGCGGGGGGTGTCTTCCTTATTCATGGCCAGTCGTGTGTCTGGAACCAGTCAACCCACAGCCAGCTCCCAACCTCCACACCTGGGTGCTCTCACTAGAATCCCAGTGACCGAGCATCCTTGGTCAATTCTAGGACTCCTTCCAGGAGCATGCAAGTCAGGAACTAGCAAAAACTCAAGGTGTGAAGAAGGAAGAAGAAATGGAATCATAATTGGATAGAGAAAGAAAATAACTAAGGTTTTAGTTTTCTTGTATAAAATGCCTACCTGCTCTCTGGATCTCAATCCTGACATAATTTCTAAGTGAAAGACTTTTAAGAACACATCTCAAGAGTTTTCAGAGTAAGTCTCAAACTCTTTTTACTCTTCTACTACGGCTGACTGAGTAAATTTGGGGTTGCTGTAAGAGGTCAGTGAGTGCACCCTCAGCTTTAAACAGTTTCACATACAACCACTTCAGAGAGGTGAGAGTTCTCTCGTTTTTAAAGAGACCACTTCAGAAGAACAAGCTAGTGTCTCATTAAACAGACCGTTCCGATGACTAAATCCCTCCTTGCCAAACAGTTCTCCTTTGAGTCTACCTAAATTCTCCAAGCTGCACTTGAAATCCTTTGTTTCCTCTGTGGAAGAAGATGGAGGCCACAGAAAGGCTCTGGATCATTCCGACTTCTGTTGCCTTTCCCCACATTTGTATGGAGACATGTGACGAGTATTCCCTCAACTCCAGACGCAGCAATGAGAGGTGAAACCATCCTTCTTTCCTTCTGGGAGTGACCCACTCATCAGGGTCATCTCCGGTCCCATCATAGCAGAGTGATTTCTCCTATTTCCTGTCAATTTGTTTATTACTATAGTCTGTTCTCCTTGTCCAGATTACCTTGGTCTAAAACCCAGTGATGCATACTGGTAATAAGGGCTCATGCCTTTCCAAAAGTGTTTCTTGCCTCTTTCTAAACTAGACACTCCTGCAATTTACTATGACATAGTATTTCCCCACATTTATCCATCTTCTTTTTGAGATTTCAACAGTACCGACTCAGCACGCGTGACGAGAGCTTGGGCCTGCAAGCAGCCAGCCCCTCACTCCTTCCTTTGGTCTTACCCGACTCTAATTCCTCCTTTCCCTCTGGCTTTGTTTCATGTGCCTATTCTATGGATCAATGTTTTTTATCTAGTGAATTCCTCTCCTACTCTTGGTGCTACAATGTCATTTATTCTTTCTTTTTTTCTCGATTGAACCTACAACAGGATCCTCACCCTCTTTGTAAATGCTAATAATTTCTTTTTTGCAGAGTTGCATTCGGTTTTATTTCCCCTGCTATTTTTCTGTCATTTTTTCTTCGCCATTCTGTCTTCAGCGAAGTCTACCCCCAAGGCCATTCTGTGACATGTGCTCACTTGCTATTGCCACCATAAAATGAGGAAACTGAGGCTCAGAGAGGCAGAGCCACAAGGCCAGGGACAAGGGGACCTGGATCTGTCCCTTCTGAGATGCATTTTTGTCACTTTGCCAGGCCTTTGCCACAGGCCCTCTTTGCCCCGGTGAGCACCCCGCCCTTTGACAGCCCTACTTCCTCCTGCCTGCCCGGCTCGCTCTGTCCCAGGGAGGGGCTTCTTCTCACTTCCTGCTGCCTATCCTTTACACTCCTTTGCTCTTGTGACTTATTCCTGGGGAATACTTCGATAAAGTATGGCATCAAATTTATTTCCTTTAATCTACAAATTCCCCTTAGCTTTTATATTGAAACACTAAGCCATCTACAGACTTCATTTATTTAATGCCACCCATACATTACAATTCATAACAGCCTATGGCCACATGCCAAAGCTAGCTGATTATTTCAAGAATCATAAAGGATGGCCTTTAAACTTAGTTGCTATGAAGTGCAATTTCTTCCTTTGCTGTCTCCTTCTGTAGTTCTATAGCTCTTCCAAGACTCTCTCTCTCCCTAACTTCCTCTCCTTAATCCTCTCCCCAGGCTGGTGTCCTCCGGGATTTCACACCTCTTGTTTTTGTGGCAGGGACCCCACCTCCTTTGGCCTCCAGTCCCCCCCAGATCACCCAAACCACCTCAGTGTCCCCTCCTCAGCCACATGGCAGCTTCAACTGCTAGTTACAAACTAAGCAAAGAGGTTTTCTGCAGTTCTCAGATTTCACAATTCTGAAATTCATCTTTCCTAAACTTTATCCCAGAAGGAAAAGTAGACTGACAATCATGTCATGAGTGACAAAAGGCAGGGCCCTGGGAAGTGGCAAAGCCGCCCTGGCCTCCAAGGTAACATCTGGGCTGGGCCCACCTGGGACAGAGAGCAGGACTCTAGACCAAGGAAATACAGTTTGAGGAACCAGTAAGCAATACTAGCCAGGGGTTGGATTACCTCTCACTAGGGAAAGCTACCAACACTTAGAAGTTCATAAGGGGCAAGAGTTTCACACTACTTGGACGGCCATTTGTGCTGTTCGTTACTCTCCAGGAATCATCATAACTTTCAGTTCTCAAAAGGATGTCCATAGCCACGGCAGCTCAAAGGCTCTATGGCAGCTGGAGGGATTTCAGGGAGAACCCGCAACTTTCTCCATAATCACCTGAGCCAGCATCCTGACTCTGACATGTGGGCTCTCTGTTCAATCGCACGGTCCTTGCTCCGTGCTCTCAGGCAAGCTGTGAGCTCTTGCAGTAAGTGGAGGAACAGTACCACTAGCACTGGGTGCTTTGGGGGCTGCACAAATGAGGGGACGTCACCTCCACAATGGCTTTTCATGTGACACCTTTGCAAATGTTTATCATACATCATATCATTGACTTCGTGTTTTTATTTGAATTGATTTTTTGATTTATATAAATGTGTTTTGAAAGAAACCTTTGTAGTAGTACAGTATATGGTAAAATCACTATCACTTGCAATAATTAGAAGAAAATTTTAAAAATAAATGCATCAATTAAAACCAAGCATGATCATCTGTGTCTCAACTTTGGGAAACCCTGAAATGACATAGGCAGTTTTCTTGCACACAGCAGAGCAGAGGGGCCACAAGTGTTCCTTCTCCAATCATCTACCTCCCGCAGACGGTGGCCGCTCTCCAGTGGGGCGGAAGAATCCATCAGGGCACTTCTCTGGATTCGTCCCCACCAAACGGCTTAGCCACCTCCCTCATCTATTTGGGCATCAATTGTATTGCTAATTTAAAGAGAAGGACTGTCATATTCGGTCAACTTGGTTTCTAAGACACATGAAGACACACAAAATATGCTTTGCGGCTACTTACAGAAAACTCTCAGTTACTGTGCAGTCTTAGTTACTGCATGTGGATGTCCTATAGACGATGGCTGAGGTGATTTTCACAGCCTGAGAATTTTATGAACATTTTCCCTCGTTGGCTCTGTCACTGATCCATATTTGTCTGTTCTACCTATGTATCCTTCATAGTATTCTTTTGTGCCAGTAAGTGGCTGTCAATACCATAGTTTTTCTCTTTAACAAAATAAATATTCCAAGGAACTGTTGACTCATTAGCGCATGAGAACACAGTACAATGAAAAAGGTCTTTGAGTGAAAACTAGTCTTTGAGTCAGAAATCGAGTTTAATTCTGACTCTGCCATTTGACCTGGGTTAATTCACTGAACTTCTCTGGGCCTCTGTCTTCCAGAAATAAAAGGGGTGGATGGAGTTAGAAATTCCTCAACCTGGTCGGCAGCATGTGTAAGTTAACACCGGAGTCACTACAGCTGGCCCCGCATACACCCTGCCCTGGTGTAAGTGGAGGGACACTTATATACAAGGTACACAAATGTGTGCTGACATAAGAGTTTTTTTTTTTTAAACATTTACAAATTCCCATTTATCCAATTTTCTATTTTCAGTTAAATCTGACATTTAAGAACTAGCGATAAGAGGGATGACATAAAATGGCCAGATGTTGCTCCTTCTAGTCCAAAACTCTAAAGATAAATAGTCCTATTTCCATAACACATGGAACGTGTAACTTTCACTACCTATAATCCATAAAATTTGATATTTCTGCACATGCATGAGGGCCGGGGTGTGACAGAGACGCATCCCCAGGTAGGGTGCTCCTTCACTCGCATGGTTTGACGGGCATGTGGGTCTCACGACCATGCTGGCCTCTAAGTGACCCCCCCTTCCTTCATATAAGAGGACTCCGTCCAGCACGTCTCTGTTCTAGAGTCCTTTAACATAAATGCCAAGGGAAAGCAAAGGACAAAGTGACTCATGTACTTACTTGATACACTGGGAGGTTACACAGAGACAGGGAAGGATGCCAGTTGACCCAACTTACCCATGACTCTCTCACTCTTGGAACTCTGCTGTCCTCCAGAGGTGGTGGAAAGGTCCTCAGGGACAGGCATGGGCTCATCGCCATCATCTGGAGTGTCACTCACGGGAGGACTTTCTTTCCCTAGGAGACAAGTAAGAGCCTGAGTTTCAGGCAGTCACCACCACCACTAGGGGAGTCCAAGGTGCCTGGGCTTCACCTTCGAGGAGGTGGTTACTGAATTAAAGCTTCTCTGTTGGGGTGAACATAAATCTTTCCTCTCATCAGAAAAAAATTGCCCCTCACCCACAATACAAACAGAAAAACACAGCAATGCAAAAGAAAAAAAGTAAATCCCCTGCAATCCCAGAGATTACCACCTTTAAAATGAAATTTATACAGATAACATGTGGTGACGTATTTTATTTTTCAAAATAAACTAGCTTTTGGACATTCTCATGAACACGCTTCCACAATTTCATTAATGATGAGTACATTAGGATTTATTTATAGCCTTTTCTTATTTTTCAACCATTTTTTATTATTAAACTACACTGTGATAAATATACTAATAGCTAATCTTTGCACAAATCCTTAATAATCACTAGAGTATAAGTCTTCAGAAGTTTTACGGCTGGGTCAAAAGGCAATTTTTAAGATTCTTCACATGTTTTGTCAAGTTCCCCCCTGTGAGGTTGTTCGATTCTGCTCCTCCCATAATTTTGCCTCACCAGCCTTCACACCAATGGGCTTTGCAAGACACCACACTGAGTATCTCACCCAGAGCTACACATTCTAGGAGCTACTCACTTTATTTGCAAGAGCCAGCAAATGTTTTGCCAGCTTCCTAATTTGACTTAATTTGGTGGGGAGAAGAAGCGTGGAGAGGGACTAGAAGGGAACTCTGTGGAACATGATTCTCTCCCTGCATACAAAGGAACAGTCAAGGCAAATTCTTCTCTGTGAAATAGGAAAATAAATTATAGTCCATATAAATATGAATGTTGCTTATGCTACACACAATAGGATTTACCAAATGAATTACGGCTTTACAGGATAACTGTATTTACTGTGGCTGCATCAGAATCAAGTTTCACCAGCCTCGAGCAATGGGGACACTCACTCCCACTCCCAAGGACCCAAAGCTGAGAAGCCACATCTGGTAGAAAATGTTCTTTTTCCATCAAAACTGAAACTCCTGTAACTTCCACCCTTCCAGACTTAACTTGAACTTGAGTTATGAGGCACCAACCACATGCAAGAAAGAAACAGCTGGTGAGGACTTGAGCCGACTCAAACTGATCCATCATAGAGGTGCAGAACACCAGTTGAGATTAGGATCCTGAAGGGCATCTAACAGGATGGCAGCAAACCAGGACTGGTGTCCGTGACGGAGCCGGCACCACGGCTCAACTGGCAAAATGATGTGCCCAGAGGCAAAAAGACAAGCCCAGCCTTTTGGGAGAGTGTGCAAATAAAAAATCCAATGTTAAAATGCCTAGAAAACATGACTAGGTATGGGGTATAATTTCCTTGTTTGTTTGAATAAACCTCCCACAAGAGTAACACCAACATTTCAGAAGACTAGTAAGACCAGCTAAATCATCGCAGTATATGAAACAACTTTCCCTGGAATATTTAAAATGGAACCTGACAGGCACCAAGGCTATGCTTTGGGGAACAGAACTGCATTCTCTAGGAAACAGACATCACAATTTAATGTTCCAGTTTAGCTGTAAGCACCACAGTTGGCATATTTTGTACACAACTGGTTATATTTGGATAGCCAATACAAAATGAATAGTTAAAGATGGGACAGGATTATAAGAATTTCCCAAGGGCGGTGCCTGTGGCTCAAGGAGTAGGGTGCTGGCCCCATATACCGGAGGTAGCAGGTTCAAACCCAGCCCCAGCCAAAAACTGCAAAAAAAAAAAAAAAAAAAAAAGAATTTCCCAAGAAAAAAACAAAAGCCAGAGAGAAATTGATTGAAAGTGCTCAAGTTATGCTGAAACCTTGGAAATGTGCATTAAGTCAGTACTGGTTTCATTGCCTCAAATTGAAAACTTTAAGAGAACAAGAGGTAACCATCCTTAGTGTTATTTTTCACTTCTTTTGCAAACAGGGATAAACTCTGAATAAGAGAACATAGGAGATACAGGAACCAATCGGCAACTCTTATTTTTGTACAGCGTGACTTCCTAGAGCAACGGTGTTTAAACCTGTAGGACTTCAGGGAGGTGGTCAGAGGAATCCTTCTTTCTTTCTTCCTTCTTCCCTTCCCTTCCTTTCCTTTTTCCTCTCTTCCTCCCTTCATTCTTTCCTTTCCTGCCCCTTTCCCTCCTTTTATTCTTTTCTTTTTGTAAGATTAATAAACTAGTCTTACCTAGAACCCTAACGTGTAGAGTAGGTCTTCCATGTAAAGAAGCATTGTAAGGTGGGGAGGCTGGAAGACCAGGGGCTCAGCCCACTTGCCTTCTTGAAAACCTCCTAAAGTGCCTCCATGGAAAAGCCAGAGGAGCCGGACAAGCTGGCCCAGACTGAACGCCCAGAGGTGTGTGTGGCGTGCATCTGCATCTCCGTGATTGACTAGCTGTCATTATGGGGGTGGGGGGAGCAGAACGCCCAGAGGTGTGGGTGTGCACCGGAGTCTCCGTGATTGACTAGCTGTCATCATCAAGGGGGGGCACATGAGAGGCTGAGAGACTAATTGTTGACTTTTTTTCCTCTTTTGATTGTCCCTGTGATAACTTTGGAGTAAACCATGATGCTCTGGGACCCTTTAGAAATTTTCCAAGGAACACCGGAATGAAGGCAGGGTCACAAACAGGCAGGACTTACTCAATGAAGGAATGGCATGCTTTCTGCTCAGTTCACGTGACAATGCATCCAAGTAACTCTTGTTTTTGTGTTTTTGTTTTTTAATTTAGTTGATCTGTCTATGAGGGAACAAGGTCAGCTACAAATCACTGTGGAAGTTTGTAGTAACAGACGTGCTTCTTAGGAATTACACCTGTCTGGGTCCCGTTCTTCAGTGTCCCTAAGCCTGCACCTCAGTACTTTTATTTTTCTCTAGGTGGGAGAAAAAAAGGAATAATGAGAACAGTAGGGATCATGATTCTAAATACCATAAGTCAGATGGATCAATAGGAATTCACCATGCAGAAGAAACCACACGGGGCGAAGGGAGAATAAAAAACCAGTCTTGGTGTGTTCAGGGGCATCTAGCAAAAAGTCAGAGTGGAAGAAGCAAGTCAGACACGTCCACACGCCCACCAAGGGCCCTGTTTAATTCAAGCTGGTCTTGCCTTAACTCAGTGCTAGTTCTCAAGAGGTCATCTGATTTGCCTAAAAGCCCCAGAGTGTGAGTCTGGTTGCTGAGATGTTCATCATTCCACTCAACACAAGCCTCTGCATCGGAGACCCTCATGTTCCCTGACTGTTGGAGATCTCCCTGATCAAAGTTTACCACTGAATGTAACCCTGTCCAATAGGCGAATATCTTTCTGTGTTGATTTTAAACAAACTCACTCAGTTAACCATTTAAAATATAAAGCCATGCAAAGATTACAAAATTAAAAACATGAATTATCATAGATTTCCATAAGCCAACATACTGTGACTAGCAGTTAGTTGTCTGGGGTACAGTTCTGGCTCGGCCAATTAGTGCTGAGACTGCCGGGAATACATCTTTAAGATTCTTTCCACAAGTGGAAAAAGGAGACTGAAAAATGTGATTTGAGCCCTGCTTATAAGGTTATGGTGAAGATAAAGTAAAAATAATGTGTGTGCATTCTAGCTAAGTAAACTTAGGGTACTATGTATCACACAGTAACCCACCATAGGACAGGCAAGGCAGGATGGCAGGAAACTCTCGAATTTTTCTCTAAAAGCACCTGCAGTGACACCAACACACAGAGACACAGACAGCAAGACATCAAGGATTTACACGGAATCATTTAGAAAATGAAATAAAATTTCACTTATTAGAGAAATGAAAGAAACTTCTTGCTAAATTACAAATACATCAGTTTATATGTAATTTCCCTATTGCCAATGCTTCAAATAAAGCCTTACCTATGAGAAGGGTTTTGGGAAAACTGGATGGAAATTGCATAATTAGCTTATCAACTGAAAGCAAATAATTTTTTAAGTAGATTATAATTCGCTCAACAAAGTTCTTTGATTTCTTCCTCTCCCAAATGCATGAGTTTTTATTACCTACAATTACTCAGGGGGATGTAATTCTTGTGGTAAGTAAAGAATGTAGCACCAATACTGTACAAAGCTGCGGAGAAGCTTGCACTCTGGGGTCCAAGCGGAACTCACACCCCAGAGCCATCCCTGGCTCTCAATGTTATGTCCAGTCAGTGATTTAATTTCTCTGCGTTTCAGCTCCCTGAGAACTGGAGATGATAACTGTACTTTCTTCAGTGGGTCCTTGGAAAGAGAAAACACTCAGGAAAGTTCAAAGTGATTTGCTATTAACAAGAAAAAAATATTCCTATTGACTTGTCAGTTTGTCTAAGAGCCTTCCACACCCAAGAAGGTTAGCATGGCCTCAGGGCACACCTCTGGTTGCCATGGCCCAATAAACGCACCCAATAAAAATGCATGAATAGCATTAAGAAAATATCCAATAGATAATTAGGGGTTGGAGGAAACTGAAGGATCGAGTCCTGGCTCGAGTCCTTGTGCTACAGATAATAACGACAGTGGTCCAGGAGGCATCGGCTCTCTCAGGGCCCACCGTGGGGGCAGAGAGGCCATGGTCATGCAGGCCTCACCCACATCCCTCACTCTTTCTTTCAGAATCAAACCAAAAAATTAATGCATATGAATAACAAGTCTTTTGGAAAAACTGACAAAAAACAAAGAAAAAATAAATAAAGCTTCATCCCAAGAATTAGTGACATGTGCCCTAAAGGGAAAGGTGGTTTGTGTTGGACGGCCTCCCTCCTCTTCCTAACACCATTTCCTTCCCGCGATTCAAGCCAGTAAACTCTGAGAGAGCGGCTGCCGCCTGTAGGGCTCTGTACGTACAGCACAGTTCACATCTAGGATGAACCCCAAGGGGCTTAAAAAAGGCAGATACTAAGTATTTCTTTGATTTTTGAGTGAGCATTTCACATATATTTAGTTGAATCCTATGAAGGTGCTGATTTTTGAACATTTTATGGGAAAAAAGGATGATGTGGTCATATATTCCTCAGATTTCTTATCAAGAATGTCAATTCCTATTTAAGTTTACATTCTTACAATCTAACTAACTACTGCTTCACTCTACTTTTAGAAATGAAGAAACCGGTATTTCTGTTAAATGGAGAAGCAGCACTGGGATTCCAAGAAGCAGAAAAGGCATTATTTACATTTTCACAACAGAGAAGCACCTCTTTAAATGCTCTCATCACTGGGGAGACCACTCAAAGTTGAACATAAATCCAAAGTACTATTAGTACTTTAAAAATAGAAAGTTCTTTGCCTGGTGTATACAAACTAAATTTCAGACTAAATTTTTCCAAACAAACAAAAACCAGTTTCCTTTTCCAAGCAGTCTGGAAGTAACAAGCCCTTTCTTCTTATCCTTCCCTTAGCTGTGGTCTCCATTAAATAGCAGAATCCAGAACAAATGAAGTAGTTAGTATAATGGTCAGGACAAGGAAACTATCACAGGAAAACGAGGCTTTATTGCAGGCTCTGTCAGTTTTGTTACTGAGATAGGAGATGGGAATACTGACTGGCTGTTCCTTACAGAAAACATTCTAGAGGTGGCCCCCAGGCTCCTGCAGCATTCGGTTCAGACTCTACACTCTGGTCCTAGAGTCATTCAAAGGCATCTCTCCTCTTTGAACACATTATGCAAAAGCCAATTTAGAAACTACCCAGCTGGATGGCAACAAAGAAAAGCAGAAGAGCAGACACCGGGAAAGCACATCTTCCTGCCTTTGGAACCTTTTTTTTTTTTGAGACATAGTCTCACTATGTCACCCTTGGTAGAGTGCTGTAGCATCACAGCTCACAGCAACCTCAAACTCCTGGGCTTAAACAATTCTCTTGCCTTAGCCTCCCAAGTAGCTGGGACTATAGGAACCTGCCACAACGCTCAGCTATTTTTATTGTTCTTGTTGCTTTTTTTGTTTAGCTGGCTGAGGCCAGGTTCAAACCCACCAGTCCTGGTGCATGTGGCTGGCGCCCTAACCACTGACCTATGGGTGCTGAGATGCCTTTGGAACTTTTCAACATCCAGAGTTTTTTCTAACACTCTAATCACTTCTAGCCACAGTTGGCAAACCCAGCAAATGAGGCTCTCTTTCTTGAGCAAGGATCCCAGTCCACACCCGCAGGTGTGGCCCAGACCCAGCTCTCTTAGGCTACAGTGAGAGGCTAGAAAGAGCTAAACTGCTTTTTTATTCTTTTCCATTTAACTATTTTTTTTATTGTTGTGCTCTCCTGTTTAGGGAAAATAAATTCAAATAAAGCTAAAAGGTAGAGGATAAAATGCAAAATCTTTCTCTTCCTTTTTCTCCTCCTTAACTCACTTCCTTCCACCACCAATTTTCCAAGAGGAAGTCTAGGTTAACAAATATGACTCCAGAATTTCCCTACATGTATGTCCAAGCGTATGGAAGATGTGTCTGTGTGTGTAATTTGTGTTCTTTGTAAAGGAGGAGACCCGCATGAGCTTGTCTCACTTTCACCCAAATCTTGGACTTCTTTCTACACTAGTATCTTCATTTTTAAGAGCTGTGTGTTCAAGGGCATGGATGTACCACAGTTTTTAAACATTAATAACAATGACACCTCTGTGGTGAGTTACCCAGGGCCAACAGTGAAGATGACCAACAATCTCCCAACAGTGAAGCTGCTAGATTGCAGGTGTACCTGCTGACCAACTGGCATGGCAGCCAACACAAGCCCCTGAGCACCATGTTTTATAAGCTGGCACTTTGCTTGCTCCTTGCACCCTGAAGAGTTTAAGTCTAAAACTAGGTACATGAACGGACCAGCTGACAGAGCGGGCAGAGGTCGACATCTGTGATTGGCAGGAGATCCATCTCCAGTTCAAGGGGACTTGAAATGTCCTCTCCTGCACCTTTTGCAGGGAATAGTCACAGAGTCGAGCAGCAAGGACGCTCCTGCCTCATCTCCATCAGGAGCACCCACTTACCCACTTAGACCAAAATGCGAAATTCACTAAAATCTTCAAAACATGTGGATGCAGCTCACCCTAAGCAAGATGGCACTGACAGAGCTTTTTCCAGTAGAGGGCAGCCCTTGGGACTGGTACAAGCCTGTGAGGCTCTAAAACATAGAATACTGAAGGTCCCCAAAGCCAGGGAAGCCACTACTGCTGCTGACACCTCCAGGGACAGGGCCAGACGGACAGCTGGCTCCCTACACCTGTGCACACGGGAACTGGCTGGCCATCCACCCGCAGCATTGCCAAAAGGGACAGTTTGTGACCCATCTTGGGCGTCTCCCACTACTGACTTCTCTACTTCTTGGGTCTCCTGTGGTGAGATGAGTGATGTCCAATACAACTTGAAGAATATATGGTAAATAGGAGCACCGTTATTTCTACACTTAAAAAATGTTCAAGTATTTTGAATTGTACCTCAAAGTTAGTTTTTCAAGCTACATTTCTTCTGTCTCTCCCTTTCCCCCATCCCACCTTTGTCCCTCTCTCTTTTTAAATGTCACCATTGGCATGTGTTTGGGTGTTTGAACTGATTAATCAGCCATTTTTCCTCCCAACAGTACAAATACACATTTAACGCTGTTCAATCTTTTTTTTTTTGGTCAGATTTAACAGTAAAACAAATTTAATCTTTAAGATTTTTCTGTTCAGGTTCTCAAATTAGGATAATCTATAAGGGGCGATGCAGACCCTCATACAAACTCCATCTTGGCCTTTCAGAGCAGCTCGCCTTCCTCCCTCGGGAGCACAGCAAGCACCTGGGGGCCTTTCTCAGGAACTCCCCATACAGGTAACTCATAAGGTCTCACCTGAAACTTGGGACATGTCTTGACCCTCATCAGCGTCCATTGTCCTCAGGTTATCTGAGAAAGAGAGGAAGGGATTTTAGTTTAAAGTAAAAATACTAATAAGATATGAGAGAGAGGGGGAGAGAGAAAGGGAGAGAGAGAGAAGCCCTATGCTATTTAACAACAAGGTTATCTGGCAAGAATAATGCATTTTCCTCCTCACATACTTGCTGGAGTATCAGACTGGCACAGACCTTGATCCTTTTAAAAACAGCATTACAAAGATTTATAAAAATATCATTACAAGCACAGGAGGACCAAATTTGTTATTTATTGTTAATTTCCTACTGCATAATAACCCAAAATGCAAACTGACTGCAACAAAATTAAGCAGAAAATTAAATGGCCCTGGGTCATTGTAGGCACAGAATTCATTCTCTTGGCTGATCCATAGTTATGTTCTTTCTAATTTACTGAGCATGCATCGATGAACCTTGAGTCAGCTTGGTGACACGCGTACAATCAGCAATCAAAAAAACGAAGCAATTTGCTGAAGAATGTCTCATTTACCCAGGCAGGGCTGCATATCTGAGCAGCAACCGCACCACCTCCATCAATAATGAATACACCTCCAGCCTGGCAGATGGGCAACATGGGTGCTCCTGTCTTTGTCCCTCAATCTTTCTGGGCCCTTGCCTCAGACTCCACCAGCACTCCTACACGGGAGAAGTGAAGCTCACCACGGCAGCAAAACAAGCCCAGGAGAGGGCCCAGCCTTCCTGTTTTGCCGACAGCTGCCTGGCTCCTCAGACTGGTTTAAATTTAAGAAATACAACCGGGAAGATGCCGTCCTTCAGTGGCCACAGTGAATGTCCCACAGGCTGCACAGCAAGCCACCACACAACCCGGGAGAGACTCTGAGCATTAGTGGGGCAGAAACAAAGAGAGTGCTGTGTTTTACACTCGGGGTCCTGGCCTGCAGCTCAGCATCTCAGGTGCCTACAGCAGATGACAGCTGCTACCTCTGAGGATAAGAAAGCTGTGGCCAGCAGAATGTGACCTCAAGGAAATCTGCTCATTTACGCTCCGCTAAATAGCCTTCAGTAGGGGTCCTTAGCAAATGGAGTCTATGTGCCGACTCTCCAATTAGGGCCCCATCAACCTCCTTTATTATTAGTTTTTTATTTATCCTCCCTACCTCCTGTCTGTCCTGTCTCTCTGGTTTAGGTTTGGGTTTTAGAACTGAAAAATCCGGTGTGGATCTGAGCTAAGGCCTGTTTTCAGCAGACACCTAAAAACTGATGGACAAATTGGTGACCTTACCCTCTGCAGGTGGGCTGAAAACTCTGCAGCACAAGTGTTATACGTATCACACCGATGTGGCTTTATATACCTTTATATCTTTTATGGTGCTTATGGAATGAATATGCATCTTCAGTTTCGGGAATATCAGTATTAGTCATGAAGAGGACATAAATGACAGACATGTTTTCTGGACAGGGAGGGGTTTTCATCTATTTCTTAAAGGTACTTAACTAGTCTGAGCTGTGATATGAGTTTTCAAGACTGGTGTGTGGCTTCAAGTACAGCCAGTGGCCACAGTAGACGAAAAGTGTTTCAGAGACCAAAGTGTCCACCAACTTGCCGAAACCAGACCCCAGACCAATGGGCCCTGAAGCCAGCACAAATGTCACCAAAAGATAGTGTGTCCAGAGTCTCAGACACTTTACTATGAAAAAGGCAAAAAAGTCTTACTTCTAAAACTGTCCAAACAATGATAAAGAATCAAGACAGACTCAAATGAGAAAAATCTTTGTAATCACTGGGCAGCGCTCTCAGGAAGAGCTGCTGTGGTTACATGTCTGCACAGACCAGCTCCCCAGTGCCTCTGTGCTGACTGGTCAAAAGTACCGGACTCAAATCTTGTTGCAACAACTACTCAACACAGAATTTTCAGAATGGTGACTTTAAACTTTTTGCTACATAAAATGATAGTTTTTTTTTCCACAATGTTTTTTTAAAAAGCCAAAAAAAAGCCCATAATTTTCACCACTTACTACTAAATTTTTGTGTGTGTTTGTGTGTTTCTGTGCTTTTTACACGAAGAGAACATTAAACATATTCCATATTTGGAACTGTTTTAAAAATATTTTATATTTAATACTATACTTATATTTTTATTTAATAAATGTCATCATCATGTTAACAAGCCACACACTGTGCACTTGATCTATTTAACTAATACCCTCTGGTAGTACTTTCCAAGTAAAAGAAAAAAGAATGTTTCCAAGCCAAGCTCCGGTTCTGCCACTAAGCACCAAAGGGGAAAACCTTCTCCAGTGGAGCACTGCCCAAGCCTCTGGGTTCGCTGCATAAGGACACAAGTCAGCAATGCTAAGTCCCTCTGGACAATCTGGCCCTTTCAGGGGTAAGACCTGAGAACCCATTAAACACCAGACTCCTGGCAGTCTGCTCCAGGGCTGGCCCCTGGTCAGGCCCTGCTCTGTGGGAAGCCCCTTCCTCTGGCCAGTCATCTCACAAATGGTACAAGCATGATCTCTCTGGGCAGCAGGGGAGAATAGCACACTACACCCCAGGGAGCTCTGTGTGTGAGCCCAGGGGCCGGCCAGACTCTTCCACTGGAAGCTTCATTGCTCCCTGCCACCCCAGCACATGGACCTGGGCTATGCATTGCACCCCACTTCCAATTTCATACACAGTTTCAAACCACCTCTGACAGCAGCCGGCTGCGTGGACTTGGGACCTGCAGTCACTGGGAGCTTGGGCTTAGAAGGGTCCCTTGTTGGGGTGATGTTTGACAAAATTTTTAATAATTTTTGAACAAAGGGCTCCAAGTTTTCAGTCTCCCTGGGCCCTGTGAATTCTGTGGCCTGACTTGTCTGACGTCATAAGGGCTGACTTAACCAGCTCCTGAAAACTTCCCCAAACTCCAAATTTGCATCTCTTGGAATGAAAAAGCAGTGACTTTTTCTGTAAAAGTGACTTGGCTTCTAGAGAAAGTCTTAGGAATATTCAAACAATGGGAAACTGTTTGAGGGAAAGGAAATGAGGCCTCTTCCCAGACACTGCTGCTTACAAAGGGCGGCCTGCAGTGTCTAGAAGGGGCACTCCAACCTTGCCCCACCCCCTCAGCCGCACGTGTGCCACCTCTGCTCTTTGTCTATAAAGCACTTACAAGTAATGCAGAGTGGAAAATGGAATTGAAGCCTGATACCGACTCTGCCGAAAAGGAGCATATGCCTGTAAAGGAGTTAATCACAAAAGCAAACTCATGACATGTTTTTACAAACTTTCACCTAAATGAGAACCAAGATCACCAGGTCTGTAAAGGGACATCCCAGAAGGAAAAAATATTTCACAGAAATGTATCATAATTTTCTACTCTGCCTGGGAAGCCCAATTTCAGACAGGAGCTAAATGAATAGATAGTAGAAAATACAACGATATCAATAAACTAACTCTCACCTGTGCAATTCTTATAAACATGAATGCTTTTATTGTTTCTTTGGAGCAAACAGTTCTGAATCTTGCACAAAGGGAAACAGATGCAGAGATAAGTGTGGGGCCAACGTGACAGAAGCTGTCCATGGCTGTCCATGGCTGTCCCTCCAGGAGAGCTGGAGAGCGGGGGAGTGAAGTCTGCTGTCATAATCCCACTCGGGACTGATCACAGATTTGGAAGGTCTATAATCTCAGTCTTTCCCGTCTCCTCCAGCCCTCACTCCTTCCACCTCCACCTCCCATGTCCTTCTCTCTCTCTCTCTTTCCGTCATCCCTCTCTCTCTCTTTCCCATTTTTCTACATCCCTCTCCCTCCCCTCTTTCTGCTCTTTCTCCCCTCTCTTTCCATTCTCTCTTCTCTCCTCTGTTTCTGTCCCTCTTTCTCCCTTCTTCTCAACAGAGTCAAAGAGAACTTACTTTCCTAGACTCAGTTTCAAAGAGTTAGCATATCATTAACTTCAGAGGCAGTGAGAAGAAGACCCAGGCAAGCAGGGGCACCAGGGGAGGGCCAAGCTCCCTTACTGCCTCTGCTGGACCCATGCAGCTTGCCCAGGGCCTGAGAGCCTGAGTGAAAACAGCCTCCTGGAATACACCTCTCCTCCTGCCACATGGGTGGGACTGGAACTGGTGTCCCCTGGGGAGAAACCTCCAACCGCCCTGGGCAGTCACTGCTTCCCAGTGGGTGTTCTGGCAACCCTTGCTCAAGAGCACCCTCATAGGCAGTTGGAGCACCCTACCCCCTGGCTGCTGGGGACCCAGATAGGTGGCGTAGCCCTAGTGTCCCCCTCCTTTCTGACAGCAACACCTCTCTTCAGTGTCCTGGATTAATGAAGTGAAAATGAAAAGCCAGATGCCAGCTTTTCAGGTGGCCTCAATTCACGGCTATGGAACAGCTGCTGACCAAACTTGGGCTCTGGGTCTCTCTATGAGCTTGTTCATAGGCAGCACATAGTACTTCTCAGGAGGTTTTAAAACACGTTAATTCTCGGAGATTTGAACAACTGCATTACACTACCTTTTTTTGTTAGTTTTTAAAGCAAATTCCTTTCCCTCCCCTGGTCCGGCAGAGGTAATTCTCTGTCCAGTGACATTTCCTAACATTTCACGAATGCCTTGTGTATTCCAGGAGCTGTAAAGGACTGTCACTTCTAGCCAGCTTTACTAAGCCACTTACTCAGCGTCTGGCATTCAGGAGGCAAACAATTAAACCGCATAAGACCACAGATGTCATCTATCTGTCTTGCTCACCGGTTTCCCTGAGTGCCCAGCACAGAGTCCAGTGTACAGCTGGCATTCAGTCCCTACTTGCTAAATACTTACACGTGTATTTTTGCTGAATACATTTGTTCTAACCCTCATAATTAAGCCCAAGGTATTTATATTATCATTTCCTTTTTATAGTTGAGAAAATCAAGTCTATAAGAGAGTGGCAGCCTGTCCACAGCTGAGCAGAGACAACCCACGTGGCCTCCTGATGGTGGTTTTTTTCTAACACTTCTGCCAGTCAGAATGTCACAGCCCAGTGCAGTGGTCACAAACTCCAAAAGGACCATAGACAAGACAAGGGTATATTGTACCAGACAATAAGCATGTTCTTTGAAATATTCTGCAATTAACGCAAAGTTCGTCACAAAACTACAGTGCAGTTAACTTTTGGTTATTTGGTCACATATATATGATTTTTTTTTTTTTCCTTTTCTAATAGGGGAAGCTACACTAAAGTTATGTTTGGGGTTATTTTCTTAAATACTCAATGATGCTTATTTTAAAAGAATTATATACTGGGGGTGGGGGGGCTGGGCCAAACCTGTAATTTATTTCAAATACCTTAGGTCACAGACCTCTTTAATAAAACCCATTATTCTTGCTGAGAGACAAGGCCTTTCATCTTCAGACTGGTAGATTTTACTTTTGCAAATCTATCATATCACTGTGAATTACACTGTATCTTAAAAAAGGAAATCTTCCAAGAGAAAGCTGAGGCAATATGCAAAGTCTTTGTATCCAGTCAAAGAGACCTTATAGGTTTTCGTAACAATTTGACAAAATAGGTTGGGAGAACATAAAAACTTCTGAGCACTCTTATTTCATTTCCAATTCTTTTCATTTTTCAAAAATTAGCTGCCAATCTACACATTTTCGTGATTATTCCACAGAATATTGCTAGTACAAATAACAATAGAAAACAAGATTTAAACAGGAAGGCAGGAATCTCATTTGGCTTTTTTACTGTCCCTCCCCACCCTCCACCCCCACATAACCCAGCCATAGAAAACTCCTCCAGTGGTTTTGTTCTACTGCGAACCCCTTGTAGGGGGCAAATCAGCTCAGATGTAAAATTCTGTCCTCATATCACCCTCTCCCCCCAGGCAAGAACTGATATGCAGAAGAGGAAGGGTCAGAGAGGGTCTTAACCCACATCTAAACCATGCTGCTTCAACATTTTCTTAGTAGGGAGGTAGTTTATGCAGAGGGAAAAGAAGCACAAGAGTATTTTAAAATGCTACAAAGGTGTCACTTGTCTCAAAGTGAGGCATAAGAAAAATGGTAGACATTGTATTAGAAAAGTTGTCTTCAAAATAAAGAAGGTGAGTTAGAGAAAGTCCTCTGTGCTCACACACTTGTTATTGCAACTGGCCCAGAGGTGGTTTCAAGCCCCCATCAGTGTCCTGTCTATATTCTCAGAGGCCGACACGCACGTGGGGAGGAGAGGCTTCCCATGTCCCCCACGGCACCACCGTCTCAAGCTACTCACAGTAACTGTTATTTACAGAACAACCATAGAAGAGGCACACACAGCCAAAACTGACAGATGCTTTTATAGGACCTTTCTTAATTTTGGCCACCACTGTAGGCCACTTCCTAAGTAGCTTCCTCAAATACAAATGGCTATTTACACTTCATCACTTAAGTAAAAAAAAAAAAAAGAAAGAAAGAAAATCTAAATTTAGACTCATTTTCTTCTGCTCTCTTACTGATTTTGGAAGACTCTGATGCACGGCTGGGAACTGTGCAACAAAATGAAGTGTGAAGAAAGCCGGGCGACGGTTTCAAAAACCATAGAGACTGTCTCCACAATAGGGTGTACCAGATACTCCCCCAAATGCTGACGTTGTTGATTTATTGCAATAAAGTAAAGGGACCGAGGGGCCCCAAACAAAAATTCTTTTGTTCCTATTTTTAATATTTTCAATGTTTCCCCACCACTTTTTAAAAAGGAAATACAGTTATACTAAGTTTTTTTAATTCAGCAAGGCAGTATGATATGAAAAAGAATACATCATTCTTGCCTTCTTAGTAGTGCAGATGTCTTAACATAAAGTAAATAATTTCAGTGGATGTTTTAAAACTCAAAATTGAAACTGCACATAGTAGAAAAAAATCTACTTGCATATCCATATCATTTCAAAAATGCAGTTTTGAAATTTCTACAAGGACATTTGAATTCTATTAAAAGAAGTACTTGTGCGAGTTTATTTGGCAAGAGTTGTCTTTTATTTTGACTCAATGAAGTAAAATTATGTAGGTTTTCAATGGATCATTTTTATTGTTTATGAACCCACATATGTGTATTCATTGAAAATTACTAAAAGGTCATTATTGATTGATTTGCCCATTGAGGACATTTTCCTAGGTACTATAAATAGTTTTTAAGATTTTGTTTAGCTACACTCTCTACCATGCAGCTGGTGGTAAGAAAAGATCTACAAATTGAGATGTAAAAACAGAGAGAAAAATGTTTTCTAGATCAAATATACCATGGGATTCACTGTTACACATATATCCATTTACCCCTTAACTTACTCCTTGAACTATAAAAGGCCACTATGGCCCCACCTATTTGTAATAAGGGATATTCAGTCTTTACCAGGGAGAGATACAGACATCCTAACTGTCACCTCTAATTCAGGATAGCCCACATGGTTTCTAGACTAATTGGAAATTTTCCCTGAAAGATTGTAATTCTGAGGTTGGAATAACACAAAATTATCAACTATCAATTACAATGGGATAATTCATAAAACTATAAAAAATTAAACTCTGTTCACATTTTTCAACTATGCTCACAGTACATACAATGTGGATTCAAACAAATAAAGGTTCATAGCTTTTTTCATACCTTGGCCTCTTACTAGCTTTAGTACTTGGGAAATTCACCTTGGTTACCCCACCAAGGGGTTTCAGCTGAAGTCAAAATAAGCCCTGTCTCAGAAGGGCAAAAGGAAGGATACATGTATCAGTTTCTTGGTAACAATGGCTCCTGTGGGCAACAAACCAAATGAGGACAGAAAAGAACTTCACTTGATAATCTACACTGACATCTGGATCATGGTAGAAACAAAGTTCTAGATTTCTCTGTTATTCTGTGACAGAGAGCGCAGCACTAGCTATTCTCTTCCCCAAACCTGGAAGCATCCCTAAGATGTCCAGGCCAACACCATGAATCATGCAGCAAGGTCCATGGGAAACATGGGCGTGAGGCCCAATCAGGACTATTTGGACAAGATTCTGTGATTCTTAACCTGTAGCCTACAATACCATGCAAACCCAGGGGTGGGGGCAGTAAAACCCTGCAGAATCTTACAACTTCCTCATTTGCTGCCCACATCAGAAAATGCTTATGTCTATCAGCAAGCAAAACACAGGCAAACTCAGGTAAACACTCAGATCATTCTGTATTCATTAGATAAGTTGAAATTTTTTGTTTTCAACGTTTTACTGTTTAAAGTTCTTTCTTAGCCAATTTCATTTCTTTTACATTTATCTGCTCTTAGTTAGAGGGAAAATTCATTTTTTTTGAGACATTGCCTCAAGCTGTCACCCTGGGTAGAGTGCTGTGGCATCATAGCTCACAGCAACCTCCAACTCCTGGGCTCCTGCCTCTGCCTCCCAAGTAGCTGGGACTACAGGTGCCTGCCACAGTGCCCGGCTGTTTTTTTTGTTGTTGTTGTTGTAGCCGTCATTGTTGTTTGGCAGGCCTGGGCTGGATTCGAACCCACCAGCTCAGGTGGATGCGGCTGGCACCTTAGCTGCTTGAGCCACAGGCACCAAGCCTAGAGGGAAAATTCTTTAAATTCAGGCAAAAACATACAACCTCACACTAGTGGGAAAACACCCATAGTGGAAAAGTTCTAGGATTTTCCAAACCATTTTTTAAAATGATAATTAACTGCCTTATCTTCAACACATGACATAATTAGCAGTATGGTTTTAATTCAATGAAATGGGATACACAATTTATCAATATGTCTTTATAGTGAATCTCTTTGAATATCTCTGTAGTTTTCTGCCCTACACAAAACTTAGCACAAAGAAAAGTAAAAGGTCATTTGCTCAGGTTAAGAGTGGGGCTCACACTGGGGGCTCACTGGCTATCTAGTTTCCATTAAAAGCACTGGAGCACACTTCAGAGTGCTTCACAAGAAAGCTTACAAAAGGTCAATTCCTCATTTTCGTTTCTGCCAAAGATTCTATATTAAACATTTTCCCCATCAGGTCAGCGGAAGAATCTCATATGGAATTTTATTTGCTCCAAGTTTGCCAGCAAAAATCTGATATAACAACAAAAATATATCAAAAATTGATAAATCAATTGTCATAGTGAAATTTCTAGCTTTAGAAAAGGACTCTAATCCAAACCATGTTGTTCATTTTCAGATAGTTTCAAGCTAACAGAAAATGCTTTCAAGTGTAGATTTTAGAGTGTGATCTGAAAAATGGAGCATAACAATCTACTTTAATATGTGTAAGGCCATTCAAAAACATTTTGTTGTTTCAATAGCCAGTGCAAAGGCCTCATTGATGATAGAAAGAAAGAGAGGAGAAAAAGGAAGGGAGAAAAAGAGAAAGAAAGGGAAGAAAGGGAGAGAAGATACCCAAGCCCACGCGGGGCCCTTCTCCCCATAGCAATGCTGTCCTCACCACACCTAACCTCCTACCCAATACTGTTCACTTCTGGGGTAAAATGGCGGGAAGAGAGCCAGACTTCCTTCAGCAGTGAGCTGATTGCTGCAGAAAAATGAATCTTTGCACACTCGAGTGAGAAAGTATGAAGAAAGCACTTTTCCACTAATTAGGGCCCATTTTCAGCCATTCATTAAGCCGTGGCCCTGCGCCATGACCTATAAGGAGAGGAGCACGGGGCCAGCCCGAAAGCAGAGCATGCAGATGGAGCATAATGATGTGCTCCATCACCCAGACAGGCAGCCTGCGCAGGTGAGTGGGAGGCTCCGGACCCAGGCCGCCCCTGCAGAGAGCCCAGCAGGGGACAGGGAGGGACCCATGCTGGCTACTCCAGGCCAATCCATGCAAGCACAGGGAAGACCCCGCGTGGCACTCACCAACCACCTCTGGCCCCCAGGCCAAGCGAGAGCTGCCTGTCCCACACAAATCCAGACTGCGAGGACCCAGGGGCTCCGTGTCCTTCTCCTCCTCCTCCCGAGAGGTTCCTCCTCTACCTTCACACTTCACTGGGGCTCAGAGCAAGTGGAACCACTTGCCAAATATGCAAAAAAGGAGGGAAGATGGTTTTCTCTCAGGAAAACACAGACAGGAAGGGAGCCTGCTCTTCCTGTCCTAACCAAAGCGAGTTCAGAAATTATGTGGACGTCTGATTTGTCAGGCTTGTGGTGGAAAGGGTGCTCTTTTAGTCAACAGGAATTGTGAGTTCCCCAAAGGCAGAAATGGCCATGGCAGAAAAGAAATAGGGCAAAAAGCCTACAACGGGGGACACAAGTGGCCCCTGCACCTGTGACTTGGGGTTTTTACCATTTTTAACAGTTCATCGCCAGTGGCTGGCTGAAGACACCTCTGGCATCTCTCTACCTGTTAATCACAGTCAAACATGAGATGGAACAATGTCACGGACACAGTCTGGCAGTGGCCTGTGTAGGCCTCAGTTGCTCTTCTGTCAGGGCTCCTCTGCAGTAACTACAGGGACACAGCCAAGCAGAGCCAGGCACTCACCTCTTCCCTTAGAACTTTCACAAGCCTTTTGTTTGCTGTTACAATTCACCTGTCACATGAAGCACTTCACCCTCAGTGTTTCAGAATACCTTCAAAATATGTGTTACAGTATCATCAAACATTTAAAAACGGTATCAAGCAAAAACTCTTAAAGCAATGGCACTGAAAATCTAAGGATAGAAGTCTGTATTTCAGGAAATACGGAAAAGTAACCTGGGGTATGAAGCCACTTATTAAAATGCAAAGAAATAGGATGAAGCCATGGTCCATAGGAAGACGCCAGTGTGAGTGAGGGAACAGCAGCACAGTAAAAACTGTTTGGTTGCTGTTGCTATCGTTGGGTTTTGGGTGCCTATGTCCCAGACAAACCCCATTCCTACTTCACTGCTTAACTGAATTTTAAGAGTGTGTGTGTGTGTGTGTGTGTGTGTAAGAGAGAAAGAGAGAGAGCCAGATGCCCTCTGGAGCAAAATAAAACAATGTGTCAAGATGTGAAATGAATTCATGTTCTCCTCTTAAAGGATGGAGAACTTGTTGCTTTTATATCTGGTATTATCTCCCAAGAAATGGAATGATTATATGAAATAAATAGCCCCGAAGTCTCTATAAATATAAGAGAGCAAAGTTCACTGTCAGGGCAGGCGCTGCAGCAACTCTCGACATTAAAAGCAGGAGTCACAAGGCCCCCAAATGCTTGTCAGTCTTAGGAACAGAGGTGTCAGAAGACAAGGGTTTCTAGAGAACCTGAAAGGATCCTGGTTGACTTTCTGTGAGCTGGACTCACTTACATAAATCTCCCTTAGGATACGACAACAAGAAGCAATACTTATTTCATAGCGAAATTATTTCATAATTCCAAAGATTAAAGGAGGAAAAAATTCCACAAAATGGTGCCATCCTTGATGAATTCTTTATTAACTGCAGTTAACATTACATGAATACACAAAATTAGAAAACACCCCAAATACTAACATCATTTATCTCTAAACTCACTCTTACAAATAAGAAATCCATTTTGTTTTAGCAAAAAGTTTAAAAAGGGGGGGGGGCTTTATTACTCAGGTCAGGTCTCTTTGACGTTAAAACTCTGTCCAACACAGTCCCATGCCCCTCTCGCTCCATGCTGTGTGTGTGTGGTGCACATCTGTGTGGGATTTCTTTATTTTTTTTATTTATTAATGACTCACAATCTTAAGAGATGAGTGTGTGTGTGTGTGTGTATATAGAAACAGAGAAAGAGAGAGGACTCTCAAATTTCAAAAGTTTTGACATTCATATTGACAACATTCTACCATACTAACCAAACATGAAACACACAAATCCAAATTAATATAAAAAAGTCTCCAAAGCAAACAGCCACTATTCTCAAACTCAAAGCCTCTAGTCAAGAAGAGAGACAACAGTGCCTGAAGCTCGGCTAGGCTTTATACCTGTTGGCCAATACGTTCATTGTGATGTTAATTTTTCAACAAGGGAAATGACTACAAACACACCTATGGTTGATCTCTTCAGGAGACCCTGTACAAGCTCTTCAAAGAGCCAAACCTAACCCATCTTCACTTACTTGCGGCCCTGGGGTCTTATATAGACCATGATGCTGGGCTATTACTGCTCCCATGTTCCTGAATTTTAAGGGATGTGTCTCTTTCCAAGATGTAACAGTCTAATCAGAACACTGATGAATGAAACAAACACACTGTCCAGTTTTTAAATTTCTTCCTTCAACTCTCACCATGAAGCAAAGAGGAAGAAAACCTGACCATTTAACTCAATAAAATGTTTTGGTCACCAGCTTTGGTGGAGCGTCTGATCGGGAAGCACAATTTTTTTCCACGTAAAAAATGGCACACATGTATTCTTGAGAAAATTGTGTATGGGATACATTCTAGCAAACCAGAATGGTGCAGTTTTATAAATGTGACATTTCTACTTTTATGTACGTTTACAAGTTATTTCTTTAACATGTTCTGCTTATTACAAGATGCCAATGTAAGAAGGTGAATCTTCCTGTCACGAATATATTTGTTCCTGTTTAAATTTTCAGCCACAGACCAAATAACCCGATTTGTTGCTGAAACAATTCTGACACAATCGAATATAAATAATACCGAAATTTTACTGAAATTTTTACTTAAAAAAAAAGAAAACGAAAACATGTAGAAAAGAGATGAGTCCAATGAACCACATCCAACAAATATCTTCAAACAAAGAAACAAAATACAAGAAGGCTACAGACATTTTCCAGCAGCTCTCTCTCTCCTCCCCAACACATAACCAAAGTAAACCAAAAGCATTTGGACTTCTGTGAAAGTGTAAATAACATACATAGTATTTTCAACTTCCATAAAAATTCTCCTCTTTTACCACTAGTTGATGTAACTAGGAAGGAGATATTTCTTCAACACCATTTTGTCTCTGCAAGTTTTAAACAAGGAACCTCAAAGCTGAAATAATGCTGTCTGTAGCAAGGTAGGGAATTAGGGGTGCGTACCCTAACCACAGCACAGGGCACTGAAATTCATGCTAGGTGGGCTCCAGCCGCAAAAGAGAATGGTAACTACATTCCAAAGCGGTGCCTGTTCAGACCCTAAAGAATCAGCACGGTTTCCACTCATTAGACGCCATGTACTGTGTCTGCAAACTAGAAGGAAAAACAATCACACCTTCAAAAGCTTCCTTAGGAATCGCCAGCGATGCTTGACAATTTTTTAAAATACATTTCAAACATAATCCAAAGTAACCTCATCTCTTAATATTACTGCGGTTTTCCTGAGAAAGCGTCCTGCGTGCCTGAGAGCCAAACTTGCAGTCAGCAAAAGTACCAACTTTTAAAAACCAGGATAATTCCTATTTTGCAGAAGTCAATTCAGACCCAATGAAATCATTTTATAGTGTGTAAGAAGAAAGCTCTCGCCTCAAAAATTAAGGGGAAAGCACTTCCCAAATGACTTTACAACTGACTTCTGTGATCTCGCTATGTTATTTCACATAAATTTAAATTTGACTGGGAGTAGAACATCTGGTGACAGCAGGGCTGCTCAGAAGTGTCCCATGCCGGCCTGGTGCTGCACCTGTGAGTACAGACCCAAGTGGCAGAGGCTCTGACAAAAGTCAGTGTTGTCACTGTCCTCGGAAAGGAGAGGCGGACCTGAGCGACACCAGGGATTACGAATTTTAGCATCTTGTCTTTTCTTCTTTCCTATTCTTTCTTTCTTCTTCTTTTTCTTTAATCCACCAGTCACCCCCACGTTTTCCTATTGAAATTCAATTTGAAAACACTCACGTGGATCTGCGCGTTGCGCTTTGGGGGCCAAGATTGATCCTCGGGCTCGAAGAGCAACCTCGCTCGGAGCCGCGGCTCCCTCTGCCCTGCCGGGCTCGCCGCCCGGGTCGTCCGCCTCGCCGCCGCTGCGCGTCCCGCCGCCGCTGAGCGTCCCGCCCGGGCTTGGCTGCGCTCCGCGGGGATCGAGAGGGGCTGTCTCCGCGGTCGCCGCCCTGGGCGCGGGCCGCGCAGGCACTTGTTAGAGTGCCCTGTTAACTTGGCCGCGGAGCTCTTCCCAGCTTTCTTTCACAATGACTTCCTGAAGTTGCTCACTCGCATTGTTCCCCATTTCTCCGCCACATCCCCGCCCCCCGTCGGCGGAGACCCGGCTTTCGCTCTCCCGGCCGACCCGCTGCCCCGCGCGCACAGCGCCGCCCGCGGGCCGCGCACCTGGCCCCTCAGCGCAGGCGGCCCCCGCCGCGACAGCGCGTCGCCACCTGCGGCCGCCCCGAGCGGCGGGTGGCCCGAGCGCGCGCCCTGCGCTCAGTAAACTTTGGGGTGACACACGCTTCCTGTTCCCCGCTCCACTTGCCCCGCAGCCCGCCGGGCTCCGCACGCACGTCCCCGCCGCCGGTCTAGCCGCTTGCGGACGGGGAGCTGGGAGCGGAGAGGAAAGAAGAGGGGCGCGCCGTCCCGTCCCTGCCCCCACCTCCGGGTCCCCGACACGCGCGGCGCCCGTCTGGACCGCAACTCCGGGCCAGCGGGGTCGCTCGCACAAACTTTGCAGCCTCGCGGGGCTCCGGCCCAGCCCCCCAGGGTCGCAGGGGCGGCGGCGGACGCGGGCCATACCTGCAGGCGCCGCCGCCGGCCGCAGCCCGCTCGCCCTCGCCGGGCCCGCTCGGCGCGCCGCCGCCACCCCCGCGCTCAGCGCGCCCGGGCCCTCCCATCGCCAGGGCGCTTCCTGGTTCCAGCGCAGCATCGCGCCTCGGCCCCGCGCGGGATGCGGCGGCCAGTGCTCTGCCCGCGGGCCTGGCGCCCAGCTCGGCCGCGGCGCTGCGGGACCCGCGCGTAACCCGTGGGGGCGCGGCGCGGGCTACATGTGCGGGCCCGCCGCGAGGGGGAGGAGACGCGCGCCGCCGGGCCCGCCACCCAGAGCCCGGAGCCGCTGGTCGGTCAGGGCACCGTATGTCTGGCTCTGCGAGGGGAACTCGGGGGACTCGGGGCACCATAAGACACTTTCCCCCACTATCTGGGAACGCCCGCTGCACGCGCAGCTTTAAGTCCCCGGAACTGGGGTCCCTTGGCTCCCAGGTTCGGGCTTCGGCCCGGATTAGAGTGCCCACCGAGGGGGTGGGAAAAGTTGATCCACCGCAAGGGAGGGGAAGGTGCAATTCATTTTCCCAAGCAACCAATGGAATACCTCTTGTCTCTCTTCCCTCCCACCTGCTCACGGCAGAAGTTAGGATGGCGCCTTCCATCTTGGCCTGTGTGCACACTCAGTGTGGAAGGGCGGCTGCGGGCGGAGGAGACGGCTAGGCAATCCAGCAGCCCCGCTCCACAGCTCCTCACACCTCAGAACTCTCCCTCGCGTGTAAGACATCGTGTATCTCGGTGAAAACGGGAATGCCACCTTTGACAGCGCGCCCCTTCTCACTCTACCCCCCATTCTGATTAGCAGGGCTCCCCTCGAGCAGGAGCCAGGCAAGTGTGTTCAGCTTCGTCAGGAGAGAATCATAAATTCAATAAACGTAGCCTGGGTCCCTTCCAGGCACTAGGGAGGGGATCAATAGGAGTGGAGTGGGTCCTCTGCCCCTCTAGACTCAGCAGTAAGGCACAAAATAGGCCGGAGCACCCAGGCCTGTGGGTGGGCAGACATCGTGCTCAGGGAATGACTTCCTGCAGTAAAAGGGAAGAAGGGCTCTGTGGCTTCCAAAAGGTAGGATTTGCCGGCACAGATGAAGACACAAGCTTTCCAGGTGGAGAGAACAGACAGGCAATGGGAATAAGCAAGAAATGTCACTTCAGGACAGTTGATTGTGACTGTGGTCGGGGGCTGCCTGGGAAGGCTGTGGCCTGGCTGAGGAGGCTGCCATGTCGGGGCCTGTGCCTCCCAGTAGTGGCTCTGCCCCTGTCATCCCTCCAAGTTCCTTCTGCCCACCGAGAACCATAAAAGCCACCTAGCCGAATTCTTCAAGGACCACTTACATAGTACTCAATCGGTGCTGAAAGACATTCAGCTGTGCCCCGCCTGAACCAGTAAACTCCCTGCTAAAGCCCAGAGGAGGTGAGACTAGTAGGAAGTCCACTGGTTTAATTCCTAGTCCTCCCTCCACTCTGAGACCTTGGGCAAGTAATGGAAACTCCTGAGCTTTATTTATCATCCTCATCTGTAAAAGGAATGAATGTGGCTAAGCCTGAAGAGATTTTGTCAGGACTTACCTTGAGTAAAGTAATATACATAAGCTGCGAGGCTGGGAGGGAGTAAAGGGGGCAGTATTAGAAGTATTAGAAGCAGAAGCGCCTTGAGCCCCCAGTGTCCCTCTAAGCGTGAGCTTTGTTCCCAAGAAACAGACTCAAACGTGGTCTCTGGGGTGTAAACATTGAGGCAGTAGTATATAGGACTAGGAGTCCAGATAGTTTGGATTTGTGATTGTGACTGAGGGCCTTTACCTCCCTATGCTTCGGTGTACTCATTTGTAAGTTGATGGTAATAATATCAGCTTCCTCCTGGGATTATCTGGGGGTAAGTCGGTCATATATGGAAGATGGTGCCATGTTTCTATAGGTAGGGAGGGGAACTCTGTAGGGAGGTGGGATTCACTATTAACCCTCCCACCCCCCACTCTAAGCAGGTAGGGCTGAAGGAACTCGGTTTGGAAGATGGGCTCTGTGGATAGGGTAGACTTGGTAGGACCAGAGATGTCACATAAATCAAGTTGAAGTCCCAAAAAACAGTAATAAATAAAAGTCCACTGGAGGGAAACACGGTTAGGGAAACTGAAACATACGATGCATGTGATACTAGATTTTTTTTTCCATTTTATGTCTAAAGTCATTTTGTTTCATTTATATATTAATTATACATATTCCCCTTTTAATAATGTTAGAATGTTAAATAAAATATAGCTTACTTTATTCAGGCAATATTTGCTAAATTATCAATTCTTCTCTCAAGATTGTATTATCAGAAGAATAAATAACACCTATATAATTAATCAAATGCTACTTATTCAGTGCTTACCATAGTAAGGGAGTCAACCAGGCACTGTTATTCAGGAAGGGCTGGAAGGGATTTTCAAAGAAGAGAAAGTTTTATGACGTAAAAGGGTGATTGAGGTGATATATGTGGTCGATATGGCTAATAGATTTGTTTTTTACTGTGTGAGTTTTCAGCAAGTTATACTCTGAGCCTCAGTGTCCCATCTGCAGGGCATACTTACTTCATAATGGTATAGATAGAATTGTGTGAAATTAATTATGTATGGAAGTAGTTATTATTTTAACCGTATTTTTCTTCAATTTTAAAAAATAGGTTAAACATTAATTAAATAGGCATCAGTTTTTCCTCCAGTAGTTGAGAAATAGCAAAGATATTTTTAAATAACAGGAAAACTTTTTTTGGTTAAAAAAATAGAAGTTGATGATTGTTTTTCTATAGTGTTAACCTAAGAGAACTCTTGCAGTTCCATCTGAAAAGGAGTGAGAGGAGAAGAAAGACCCAGGACAGATGAAACTGTTGTGACAAAGACACTGCCTCTTTGGTTTCTTCTTCCCAATTTTCATGACTTCCAGCTTCTGCTTCTGCTGGTTTTGAAAACAAACGGTTGCTTGCCTGGAGGAAAGTTCTGGATGTCCTTTGGGGGGCCTACCTCTGTGGTTTTGACTCTTTCTGTATGTGCAGACCACTGGCTCCCACCCACTGTTGGAGGTAGAAGGACCAGGACACAGGAAAGGGGTAGAGGGGCTCATGGAGAGCCAGGGCTCTCTCCCGGCAGTGCAGGCAGACAGCCTGGGCAGGAAGCACCTGGTGAGCCCTGAAGGACAAATCTCTGGGTGCTTTGTTTCCTGCGATGTCTGCAAGGCCCTGTCTTGGCTCCTGGTTCTGAAACCTACAGAAGTTTATTAGCACTGCCAACCATTCTCATCTCTGCCTGTAGGTTTTCAACCAAGGATGTGCCACAGCTGACATCAAAATTCTTCCCACTTCTTTATTCCCTTTGGTATTTGTAAGAGAAATGTGCTTAGATTCTCAAAAACAGCAAACTTTTATTAACCAAATTTGCTTAGTAGAGATTCAAACATAAACTGAGTCAAAGGTAGTGATTTGGAGAAGACAGACTTACCCAAAAAAGTTTTCTGATGAAAAATTTATGAAAATGGGTTGGGTAAGTAGATAACTCATTTAACCTATATAGATCAGAATACAGAAAAACAAGAGCTGTGTGTCACCCCCATTTGATTTTATTAGATAAAAACAGGATCAGAACACTATTTCTGGAAGTATAAAAACTTCTAGTGGCAGGTATTCATTCATTTATCCAGCAAGCACATCTTTATGGAAAGCTTACCCCTGAGGGTGGTGCTTGAGACACAAGTACTCACAAGAAAGCCTAAGATATGCTCTAGTCTCTTAAGGGCCTCACGTTTTAGTGAAGCAGGTAGACAACAAATAATTTCATTTTGATGCAAAATGTGTCACCTTATAGTCAGACCCAATCCTTATAAAACACAAAGGATGGTGCTAAGTAGTTGCTAGGGCTGGGGATGTTTTGTGGAACTGGGTGGAGAGAAGAGTGGCTTTTCTGCCCCACATCCTGGTAGTATCCTGGAAAGATCTCTCTCAAATGACAGAATGAACCAAAGACTAATAGAATATTGTAACGACCAGCCCCGTCGAGCCCAGTTCTGTGATGGACGTTTCCAGGTAACATCTCCCTATCTAATGATGCAGCAAAGTCAGCACCGTTACCCATTTTAAATGAGGACCCTAAAGCTCAGAGGGTGACTAGCCCTGGATTGGTAGCTGGGCTGTGAAGTAAGACTCTGGGGCCAACATGTTAGTATTTGTTAGCTCTGCAAGTTACCAGGCCTCTCCATGCCTGTTTCCTCCTCTGTAAAATGAGATGACTACTGTGTGACAACAGCAAGAATCCCTTCCTTAGGAATGTGTGAAGTCTGAATGAGTTACTGCACATTCAGGATGCTGCAGTGGGCCCCTGGCATGTCCGTGGTACACTACTAAGCCCTGGCTAGGTGGAAGGGCTGGGGTATGAAACTTGTCCAGTTATTTCAGCCATGCCTCTGCCTTTTCTTTTTAAATTACCTTTCAGACCCTGATGGCTCCTCCTCATCCCCTTTACTCATGTCCCCCATTCCCGTCAGTCCCCATATCTCCTGCTCATGTTCTGTCTCCCAACAGGAAAATGAGATCTTTCCAAGGACTGCTTCCTTTAAGGCACTCTTCTCCACTTGGTGGGAAGCATTTCCCTCCAGGTCTCCTTAGATTTTTTATTTTCTTTAAAGCCAAGTTGTCAATCTAAGTAAGACCAGTCTTGGTAAAGAGTTTGGATAGGATGGGCATGTCCAGAAAAGATTAAGGTCTGTCAATGGGCTTTCCAGTCTGTAAAATACACAGAAATTTCATCTAGTTATTTTTGTATTGTTATATCAAACTCTCTCTCTGCAGTGCATTTGGCATAAATACTTCCTGTCCAGGCTTTAAAGGAAGTGGGACAGATTTGGAAGTAGTGCTGAACCCTGAGACTCCACAGTGGAAAGAGTCCTTGGTGTCTATTTCAGCCTCATACAAGGGCACTGTGTGAACTTGGCTCAGGTAACCTGAGTACCGCATTCTCATTTCTACCACTGGGAAAGTAAATCCTGCTTCATGAGAGTAGTTGTAAGGATTAGATGACAGCATGAACATGAACATATGTTTTATGGACAGAGCCTCCCCTCTTTCACCCAGGCTAGAGTGCAGTGGCCTGATCATAGCTCACCACAGCCTCCAGTTTCTGGGCTGGAGAGCATGAGTATAAATCATCAGTTGTAATACCTAGTGGTCAATGCTAGTCCCTACTCATTCCCTTTCCCTTACTTAGAGGAGCCCGTGAAGATTCCTGGAAGGTGCCATCCAATAGACAACAGATGAAAAAAAGGCAGAGTTCCTGATTCCCAGAAACATGTTCTGAGATTCTCAGTTGAGGCTAACCTTGACTGAGGTGCAAGTCAATGGTTTGTTTGATCTGACAGGTCTGGGAAGAATGATCTCAATGTGGATGGAGCAAAGCCTGGCTGGGCCCAGAGGTCAATAAGTCAGCACTGATCTGGCACGTTAACATTTCCAGAAAACTTCCATGAATGCTTCATTTGATCCTGATGGTATCAGTGAGGAAGATCTAGGGATAGCTCACCTGCTGGCTTTTCCCCTGTGTCACTGGCTGCTCCCGCCAAGTCTGTTTCCTGCATGGCTGGAGCTCCCCAGAGAAGCCATGGACTCAATCACTTAGGCCTCTCTAGAAGCAGTTTGCAATGCAATTTCTGTACTGATGACTCCAAAAATGTGCATCTACAGTTCATAACTCCTTCTGAGACATAGGCTGGTGCAGCTCACTGCCTTGTTGACACCTCTATTTGGAGGTCTAGTGGTCACCTCTTATTTACTGGGTCCTGACTGGTTTCCTGATGCTCCCCACCAACCTGCTCTCCTGCAGCCCTTCATCTCACTTAATAGCAGTGGGCAGTTACTGAGGCCGAAATCTTGGAGTTGTTCTTCACGCCTCTCTTTCACTCACCTTCCCGTCCAGAGGTCCTGTTGGCTGGCTCGGCCCACAGCAAGTCTGCATAGTACAATGTCTTCCTCCCTCCCCTGCGGCCTCTCTGGCCACCTCTCATCTGGAGATGGCCCCTTTAGCAGTCTCTCCACGTCCACCCAGCCCCTCACAGCAGATACAAGAATGGAGTCTGACTGTGGCACTTCTGGGAAGAATGGCAGGCCAGGACTCTATGACTGTCCGAACTTAAGAGGACATGATTCCCTCCCTCCCTGGCCCTCTCCCCTGACCTATGCCTGGCTACTCTCCCATCACACTGACCTATCCCCAGGTGCCTCTAGTCTGCTAGTCCTCAACGGAGCTGCTCACTGCTTTGCACTTTCTGTCCTGTCTTCTAGAATGTTCTCACCTAGAATTTGCCTGCTTTCTCCGCTCCCCCTTACTTGCTTCAAATCTTTGCTCAGTTGTCATCATGGCTGAGGCTGTCACTGTCTGCTTTTCATGAGAGGTCACAACCTTTCCCTCCCCAGAGCATTCCCCTTTCCTCCTGCCTTCTCTACATTGTTCCACAGCACTTAGCATTTTCTAATGTACAGTATAAGTAACAATTGTTTGGTTTGTTCTTCAGGAAGGTGGAGATTTGCTTTCTGTCTGTTTGTTTCTTTAGTGACTGGAATAGTGAGCAGAGCACTCAACAGATCATTCCTTTAAATGGTGCTGCTTTGGAAGAGTTTATCTGACTTTTGTAACCGAGGAAAAACATTTTTGTTTAAATAGCATAGCAAGGAGCTAGCACATTTGTTTTCTATTGGACACTGTGTTTCCCTTACCTTAGAACCAGACAAAGCTCCTTCTCTTCTCATTCTTCTGTCCTGTCTGGGGCTCCAAGATCATGCATATTGCCCGATTTCTTCTTTATCTATTTAATGCTCTTTTAGTGGTGAAGGCTTCAACCCAGAATGTTCCAATTTTCTTTACTTAAACAACTAAAAGTTGATGGTTTAGTTCACACTGTCTTCATATATGCCATATTCTGTTCATTTTATTTTCTAAAAAGGAAGGGAAGAATAATTTCAAAATACAACACTTTAATCTCATAATGAACTCTCCATAATCCTGTTCTGGTTTTATCAGGCAGTTATCCTAAGTGAGTTGATATCTCTTTATTTCTGTAGGAGAAGAATAAAGATTATAATTTGGTAAGACCAGGAGTGGGATTTTTCTCTAAATTGGTGATTTAGAAATTATTTGAAGATATAATGTATTCTGTAGCTATACACAGCCCAATGTCAATACTTTCCTTTAATATTTACTCATAAGATCTTATTACTTGCAGGTATGTTTTTCTAATGAAGAAAAAGAATTCATTTTCTGTGATATGCAGCTCAGAAACTGGCAACTTTATTTCCACTTCAGAGCTCAAATTCACAATTTTCTTTAGCTTAAACAGTGTTTGCAATTAATCTGAAGGGTTGACTTCCCATTATAATATCCCCTTATTTTCTGTGATTATATCTCATAAACATTTTTCTGCCAAGCAGGATGTTTCCAATAAATTGCACTGAATGACCCGGACTTTGGGGAGAAGGAATAATGTTGTCTTGACTTATAGATGACCATAAAGGCTACTGTTGAAAGAGAATATGTACCATGAAGGTCCCATTCTCTGTACAAATCGAAACAAGGTGCTGCATATGTTAGTAAGACAGTTGACTATAGTTGGGGACACATTCCATGGCCATCAAAACATGACTAGCCAATGCCTGACCTGGGGATAGAGCCATGGAACATGGCTCCGTTGGCCAAAGTGCAGAGTGCAGATGTGCATTTATTGATCACTTAATGGTCAGAACCTATATGCTATTTTTCATTATCTTATTATTAGGTTATTTATTATTTGTGAAGCAAAAGTCAGTTCCATCTATGTACTCCTCCAGTCCTTGAAGAGCCCTCCTTCACTTTGGAGGGCAGCTTTTGGCCCTTCAGGTTCCAATGCCATTAAGTCAGTGAGAGCGTTGCTCCAAATGATTGATGTCATTTGAGCCGGACTACCTGATGTAGCAGAGTTCTCAGAGCAAGTCCAAATGCAGCGGTCGATAATCATACACTTAGCAGTCGTCCCTTCACCATAATGGTGCGCGTCTGTAATCACCACCGAATGCTCTGGCCCCGTCCCTCCCAGTACGTATTTCTCCGTGTGATTTCACTGAAAGCCCTGAGCACCCTGGGTAGCCAAGGCAGCAGGCAGTGAGCAATGTGCTCTGCGATTTGTATTTGTGTGGCTTTTGAGATAATCAGCAAAAAAACACTCATTGATCTCCGCCCGAGGAACTTGGACTCTGTTATTATTCTTATTTTGTGAATGAGGAAACTGAGGTAAAAGGATCTCCAAAGTGAGGGTTTTTTTTTTTTAAGGAAATATTGCTGTTAGCAAACTGACATTTACACGAGGTCATTTAACAGGTCCTGTGAAGCATTTTGACTACTTGGTGGAAATGGCCTTTTTAAGAGATACTCAGGCCAGTGGCAAACACTGCCGCTCCACTTGATGATTCTGTTTTGCTATCTGAATAAGTTGTTTTCTTTTCTGATTAAGGCTTGGAAAACTGACTGATGTAGACAGGCACTGGGGCTAATTTCTTGCTCTGCTCCACCTTGGTCAAGGTAGATAGAGACGTCCCGTGATCATGGCCCATGGGACAGACCCCATCGGCTCCCTGTACACTTGTACAAACCAACACTATGTGTGAAGTAGGCACCACACACCTCGCTCCTTTGCTTCTTTTAGGATAGGTTTGCACGAGAATCATTTCCTAGGTATAATAAATTTAGGAGCCTCCCACAGTGGAACTGACAGCAAAGGCAAAAACTGTCAACCCGCCTCCCCCCGTGATGAAAAACTTCTCAAGGTTTTCCCAGCAGTGCATTAGGCAGCTCTGAAAGAACCCACTGTTGTGCGTGCTTTGAGAATTCACGTCTTCCATTAACCAATTCTGAGACAGAAGACCAGTGTCTTCATTTCCCATGTTGTTGAAGTACTTTACATAGACTTCAACCCAGTTGCTAAATTGCTTGAATTTGTTAAACGTACAAAGGGCCTACTCCCCGTTGATGGAGTGAAAGTAGATGTTTGATTAAGTAGATAGCTAGATGTGCTTCCCCCCCATCTTGATGTGTTAAGGGGGTATGTTTGAAACTTAGCACTCAGTTCATGCCTTTCAGAAGGGGAGGGAAGAGGGTATTTAACAAGGTTAATGATGACAGAAAGAGGAATTGACACCACAAAAGAAAAAGAATCATTCTAGCATTTCATGACAGTTCAAAGACAGATGTCGTTGGCTAAGTGAGAGTCTCGTAGACATGGGGGTAATATACACCTTATATGCATATGGATTAGTGAAAGCAGACTGTCAAGTCGGTGAGTGTAAGATTGTCAAATATGAGACATAGCTGCAGAAAACCTGGAGAACTACTTACTATTTATTTCTTCATTTAATGACCCAATTCTGTTGTCTTTTCACAGACAAAGGACCAACTACTTAAAGGACTAGGACAGGCAAGGGGAGGATGGGACTGAGTCTTCGTGCTGGGGCCTCCCAAGGACACCAGGCTTAGTATCTATTCTCCTCTGAAGTCTTCTATCATCTTAGTCCTGTGCTCACTCTTCCCTTATCATTTGGTAGACTTCAGTTCATCCAACAGGGCCGTATTTCATTCCATCTTCCTGGTATCCACAAGGAGAATTCTAGAATCACAGTTAACAAGACCCAATATTGAGAAACTTATATTTGATGTCCCTCAGAATTAATTCAGCGATGGCAGTGAATACCACTGAAGCAATTTTGGGCTGTGCCGCACATGGTCTGCTTTGGGGAGGCAACACTGGCCTTTGGTGTTTGAGTAGAAAGCGTGGTTGCTAGAGAGTGTCACTAGCCAGAGATAGTTTGGTTTGGAAGATGGAAGAGTCAGGAAACCTGATTTGAATCATGATTCTCTCTCCAACCTTGGGCAAATTATTCAGTTCACCTTCCTAAGCTTTGGTTTCTTCATTCACGATATGGTAGTGGTTGACAAGATGATCTCTATGAATCACCCTGACTGGTGTTCCATGACTTCAGTTTTTGGCAACATACATCCACAAGGCTGGCAAGGAAGTGAAAACAGCTTTGGGGACAAGCTTTGTTGGGTCTTTCTCTGCCATCTCTAAGTGTATGCCTCCCTGTCTTTCATGCCGTGTCATCCCAGAAGGCCCCAAACACTGAGGTCTAACTATGCTAAAACCAGTCATAACTTACCACACCCTCATCACCCTCAAAGACCAACAAACACAGCCACTGGCTCCATCACCTAACAACCTGACTAAACAATCTGCATGGCTTGACATCAGGACTGTGAGTAGGAGTGAAGAAGCCACAAATTCTTTTAACATGAAGTACAAATAGAACAGATGCATCCTAAGGATAAAGATCCATCTGCCTTCTATCTGTGCAGGGCCCTCACAGGAAAGTTCTGTGGTTTGAAAGTTTGTTTTCTTGTTTTGCTAGTGGCATGGTTTTCCTGGGAAAGTCCTCTGGGTAAAAGAGAAGAGACACCTGGTGAAGACCAGGACACTAGGGCCAGGCTGCTTGCTGCATAGACAAGAGGAGATTTAATAAGGATGAGTTAATATGGGTCTAAAATAGTGTATTGATCTGGGGGAAATCCTGAACTCTGCTGTGAGTTAGGCAGTTGTGGTAAGTGGGAAATGCTTTGGGGAAAACCCATAATTTCCCCAAATGCCTATGTAAATGCCTACAACATGGAACATCTGTATGAAGAGCTTGAGATCTAAGCAAATTATCACTTAAATTGGAAATACTTAGCTGAAAATGAGGAGAGGCACTGAAAATAAAAATTACAACTGCCATTAGGTTCAAAACCTACAATTAGCAGGTGCACGGAAAAGAGAAAGTGAAGAACGTGCCGAGAACATCTGAATGAAGGAAAAACAACTTCAAGGGGAAAGAGAATCTGATAAATATTATGTAACATGTTCAAGAACCTATGAAAAGTAGATAGATGAAATAGTCTCTGATTAAATAGGCCAAACAGCTTTAGGGAAAGGACCAGGAGCAGGAGAAGGACCTTGGTCTTGATGAGGAATTTCGAAATGAGTATATATCATCCAAAAGGGTTTTCCATGAGTAGGTGAAATTTTCTTAGAATTAAGGGTAGATGAATTGAGAAATTGTATGTAGTTATCTGTCAAAATGTCCATATTAATTAGAGATTCACATGGATATATTTATTCATAAAATGAGCTTTGCCTACAATAACAGTAAATGAAATGAGCAGTTGAGAGATGCACCCAGTTTGGTGATATCTTTGGTAACTACTGAAGCTGAAATATGGCTATATGAAGATTCATTATGTAGTTTATTTATGCATCTATGTGAAAATTTCAGTTATAGGGTCTAAAAACAAAAAGACTATTATTAAGTACAAATGGTATTTTGAGATAATATTTGCAATTAATATGAAAGAAGAGTTACATTTCCTAATATACAAAGAGTTCTTGAAAATTAATAAAAAGAACTATTTTAACAAGAAACAAGTGAAGGACTTAATTATACAATTTACAAAAGAAATACAAAAGACCACTGAATACAAGAAACATACATTCAACTTTAACAGAGGTTAAAAACTGCCTCCATTAGACAAGAGAAATAAGTTTGCTAGATCCATTGCAGTGTGATAGATATGGTTAATAATTGTATGATGTACATTTTAAAATCACTAAGAAAGTAAGTTTCAAATGTTCTTATCACAAAAAATGAAAAATATTTGAGGTGAAGACTATGTTAAATAGCTTGATTTAATTTTGTCACGATGTATTCATAAATCATAACATCAGTTTGTAACCTATAAATATATAAAACTGTTATCAGTTTACAATAAAAAGATTGTCCTTGAGGGCATAGAGACTGGGGTCTGGTGGTGGGATTCAGAGAGTGGGTCGGAGGATAGTCAGTATAACATATCAATAGGAGTCAAACTTCAGAAGGGGTGAAACCTTTTACTTTGTAACTTTAAGGAATGCATACACAGAAATAGCTGATTAGGAACAGAAATAGTATATATGTGTTTAGCGTTTATTAGAATGAGACCCACAGGAACAGAAAGTAAAAACAAAATACTTATCATCCCAAATGAAATAATATTTGATATATTCATATAATGACTCTGTTAGAGCTATCAGTAGATGACTTATGTCTATTTTCTGAGATTAAAAGATATCCACTATGTATAATTGAATTTTATGAAAGTAGTTTCAAGATTATTTTAAGCATTTTATTGATATTTCATGCGTTTGTCTGAAGGCTAGTCACTAAGATGATAACATTACCTGTGGATAAGAGGTTCTTGAGTGATTTATACCTTCCATATTCCTTAACTCTACTATATTATCATTTATTAGTAATTGTATTAGTAGGTGCTTCCAGAGAGAGAGAACCAATAAGGATATGTAGAGGGAGAGAGACATAGATGTAGATACATAAGATGAAATTTATGCTGTTAATTGCTTCACATGAGCATGGAAGCCGAGATGTCTTGCAATCCACAGTCTACAAGCTGGAGGCCTGGATTGGTAATTGTGTAGATTTCAGTCTTGGAGGTCTCTCTGAGAACCAGGAGTGCCAGTGCCCAGGGGCAGAAGATGAATGTCCCTGCTGAAGCAGAGAGAGAGTGAATTTGCCCATCCCTCACCCCCACCTCTTTGTCTTATTTGGAGCCTCAGTGGATTGGATGAGGCTCACTCACATTGATGAGCAGAATATTATCCACTCAGTCTACTCATTTAAATGTCAATCTCATCTAGAAACACCCTGACATCCACAATCAGGAATAGTGCTTTGCCAGCTATCTGGGCATCCCTTAGCTCAGTCAAATCAACACAAAATTAATCACTGTAGTCATATTTAGTATTGTGCAAAAGCCATGTACATTTTAAAAACAGGATTGAGATAACTCACTTGATAAGCTTCGTAGAATTAAAGGGTATTAATAAGAACATAAGGTAGGTTGAAATCATGTCAGAAACTATCATGTAATAATTGATTCATTCTTAAAGGAAAAAGAATGCATAATAAGCAGGCTATTTTGAATGTTAAATTAAATCTAGGAGATAAATGAGTCCAAGAGTGTTGGATGCAGTTATTTTGATAGCTCAATTATTAACTTTACTAGGGTTTGTTGAAAAATGGTAAATACAATTCAGACATATGCAAAGTTTAGGAAGACACATAAATATGCTCCCAAAGCATTTATAATGAATCTATCGTACATCTTGAACCCCAAGCTATAACACATGCCTTTGGGGATCAAATTAAATGAAAAAAAATGAAAATGAAGTACATCTGCTACCAATATAACAAATTAAATACTCATTAAGAACACACAATGAAGAGGGCAAGCATTATAACATCCCCTCTCCATATGGGACAAAAGTTTAAAACACATGTGTTCTACTTTTGTACAATGGAAACAGCAGTTTCTAAAATAAAATTGACTACTGAAACTAATTTAAATCATGCTCTTGAAATATTTATTGTCTTTTTTATTGTGATAAAATATACATAAAACTTATCATTATAGCATATTAAAGTATACAGCTCAGTGACACTGAGTGCATTCACAATACTGTGTGACCATCACCACTATCTTATTTCCAGAACTCTTTCCTTCCACCACCCATCAAGCACTTCAGTGCCTGGCAGCTGGCTGCTTCCTACAAAGGGGATCAGAAACTACATGGCCTTTTGTGTCTGGCTCCATTCATTTCATTTTTGGGATTCACCCATGTTGTAGGAGTATTTCACCTGAATCAGTAACCGAATTTGTTTTGTAGCAGAACAACTTCCATTGTACAGATGTATTACATTTTGTTCATCCGTTTATTTGTTGATAAATACACATTTGTCTCCACTGTTTGGCTACTTGGAATAGAGCTGTTGTTAATATTCATGTATAAGTTTTTATTTGAAGCCTGTTTTGAATTCTTTTCCTTTTTTATTTCAAAAATATTAGAGGGTGTACGTGTTCTTTTTATATATTTGGATTTTTGCACAATTTGAATCAAGGTTATACATGTAAGTGTGCCCAACACCCAGACAGTGTGCATCATATCCAATAGGTGTGAAGCCTTCCCTTTCTTTTCTTTCTTTCTGTTTTTTTTCCTCAACATAGGGTCTCACTGTGTTGCCTGGCTTAGAGTTCAAAATCTCACTGCAACCTAACACTCCTAGGATCAAGTGATCCTCCTGCCTCAGCCTCCTGAATAGCTGGAACTAGATGTTCATACCATCATGCCCGGCTAATTTTTCTATTTTTTTGTAGAGACAGGATCTCTTTATATTGCTAATGCTGATGTGAAACTTCCCTGGCTTCCAGCAATTCTTCTACCTCGGTGCTAGGACTCCAAAGGTGAGCCGCTGTGCCCAGCCCTGGACCCTGTTTTGAATTATTTTGGATATACACTTGGGAGTAGAATCATATAGTAATTCTATGTTTGACTTATTGAGGAACTGCCAAAGTTTTCCACTGTAGCTGAACCGGTTGCACACTGCAGAAATTTAAAATTTCTGCCAGAAATGGATGAGCTTTCAAATTTCCCCACATCCTTGCCCACACTCACTATTCCTTGAATTATAGCTATTCTAGTGGTTGTAAGATGGTATCTCATTATGATTTTGAGTTGTACTCCCCAAATGACTAATGTCATGGAACATATTTTAATGCAGTTAGTGGATACATTTGTATACCTTTTTGGAAGAAATGGGTACTCAAGTCTTTTTCTCACTTTTAAATCGTGTTGCCATTTTGCTGTTGAGTTGTACATGCTCTTTGTGTATTCTGGATACTTTATACCTTCTGGAAAGATTTTTTTTTCTGAATATGTGCTAGATTTTGTATATTCTAGCATGTAGAATCATGTCAATTTTATGGTTTGCCAATATTTTCTCCTATCCTGTATGTTGTCTTCTCACTCTCTTTATAGAATTCTTGGTGTACTATAGATTTGAATTTTGATGAAGTTCAATTTATTTATGTTTTGGTTATGCTTTGGGGGTCATATTTTAATTGCATTTTAGCATACTTCATTTTTTCAATAAGAGAAGCTTCAAAGTATTGTATAACCTATGATTATTTATTTAAATATATTTTCTTTATCCAAAAAGATTTTTTTGGATTAAAACACTTGTTTTCAGTTTTCTTGTTGTTGAAAAAATTCATGCTGTTAAGCTATTTGGTGAAAATATAACTTCAGTGTAAAATTAGGAAGGTAGGTATATTTTATGGTTTTTATTTGTTTTCTTGAAATAATTGTGAACTAAAACCTAGCAGGCCTCTATGTTGGAAAAGTGAAATGTATGCTCGAATTGGAAAGAAAGTGACCAAAAAGTACTTTTATTTTTTTTTTATTAAATCATTACAGTGAACATTAATACTATCATGGAGTACAGTGTACTGTTTCTGTATACAATTTGAAGTACTTTCATCCAACTGGTTAACATAGCCTTCATGTCTTTTTCTTAGTTATTGTGTTAAGACATTTATATTCTACATTTAGAGAGATTCACATGTACCCTTATAGGATGAACCATAGGCGTGATCC